>NW_017733194.1:5279-25294 GCF_001890085.2 Hipposideros armiger
CTGTGCTCACTGGCTCTGTGTGACCCCTGAGGGGCTGCGCCTGCCAGAGAAGGAGGGGGGCTCTCACTTGTTCAAAGGCTCCATCCTCTAGCCCAGTCCAATGTGCCGCTGAGGCTCAAATAATGGGAGGTGGTGCCCTGGGGCCTCCACTCTGCAGCTCAGTGAGGCAGGCAGACAGGCGTCTCCTGGAAGAAATCTTCATCCTCAAGCCCTCCTCCCCTCTTCTCTCTTGTAGGATTTGCGGCCTCCTATGAGCTGACTCAGCCCTCGTCCGTGTCAGTGACCCCAGGACAGACGGCCAGGATTACCTGTGGAGGAAACAACATTGGAAGTAAAAGTGCTTACTGGTACCAGCAGAAGCCAGGCCGGGCCCCTGTGCTGGTCATCTATAGTGATAGCAACCGGCCCTCTGGGATCCCTGATCGATTCTCTGGCTCCAACTCGGGGAACACGGCCACCCTGACCATCAGTGGGGTCCAGGCTGAGGACGAGGCTGACTATTACTGTGCAGTAGCTGATGGCAGTGGGAGCAGCTGGCAGTGATCACAGTGACACAGACAGATGAGGAAGTGGGACACAAACCTCCCTGCCTTGGTTTGCTTCTCACTCTTACCTCCCATCCGAGCAGCTGTAGGTCAGGTTTTAGGGTCAGATGTGCTTCCTGATCTTGGCCACGCCCCACTCCAGGGCTGGGAGACCCTGAGGAGGTTCTCTGTCCTCCCAGAGCCTTCATTTATGCTGATGAAAAATTAAGAAAGGTTCGGTTCTGCGCGATAAAGGTTGTTGTCAGTTTTGGAATAGAAAGAAAATAATTAGAAAGTCATGATATAGCACGGTGGTCCCAGATGTTATCATGTGTCTCTCAGGAGAAAATACAGTGTTTGAGATGGTGCACTCCCTCAGGAATTCAGCTTCTCCTTGGGTAGAACCAGCCTGGTGGAGTCCCCAGGGTCTGGAGTCATCTGGTTTCCTGAATGAGGTGTCTCCCACATCCTATGGCCCTCGGTATTGAGAGATTTCATAGAAACTGGACAGACACCGCCTTTGTGTTCATCTGGAGACTTTCTCCTGAAAACCCTGTCCTCATATTGTACCCAAGGTCCCAAGTATCCCAAATTACTGTCTATAAAATACAGAGTTTCTCTTTGGGGTGATGAAAAAGCTTCAGACATATATAGAGGTGATGGGTGCAAAACATTTTTAATGTACTTAGTAACACTGAATTTTTCACTTAAAAATAATTATGGGGCTGGCTGAGTGGTGCATTGGTTGAGAGCTGGCTTGGGATGCCAGAGGGCCCCAGTTCGGATCCCACATATGAGGGCTGGTGACACTGCCCTCTACAGCTGAGATGCTGAACAGCAGCTCAACCTGGCGCTGGGCTGCTGTGGGTCACCAGCGACGGCGTGGGCTGCAGCCCCTGCTGCAGTGGGCTGCCATGGGCTACCATGGGCTACCGTGTGTGGCCGGCAGCCAGCATGAGCGGCCAGCAGCCATGGTGAGCGGCCATCCAGAGGGCTGCTACTGATCTGCCTCGCCCGGGAAGAGCACAGTGATGGTGCCAACGTGGGCCAGTGAGGCGACATCCTCTACAGCTGGACTGAGGAACGGGATGACGGCAACTTGTCTGTTCGCCTTCCCCCAGCTCCCCAGCGCTGGTCCCATCCCCCAATTCCCCAATAAAGAATCTTTAAAAAAATAAACAAACAAAAAAATTATGTCATTGAGGATTCTCCAAAGAAACAGAACCAATAGAATATATATGCATATATAAAGAGATTTATTATAGAAATTGGCTCATGAGATTATGGAGGCTGAGAACTCCCATGATGTGCCATCTGCAAACTGAAGACCCAGTAGAACCAGTAGTGTAATTGAGTTCGAAGGCCTGAGAACCAGGGAAGCAATGGTGTAAGTCTCAGTCTAAGGGAAGGGAAGACAGATGTCCCAGCTCCAACTGTCAGGGAGAAGGGAGGAATTCTCCTTTCCTCTGCCTTTTATTCTTTCCAGGCCCTCAAAGGATTTGATGGTGCCCACCCACATGGAAGACATAAATCTGCTTTACTGTGTCCACTGGTTCAATTGTTAATGTCATCCACCCTGACAGACACACAAAGAGGTAAGTTTAATTTGGGGGCCTCGTTTCTTAATCGAGTGGACATACAAAATTGACCACCACAATGATTAAAATGTTAAAGATCATGTATGCATGTTTTAAATATTTTAATTTAAAAAATTGCTAAGGCTGAAAATAAAGTACAGAAAGTTTAATTTTAAAATCATTTGAGTGACAAAAAAACGTTGAAAGAATCATGCAATGAGCATTCACACACTCACTCACTGGATGTATCAGTGGATTACATTTGCCCTATAGCTATCTATCTATTTATCTATCTATCTATCTATCTATCTATCTATCTATCTATCTATCATCTATCCATCCAACCATCCATCTATCTCCCTATCTCTTTCTATCACTATCTCTCTTTTAGAACATTAACAATATATTTTGTCCACTCCATCTTCATTTTTACAGTTTCCAACATGTCTATTATAACAATTTAATTTTGTTATCAGATGAGATCTTAAGGTTCCTACCTTCATGTTTTGTTATTACTTATCTATGATCCAGCATTTATCAGCAAATTTTCCTCATAATGCTAGGCTTATGGGAAATTTGAATATAAGTCCCACAGAAAGGAATGTGTTCATTGTGCACAGTAGGACAATGTTCCTGTATTACAAGAAATACTAAAGTGAGTCCTTCACACTAAAATTAAACAACACTAGATAGTAATTAAAAGTCATACTAAGAAATGAAAAACTATAATAAGGGTACCAACACAAGTTAACATAAAAGCCAGTATTAATGTACTTTTGGTTTAGAACTCATTTTTGGAGATATTGCTACCAATCTTACAGAAATAAAAAGAAATATAGGACAGTGCTATAAAAAACGGTATACAAACAAATTAGATGGCTTAGATAAAATGGACAAACTTATAGAAAGACACAAAGGACCAATACTGACTCCACAAAAAATAGAACATCTGAATAGATCTATATCAAGGAGAGGTTGCATCAGTAATTTAAAACTTCTCAACAAAGCAAAATCCAGGAGAAGATAGTGTCACTGATTATTATGCCAATCATTTAAAAAGGAATTAATACTAAACTTTCTCAAACTCTTTAAAATAATAGAAGACGAAAGAGCACTTCCTAATTCATTTTATGAGGCCAGTATTAGCCTTACAAAACCAGTTAAAGACACTGATGGATAAGAAAATTACAGGCCAATAGACCTGATGAATATAGATGCAAAAATCTTCCCAAAGCTATGCTAGTGAACCATACCCATTAACATATTAAGAGAATTATGCACCATAACCAAATGGGATTTGTCCGAGGAATGCGAGGGTAGTTCAACATAAGAAAAATCAATCAATCGAATACACTGCAAGAATAGATGGAAGGGAAAAGAAATACATCTCACGATTGATGCAGAAAATCATTGGACAAAATCCAACCTTTTCATGATGAAAATTAAAATGAAGAAAACAAAAAGAACACTCAGAAAACTAGAAGAGAAATGAAACTATCTCAACATGCTAAAGAATGTTTGTGAAAAACACACAGCCAACATCACACTCAATGGTGAAAGACTAAAAGCTTTGGCACTGCTGTTCAACTCTGGACTGAAAGTTCTAGCCAGAGCAATTAAACAAGAGAAAGACATAAAGGGTATCTAAGTAGGAAAGGAAGAAAGAAATCATCTCTATTTTCAGAGGATATGATTCTATATAAAAAAATTCCAAGACCCCAAGAAAAGCCTAATAAAACTAATAAATGAGTTCAGAAAAGTTGTAAGATATAAGATTGACATACAAAAATCAATGCTTTCTTTTTTTCAAAAAAAGATTTTCTTGGGGAATCGGGGAAGGGGAACAGAGAAGTTGCAGTCCTTTTGTTCTTCAGTCTAATTGTGGAGGACGTCGCTTCACTGGCCCATGTTGGTATTATCATTGTGCTCTTCCTGTGTGAGGCAGTCGCCCACCAGCCATGGATAGCCACTCATGGCAGCTCACACCAGCTGCCAGCCAGCCACACTACAGCCTACGCCATCGGTCGCCAGTGACTCACAGCAGCCCCGCTCCAGATTGAGCTGTTGTCCACAATTTCAGCTGTAGAGGGCGCAGCATCACTGGCCCTCATGTGGGATCCAAACCAGGGCCCTGCTGCTTAGAGCTGGCATCCCAAGCCAAGTCTTAACCAACACGCCACTCAGGCTGCCCAATCAGTGGTTGCTATGCACCAACAATGAGTGATCTGAAAAGTAAATTAAGAAACAATTCAATTAAAAAAACTGAAATGAATAGAATACCTAATAATACATCTAATCAAGGAGAGAAAAGACTAGTACACTGAGAAGTACAACATGTTTTAGAATGAAAATGAATAAGACCAAGATATATAGAAAGACATTTTGTGTTTATGGATTGGAAGAGTTAATATTGTTAAGGTGGTAATATTTCTCATGCAATCTACAGATTCAATGCAATTCTTATCACTGTTTCATTGACTTTTTTGTAGACATGGAAAAGTTGATCTAAAATAGCGTGGTACTGAAATAAGGATAGACAAATGCACCAATGGAATACAATTAAGAGCACAGAAATAAAGCCATACATCTCCAGTCAACTGACTTTTCCAAAGGGTGCCAAGACCATTCAGTAAGGTAAAAAAAGTACTCTGCAACAAATGTTTCTGGGAAAACTGGACATCTACAATCAAATTAATAAAGTTAGAACCCTACTCACATCATATACAAAAATTAACTCAAGGTGGATCAGTAACCTAAAATTGATGTTTAAAACTGCAAACCTTGTAAAAGAAAACATAGGGGTAGACTCCTGGTCAAAACGGCAGGGTAGGTAAGTACTGTGACCACAATGACCACATCAAAATTAAACCAAATTATAGAACAACCACCCTTGAGAACTGCCTGAAGACTCGCTGAACAGAATTCCTATAATTAAGGCTATAAAGAAGCCACATGGAGACTGGTAGGAGGGGCAAAGATGTCAAAAAGGCTAGTCCCAAAGCCACTTTGTAGGTTCAGAATCAAGAGGGGTAGCTTGGTGGCAGAGGTCCCACCTGAGGAGCAAGATGTGCCAGTCCCACACCAGGCTCATCAACCTAGAGTTCTAGTGCTGGAAAGATGAGTTCCCACAACATCTGGCTGTGAAAATCAGCAGCAACTCAGCCTGGCTGGGAAGAAGGGCTGCTGTGGACCCAGGCATTCTCTTAAGCGCCCAAGCACAGACTCACTCACTCACAGACGTTCACCCTAAGCTCCGGCACAGGCACAGCATCTCCAAAAGTGCCAGGGACATACAAAGAGAAACTAAATTGTCTGGCTTTGGGGAAGCTCTCTCTGGGACTAAAGTGTTGGCAGGCACCATTGTTCCTTTGTTAATCCCTCCCTATACAGAGCAAGCAGGTGCAGGTAGGCACCAAATCTGAATCTCCATGAACTTGGCAAACACCACTAACTTGGCTAACACCATTCTTAACCCACCATGGTGATTCTCTGAGATCACCCCACCCAATTCATGTGCCCAGCCAAAACCTCTTTCAGAGGCTAATCCATAAAAGCAGTTGGCCTGGGCCCACACTGCAGACATTCCTAAAATCTTTCGAATGTCCACAAACCCCAAACCAGTATTGGCTGGCCTCAGCATGATCTATGCCTCTTGCTAATTGGACCCAAGCCCAGCATTTTTGGCAGCTGGCCTCAGTTCAGAGCATAACTTCTCCCAGCTGCGACCTAGCCCAGAATAGGCAGCTACCAACCACAGATCACTTTGTACCTCCTGTCAGGTGCCCCCAGGCCATACACAGGCAGTGGCTGACCTCGGTCAGCACTGATGCCCATCCCAAGAGGCCCCAAAATCAACACACCTTCTGGCCAGCTTCAGCCACACCAGAGCACCACACAATTAATGCCAAGAGTAACACACCCAAAGGGTGGATTTTGCAGGCACCAGAGCCCCACTAAAGTAAATCCCAATCCATGGGGTCAGAGCCTGAACAACAGCTTGCTCACTGTAATCACAGCCAGTCTTCACAGCCATTCAGCCTGAGGGTCAATCCCACCCACTGATGTGACAACAGCTGTCAAGGCTCAACTATAAAAGGAGAACACAAACAACCCACACAAGGGACACCTGTGGAGCACCTAGCTCAGGTGAACAGGGATCCTGCACCACTGGGCCCCACAGGACACCTAGTAGGCCACTCTGCCAAGAATGGGAGATGTAGCAGATCTACCTAATACACAGAAACAAGCAAAAGGAGATGGCCAATTTGAGAAGACAAAAAACAAAACAAAACACAAACATGTCCCAAATGAAAGAACAGTATAAAACTCCAGGAAAAAAAGTAAACAAAATGGAGGCAAGCAATCTACCAGCCACAGAGTTCAAAACACTGGTTTACTAGGATTTGCAGTGAACTTAGGAGAAGAATAGATGATCTCAGTAAGAACTTCAATAAAGAGTAAGAAAACAAAACAAACAAAAGGAAAGAAAATATAAAAAGAACCAGTCAGAAACAAAGACTGCAATAACTGTAATGAACAATACATTAGATGGAATCAACAACAGATTAGATAGAGCAGAGGTTCAAATCAGCGATTTGAAAAGTAAGGTAGCAGAAGACACCCAATTGGAGCAGTAAAAGGAAAAAACAATTAAAAAAATAAGGAAAATTTAAGGGACCTTTGGGACAACTACAAGCATAATAACATTTGCAAACATGGGAGTAAAAGAAAGAGGAGAGCAATTGCAAAAGGGATTCAGAACCTATTTGAAGAAATAATGATGTACTTCCCTAACCTGGAAAAGGAAATAGACATACAAATCCTGAGAGTAAAGAGAGTTCCAAACAAGATGAACCCAAAGAGGTCCACACCAAGACACATCATAATCAAATGGCAAAGGTGAAAGAAAGAAAGAATCTTAAAAGCAGCAAAAGCCATTCGTTACCTACAAGGGAGCACCCATAAGACTGCCAGTTGCTTTCCCAACAGAAACTTTGAAGGCCAGAAGGGATTGGCAAAAAATATTTAAACTGATAAAAAAACAAAGACCTACAACCAAGATCACTCTATCCAGCAAAGCTATTATGTAGAATCAAAAGAGAGATAAAGAGCTTCCCAGACAAGGAAAAGCTGAAGGAGTTCACCACCGCCAAACCATTACAAGAGATGTTAAAGGGACTTCTTAAATAATAAGAAGAAAAATACGAATAAGAAAATTTCTTAAAGTAAAAATTCTCACTGACAAAGGCAAACACGTAATAACAGCAGTGAATCAACCAACACGAAAGCTAGTACAAAACATAAACGGCAAAAGTAAGATGATCGTGTGTAAATTATGAGATACACACACAAAAGAAACTAAAAATAATGACAAAAATATAAATGTGTAGGGGGTGAGTAAAAATGGTACTGATTTTAGAATGTGATTGAACTTAAGCAATCATCAACTTAAAATAGACTGCGATAAACATAGCTTGGTATATACGAATCACATGGTAACCACAAACTGCAAATCTACAAGAGATACAACAGAAAAAAAGAGTCAAGAATCCAAATACAACACTATAGAAAGTCATCAACAAACAAGAAAACAGAGCAAGAGAATAAGAAAGGAATGGAGAACTACAAAAACAATCAGAAGACAATTAATAAAATGTCAATACCTACAAACCTATCAATAATTTTAAATGTAAGTGAATTAAATGCTCCAATCACAAGATGAATGGATAATGAAGATGTGGTACATATATACAATGGAATGCTACGCCCCCATAAAAAATGAAATCTTAGCATTTGCAACTACATGGGTGGACCTAGAGGGTATTATGCTAAGTGAAATAAGTCAGATAGGGAAAGGCAAACACCATATGATTTCACATATATGTGGAATCTTAAACAAACAAACAAACAAACAAAACAGAAACAAACTCATAGATACAGAGAACAAACTGATGATTGCCAGATAAGAGGAGGGTAGGAGGCCTGGGTGGAAAAAGTGAAAAGATTCAGAAGCACAAATTGGAAGTTAAAAAACGGTCATGGGGTGTAAAGTACAGCTTAGGGAATCTATTCAATAATATTGTGATAACCATATATGGTGTCTGGTGGCTGCAAGACTTATTGGGGGCATCACCTTGTAAGTTACATAAAGGTCTACCCACTAGTGTGTACATCTGAAACTAATATAATATTGAATGTAAACTGTAATTAAAAAAACATGTTTTTCTAAAAGAAACCATAGGGATTAATTTTTAATACCTTGACTTTGGCATGGATTTTTAGATATGACACCAAAAGTAAACAAACAAACAAACAAAAAACCCAAAATTGAACTCTGTCATAATTAAAACCTTTTCCACTTCAAAATAATTTTTCAAGAAAATTAAAAAGACAACCTACAGAATAAGAGAAAATATTGCAAATAATACTTTCAAAGATAAATGAAGGCATATTTAAAAATTTACAGTTCATTTGAACAAAAATGGGTTCAAATCAGGCGATATCAAACTCCTGACAACAGGAGCTGGGGAAAGGCATAGAGAAAAGTTGCAGAAATTAAGAAGGGAAATTACTTGATTGGTTTCGCTTAAAGCCTGGTTAGCTCTTTGTTATTGGTTGTCCTTAGGTTTCAATGTCTCAACCTTGAGGAATTTCAGGTTTAGGTTTTGGTTGCTGCTGTAAGCCACCAGAGCATTAGTGCTACTTCAGTCTGATGACCTCCTTATTTAATTAATTTAACATTTAAATACCATAAGTCTCAAACAGGACAGTATTTAACTCTTACTACTCAGGAGCAAAAAGACAACATGAGAGAGTGTCTGGCTTTTGAATAAATATTGAAGACAAGCACAGGTGATGAGAAATGTCTGCTGCACCTGCAAACCCAGGGTATCACTGCACTGTTTCACCAGCGAGATAGAAACTGCCTTCAAACAGGGACTGAGCCTTGTTCGTGCTGAATTCCCAGGATGGAATGTGTCAGACCAAAGTGGGTCTGAATCAATGTTTTTTTAGGTGGATGTTCTCTTGTTTCTCTGTCTTGGGTGAAGTACCCCATGCTGCCTCTGCACCCACAGCTGGCACCAGGAAGAACCAGCCCCTGAGCCCTGAGTACCCCAGTGTCAATCCAAAGACCACCTACATGACCAGCTGCCACCCCGGAGACTGGTACAAGGATGTCTCAGGTGGAACCTGCCTTGTCCTCCTCCAAATGGATATGGTTTTCTTTTTATGGGTGATCTGAGCCCCTTGTGCCTGGCTTATTTGCATACCAGTGTCAGTGACCCTGGGACAGACTGCCAACATCACTTGTGGAGGAAACAACATTGGAAGTAAAAATGCTTACTGGTACCAGCAGAAGGCAGAACAGGACCCTCTGCTAGTCATTTATAAGAATAGCAACCAGCCCTCAGGGATCCCTGACTGATTCTCTGGCTCCAAATCAGGGAACACGGCCACCCTGACCATCAGTGGGGTCCAGGCTGAGGATGAGGCTGACTATTACTGTCAGGTGTGGGACGGTGGTAATGCTCACAGTGACATAGGCTGATGAGGAAGTGAGGCACAAACCCAGTTCCCTGTCTGTGTCACACTCTTCTATAGCCCCAAGAAGACTGGTGGGAAAGCCATGAGCAGGTCTGGTCAAGGTCCCCAGATTTGAGATCTCTGGCTGCTTCCTCCTCCCAGCCCTCAGGGAACTCTACACAGGGTGTGCCAGAATGGATTCAGGGACTGACAGGGCAGGGAATTCTTGATTTTTCTGTGACACAGTGAGTTGAGGCTATATACCCAAGTTGAAGGACAAACTGATGGAATCATGTGTCCAGTGGTAATGGTCCTTGGATTTCCACATAATGGTGACTCAGCCACACCTTGGCAAAACATTCTAGAGTAAGCACCAGAACTTCCCAGTTCAGCAGTCCTGGGATACATGGTAGCCTGGGATTGCACTGGTCACTGTGGTATCCACCTAGGCCCCTAATCAGGTCTGACACACCCACCCACAACAGCTGGGATGCCCTTGCGGCTCACAGTGGTGCCCTCACTGGAAGTTCCATTGGTGCAAAGAATTTCTTCCCTCAAAGTTATGCCCTCTCTCCAAGTGTGACTCAGGTCCAATGAATGTCTGATGTCAAGATCCTAAGTCCAGGCCTCAGTTCAGGATGACCTTGCAGGGCCTCCAGCTGAGTCTTCAATTGTCACCACATTGTACGTCTGCATATTCTTTTTTTTTTTAATTAAGAAATTAGGGGTGAGGGACAGTGTTGGGGAACTGGGGAGAGGGACGAGCCAAGTTGCTGTCCTTCAATCTTAGTTTTGGAGGGCACCAGTCACCATCTGGCTGCTCATCGGCAGCTCCTGGCCTCTAACCTGAAGGTGCTGTGTTACAATCTTAGTTGTGGGTGGGCCGTAGCCACCATCCCATGCGGGAGTCAAAACAGTAGCCTTGTTGTTAGGAGCACACGCTCTATCCACTGAGCCATTCAGGTGGCAGCTCAGCTCAAGGTGCTGAGTTCAGTCTTAGTTGGGGGCGGGCGTAGTCCGCCACTGAACAGGCAGTCTTGTTGTTAGGAGCAAGTGCTCTCACCCGCTGAGCCATCCTGCCACCTGTTGGCAGCTCAGTGGCAGCTCAGCTCCGGCACAGCGTCACTGTCCCATGTGGAAATTGAAGCGGCAGCCCTGTTGCTCAGAGCTCCCGCTCTTAAGCTAACTCTTAACCAACTGAGCCACTTGGCTGGCTCGGTCTGCACATTCTTGCCTCCTTGCTTCCTTCCAGAAAGCTCACCACAAACCCTACTGCATGAGCTTTTCAATGTCAGGGTGTTTATAGAGAGCCACCCCCCCACCCCAAAAATAATAATAAAAGCCTGCAGAGAATATTGAAGAGGAGACAGCAGCCCAGAGAGGACTCTGGAGGTCTACAAATGTTCCTGAGAGGACTGATGAGTACATGTGGGAGCAAACCCCAGGAGGTGAGGAAACAACCACCCAAGGACATTACAGGGAACATTGCCCAGAGCCACACTCACAATCATACAGTGCTTGTGCCCCAGATGGGAAAACCCCCTAATTAAGGCATCAGGTGACTGACTAGTCAGAGAGCTTTGCTTCAGTGGCAAGAAAATTAGCCCAACACTAAAGGCTGCTGTGGTGCCATCAAACAGAGCGTCAATAAGAGGAAGTTGAGAACGAAATGAACTGTGTTCAAGTAATTTACCAAATCCAAAAATTAAAATCAAAAACAGAGGGAAGTACAAGTATTCTGTGCCCACCAAGAAAAAGTCACAGTAACTGTCACCCTATCAAAAATTTCCTGCAAAAAATCAGGAAAATATGAGCCATTATAAATATAAAAACCATTTTTTTCCAAAATGGCCCCAAAATGCTAGGATGATACAATTTGTAAACTAGGACAAAAGCAATGAATATAACTCATTACATTTATTCTTGAGCCTAGAAAAATGACTGAACATGATAAGTAAAGACACAGAAGACACAACAAAATCCAAACTGAACTTCTATCTATAAAAGCTATAATATCTGAGATGAAAAAATACTCTGGATGAGATTTCAGTAGATTAGATGTTACCAAATGAAAGATTAATGAACTTGATGACATAGCAATAGAAACACTTGAAAATGAAACATTAAAATAAAGACCAAAATTGAAAAGGAATCTGACCTTCCCTCACCCATGTGACTGGAGAAAATGAGTCTTCCTAAAACATTTTTTGCACATCATCACAGGGCCTGACATCTGAGTCAAGCTAAGTCTGACGAGGGCAGAACAGTTAAGCACCAAGACCCAGGTGGCCTGGGAAAGACTCGGGGACACAAGCAGAAGGAAGTGAGAGTTTCCATGGTGACCTAGTCCAGAGCTTCTGGCACCTCTGTGAGCACACAGTCCCATGGGGTCTCCTAAAATGCAGCTGCCACTGCAGCATGTCATGGTGGGCCCAGAAACCTGCATGTCTGATGGGTCCTGAGGAGCCTGTGCTGCTGGTTCTCCGAGGACCACACTGGGAGTGGCTTCACTCCTGCTCACCTGCTACTCACAGCTCAGGTGAGAGTCACCAGAGGAAGGCACCATCTGTGAAGCACAGGAGACCTGCTCGCCTTCCCACCCAGGTTCTATAGGGTCTTGGCCCTGCTCATGCCTCTGTCCACACCTCTTCGTCTCATCAGAGTTGGGGGCCCTGTCGCTCTTGACCTACCTCCTTAGGCTTGGGAGTCTCTGGACAATGGTCACCATCTCCTGTCCTGGAGCAGCTGTGACATTAAGGGTTATAATCCTGTTTCCTGGTGCCAACAGCTCAGTAGCACACCCCAACATGGCTGAAGATAGGGCTCAAGAATCAATCATCACAGACTCCAGACTCCAACTCTGGCATTTCAACATTTGAACATTCTCTCCCCTCCAGTCCAGCCATGAGGCTGGTTATTAATGTAGGTCCCTGCATGGTGGGGTTGGGTTATTCCCCCACAGTGTCATGGTGATGAGAAGTGAGAACAACCCACTCTAGATGCGCCCTACTCCCCTTCTGTGTCCTGGTGTGCTGTGAGGCTCCCTGGCATGTGACAACATCTAGGTTGAAGAATGAAAAAATGAGCTCCCTCGTCTCTCCGCCACTTGACCAAGTGAGTCCTTGAGAGCATCAGTCCACGAGGCCACTTGGGAACAATGGCCCTGTCCCTGTCTGTGGTCTGTCTGCTCAGAACCCACTTGACTGCTGTGGAGAGGCAGGTACAGATGATGTCCAGATGGCTCAGAGTCCAGACTAAAACAGAGAATAGCTGTCACCTTGAGATCCTGACTCTAGCTACTACAGTCCACCCCATGCTGGGATAGGAGCCTAGCTGTCCAGCTTTCTAGGTCTGTCTTCTCTTCCCATTACCAGGGAAAGGAACAATGGGGACACTTGACATGGGCCTGACTACCGTGTTACCTGAGGAAGCTGATTTTGAGGACGGGGGCTCATCAGCCTGCAAAGAGTCAGACTGGGTTTGCAACCAGCAGCCTTGGAGCCCTGAAGGAGCCATGGGTCCTCCAATCAGAGATGCCTCCACCTCCCCATAAATCCCTTTCCTCACCTCATGGTTGGTCCTCATCCATCCCTGGGAACCCGGTCCTTACCGGTTAACCTACCTGGTTAACCCCACATTTTCCTTCAAAGGTCTTGTAGGAAAGTCCCTTTTTTGGGAGGTCATGTAAGACATATAGACTGAGGGAGATATTTTTGCAGAATAATCTCATTGGTCCTCGTATTTCCCCTTTTGCAGCTCTCAGCACTTGTCATATCTCATTTATACCGTATGTGTCAGTTAGATTCAGTTCTGTGAGGGAGATTGTGCACAGGGCCCAGCACGGTAGTGAATTTGTGTATTTCCAGTGATGCTCACACTGAAAACTGCAGAACATTCTCGTGAGACAGGACAGACTCAGGTCACTCTTCACAGTGACACCAGAAGGAGTAGGGATGGGGATAGAGGTATTAGGTTACAGCAGAGACTGTGCTGCCTGGGGACTGAGACAAGCTCCTGGGAGGAGAAGCAGACCCTTTAGGGCAGGGAAGCTCATGGCAGGAGGCCCCTCCCCATGGGTTGTGATCACAGAGACAGAAGCAGCTGGAAGGAGCCAGACCTGCAGCTGAGGCCCTGGGAACAGAGTCCTTACAGGGGACTGTGTGGGTGCTGTGGCTATGGTGCCAGATGCTACACATTGGGGGCTGACAATAGAGATTCAGTGTCTCAAGTTCTGTGGAGGTAAAAGGCTCAGATCAAGGTGTTGGCACGGTTGGGTTTTTTTGTAGTCTGTGAAGGAGAATCTGCTCCCTGCCTGTTTTCTAGTCTCAGTTGTGCTGGCATCTCTGGTGTCCTTGGCTTCTGCCTCCATCTTCACATGGCATTCGTTGTTGTGAGTGTCTGTGTCTAAATTTCACCTTTTATAAAGACACAAGGCAGATTGGATTAGGGACACATCGCACTTCAGTATGAACTTATCTTTATTAATTATGTCTGTAATGACCTATTTCCAATAAGATCCCATCCTGAGGTAACTGAGATTAGTATTTCAACATATAAATTTTGGGGGGAGAGGGACACAAATAAATTCACAACAGTGTCTCTGTTATGGTGGGACCCTTCCTCCTGTCACAGGTACACCACCAACTCTCAGAGATCAGGTGAGGGTAACTGATGGCCAAGGAGGACCCTGACCTTCCCTGAATGACCCATCTCTGTATCTGCACATCCAGGCTCATCCTTGCTTTCTGAATCATCATGGTGAGCAAATGTCCTACTCACAGCAAGCGGGCCCCCACAGCTTCCCAGTCAGGCCATCAAGTGAGACAAGAACCCATTTCTTCAGTAGGGACTCTGGGAATCTGCCTTCCTGACATATTCCCCAGGACACCAAGCTGATCTGCTTCTCTTCCAAAATCAGGTCCCTGTTCTCCTGACCCAGCTCATCTCCACTGTGTACCTGGAGACCCTAAGAGTTGCATAGACACCCCCCACCTTGTGCCCTCTGGTCTGACCCAAGGGATCAGTGTAAGTGCCCCTGTCCTCTCTGCCCCTGTTTTCCTTCTCCTTCGTGACACCGGCCCAGCTCTGAGGCCTGTCAGCCCTCCCTTGCCAACAACGGCCCCATGCTGCCTTCTGTGGACACGTAAGAGGATGCACACTGACTGTCAACATGTGCAGGGCAGATTTTCAGTTTCCGCAGAACCATGTACCCCTCCCTGAATTAAGAGTCACACGTGGGGCCAAGTCAATTGAGACAACAGGGTTGAGACTACATGTATCACAGATGGGACAAACATGACGTAGTTCTGCTACAGTTCTGGAACATTCTGTGATGGAGAATCAGGACCTCATCCCTGAGTCCAAAGGAACAGTGGGCAGGACAGGGGGCTGTGTGGATGTGTCTTCTATGACCTGTGCAAACAGCAGTGCATCTGACGACCTGCATGCTTGTCTGTGTGTGCATGTGTGTGTGTTTGTGTGTGAATGTGTTTAAATGTGTTTGCATGTGGGTACTGTGTGTGCACATGTTTATGTATTTCCATGTTGCCAGAAAACGTTGCCAATGTCAAATGTCCCAAACCCAGGACTTTCTATGTTTCTCTATCTTTCATTCTGCCACTATTCTGATGTCTTTACTTGATATCAAGTATAAGGAGAAGGATTAAGGATATTGATAGAAGGAGGAGGAGTAAACCTTCATATGTGCTTACTATGCACCAGCACCATACACATAACTTTGTATTTATTAAATGGCTTCATCACAAATACTCTATGAGACAAGCATTCTAATCATGATCCCATTTCACAGATGGGGAAGCTGAGGCATAAAGAGATGAGCACCTTGTTTGAGGACAGAATTAGAAAGTGGCTGACCCAGCAGTAAATTGAGGTCTTTGACCCCAGAGTCCTGGTCTTCACCACCACCCTGTGGCCTCTCATTGTGTTTTCAAAGCTAAGACTTGGCTTTTCCTTAAGGTGCCAGAAAGCTTTCTCTCCTATTTTGAAAGCAAGTGACTGATATTGTGACTTTGTGGTGCATCCCTGTTCAACGAAAATAAAACTTGAACCACATATTTAATTTAAAATCTTCCAGTAGTCATATTTTAAAAACAAGGAGAAACTGGTGGAATTGATTTCCATAATATATTTTGTTTAACTCCATGAGTGGAAAATATAATTTCAATATAAGTATAACACATTGATATATTTCACATGATTATAATAAGTGTTTCAAATCTGGTGTGTGTTTCAGAACTGCAGCACATTTGTACTGGGACTACCCACATGTCATTCTCAACAGCTAGGTGTGGCTTGTGGGCACCATACTATACAGAGCGGGTTAGATGGACGAGGTGCTCTTGAAGTCACTGTCCCTGCGGTATATACTCACAGAAACAAGGGGGCAACGGAGGCCTCGCAGGCGAGGAATGGCTCCTCCACTTTCCACCCAACCAGGAACACTGAGGGCAGAACAAGGAAATGTTTATGTCATGTGTCCATACTATTTCCATTATCAAAGACAAGACATTAAATATAACTACAATTTTAAATTGATTCTGAGCCATCAAACACATATTTATTATTAATGTAATGAATGACATAGTCTAAATGGAATTTGTAATCAATACTGGTACAAGAAACTCTTTCAATGACAAGATCAACTCTATAATGATCATCACAATCAAAAATTTATATTTGGGGCTGGCCAAGTGGCGCGATGGTTAAGAACTGGCTTGGGACGCCAGAGGGCCCCGGTTCAGATCCCACATATGAGGGCCAGTGACACTGCCCTCCACAGCTAAGATGCTGAACAACAGCTCAACCTGGAGCTGGGCTGCCATGAGTCGCCGGCGACGGCGTAGGCTGCAGCCCCTGTGGCAGTGGATTGCCATGGGCTACCGTGTGTAGCCAGCAGCCAGCGTGAGCGGCCAGCAGCCGCAGTGAGTGGCCGTCCAGAAGCCGGCTACTGATCTGTCTCGCCCGGGAAGAGCGCAATGACGGTGCCAACTTGGGCCAGTGAAGCAATGTCCTCCACAACTAGACTGAAGAACAAAAGGACAGCAACTTGTCTGTTCCCCTTCCCCCAATTCCCGAGCACTGTTCCCATTCCCCCAATTCCCCAATGAAAATCTTTAAAAAAAAAAAATTTATATTTGGTGCATATATCTAAAAGGTAGGGCTGATCATAAACAATATTTATTTCATTGACATTGGATGACTTGCTATTGTCCACAAGGCATATATTGGCCTAATTCACAAACACAGATCATGTTTATGAAAGTCCTTTATCCCAGGATGGTACTAACATGTAACCTCCCATGTTGTCATGACCCACAGCACAGGTGTGAGAATTGCCTGCAGGAGTGGCCAACGGGGCCCCATGGGGAGATCAGAGGTAGGATGTCGGAGAAGTGGAAGCATTGGGGGTGGGAGGGGCGGAGAGGAGCCATGTGTCACCCGCTCTGCTGGGAACAGTAGTGGGCATGTCTCAGGCACGAGGCCTCCTCTCTCTTCAATTGTCTCCTTAGACCAAACTCTGAGGGGTGAGCCATGGGGTCCTTCTGTCTCGTCACAGGTATCACCACAGTGCTTCACACATCATTTCTATGTACAACGTCTCCAGCTTTTGTAAGTGAATTCATTTTGTCACATTCTCAGTAGCACTACGTTTGAAAACTGACACATTTGTCCACGATATTAAGTAACACATGCTTATTTTCCAAACATGTTTATTAAAACATTTCTGTTCCTACTCTGACAGTTGTACAAACTCAGAGGCCTTGACCATGTTAGAAACAGAATCCTGACCCTACCTTGTCAGGAGCCGAGCTTGACACGAGGAGACTCGCCAGTCACCTGATTCCCAACAGCCCGCTCACATGTGATCTGGTGCTGCCTCCCATGGAGACAGCAGTGGGAATGTCCCCACCTCTGTCCACAGATATTCCCATGTTTCATTGGGTAATGCAGATTCCAACACCATGAAGGCCTGAGACTCCTCAGAACAGCCTCAGGGAGGACAAAGTGTCTAAATGTAGAAGCCAGGGTTGTGACAGGAGGGACACAGCAGGAAAGAGGGAGGCTAGGAGAAGGAGGACAGGGCAAAAGAGGGCTCAAATGTCAGGCTGAGGTCAGTCTCGGATTGGAATCTTGACTCACCATCACTGTCTGTGGACTTTAGGAAAATCATTAACCTCTCAATGAAGGCTCCCTACTCATTAGACTGGAGCAGAGGCTGTGCCTTCAGCAGAGGGCTGCTGTTGGGTTACTATTATATTAGATAAGGGGGCGCAAGTAAACACTCACCAAAGGTGTGGCCTCTATCTAGGGCCCAAAAGCCATCAGTCATTGTGTTGAACTTGCGGCACATGTAGGATGACATTCATCCTGGGGGCACCAGGGGGCGCTGTGGGTCGTGGTTTGCGGCCCCAAATAAATACAATTCCACAGGGCTGAGCCCAAGTGCAAAGGTGTGACTGATGCTTCTTTGAAGACATTTCTATTGAGTACAATCAACTTTCTACTCTGAAACCCACACCTGGCCCTTTTTCTGACATCAGGCAATTACCAGCACAAGGCCCTTAGGCTCAGGTCTCAGACAAGAGCTTAAACAGACACAGTGAAAAAAAGAAAGATAGATTGGCATCCATGCTCCTCCCTTTTTGATCTGCAAGAAGAAAAGATAAGACAGAAGCTTGGAGAAGCAAGTCCCAGCTGGGCAGCCTCAGGGCAGAGCTCCTGGAAGACCCCTCCACTTCCCACCATGGACTGGGTTCCCTTCTACCTCATGCCCCTGGTTTTCTCCACAGGTCAGATATCTCAGGGGCTCAGGGACCCTGATCCCTGGCATTTGCCTCCAAGCATAGTCCTGAGAGGTATCTGCATTCAGCATCAGTCTTGAATTTTGCATTCCCAGGTCTGTGTGCTCAGCCTGTGCTGACCCAGCCCCCATCTGCATCTGCCTCCCTGGGAGCCTCGGTCAAGCTCACCTGCACCCTGAGCAGTGAGCACAGCACCTACACCATTGCATGGTTTCAGCAACACCCAGAGAAGGCCCCTCAATATGTGATGACGCTTAAGAGTGACGGAGGCCACAGCAAGGGGGATGGGATCCCCAGATCGCTTCTCAGCCTCCAGCTCTGGGGTCGACTGCTACTTGACCATCTCCAACCTCCAATCTGAGGATGAGGCTGAATATTACTGTGGTGATAATCATACAATTGCTGACCAAGTCCAGTAAACCACAGTTGCACAGACAAAAAGGAAGTGAGACAAAAACCTCCCTCCCCCCACCCCTCTTTCCCGTGGGTACTCAGTCTGTGCAGCCCCCTGACCATCCCCTGGATGCTGAGATTTGACTGTGCAAATCCCATCACTAGGCACCTCTTCCCCGACACACCACAAGGGAGAAGCAAACATGGTAATAATTTACGTCATTTTGATGACACAACTTTCTGTTTGCTCCACCTCAGACCTGCGGGGACAATGCCAGGGTAGACCAGAATAGCCTA
Source organism: Hipposideros armiger (assembly GCF_001890085.2). Taxonomy (NCBI): domain Eukaryota; kingdom Metazoa; phylum Chordata; class Mammalia; order Chiroptera; family Hipposideridae; genus Hipposideros; species Hipposideros armiger. The sequence goes on from NW_017733194.1 coordinate 24,417, forward strand.
GGCAGGAACATGACCCTGAAAAAGTGCCTGGACTGAGATGACCATTTTCCCAATGGCCTTCAGGCCCTGTGGTACTGTCATGAGGCTCTGCTCAGGGAAGCAATTTAGATCTTGGCGTTCCAGAGGTGACCTTGGAAGTCTTCCGCAGGGAGTGTCTTGCCTCAGGTGCACTATGGAGTGAAACAGGAGTAAGGTTCAGTAGGAAGCATTTGGCTCTCAGGGGAGGCTGGACCCAGAGACATGATCCCACGGTGGGTGCAGAGCTGGGTCCAGTAGGAAAGCACGTGAATGTTAGGAGGGCTGTGGCAGGACCGACATGGAGCACAGCCTGGGCTTCTCCCGCTGTGGTGGATTCTCACCTGTGGTGACTGGATGTTCCCACATCTGCCCAGAGGACGTTTCCAGAGACAGGCCAGGATGGCATCTGGGACAGTGGCAGGACATGGGGGATGGAGGACACTGAGGTGTAAAATATGTTGACACCACACACACAGCCCCACCTTGCCCAGCCACATCTCAGACTGGTGGGTGATTTGCTTTAAATGCATTATATGGGGTGGGGGTGAACGCAGATTAACTGGACATGTTGATATTCTGCTTAGCTTTTCTGGAAGCTGAAATACTTGCATGTTTCACACACACACCCCTTAGAATTAAGTTGGAGCTGCCATGTGGACCAATGTAATTTGGTCCTGGTCACATGCTGGTGATCTGCAAGGCTAGGCACTGACCACAGCAGAGTGGGGCAATCTTGTCTTATGATTTTGGACTGGACCCCAGAAGGTCAGGCTGTTTCTCACAGTGACTCCTTCTCAGATGAAGGACCAGGAGCTGCCTGTGGCCTGGATGACTCCTAAAGGGGCAGGAGCGGAGGAGGA
>NW_017733194.1:25525-27407 GCF_001890085.2 Hipposideros armiger
GTCCCTGCAGTGGGGCGTCTCCTCCAGTTCTTACACTGCTGGAAAGGGAGTCAGGAGGGAATGAAATCCAAACTGCAGTGTGGACCACACCTCATCCACGTCCACCTGGGGTTTGTAGTGCTAATAACGTGGAAGAAAGTCAGCAGGTGACTCGGATGGACAAACGGAGGGACAAACTGTACAGTGATGACAGTGAGTGGAAAGGGAGCAGATGCAGATACAGATCGTCCCTTGCTGTGCTTAGATGATGACCAGCTGGTGAGGGAGCTACCACCACGCATTCCAGGTCAGAGAGGGAAAAAGGGCCTGTGACAGGCCAATTCTGATGGTTAAGGTTTCGAGAGGGCCATGGACTTAAGAGACAACTGTCACCTCTGTTATGTGACAGTGATTAATAAATGGTGTGAAGAAGTGTCCCTTTGTTGTCTGTACAATACCTGTGGCTTTGTCTTCATACATCTGACAATTAAGTTCGCGAACTCATCCTACAAAAAGAGCTACATACCTCATTGCTGAATATCACTGATGTCACCTTCAAAGTACTCCCCTGGGGAAGCTGTGTACTGATGCCAGTGCCTCGTCCACGCTTCAAAGCAATTTTGGAACTCTTTCTGCAATGGCCATCAGAGCTGTCATTATTACGCTTCAATTTCTGAATGTCATCAAAATGTCATCCTTTCAATATTTCCTTTATCTTTGGGTAAAGAGAGAAGTCATTGGGGGTCAGATTAGGTGAGTGGGGAGGGTGTTCCAATACAGTTGTTTGTTTACTGGCTGAAAACTCCCTCACAGATAGTGCCATGTAAGTTGCTGTTGCAAGAGCCATGAATTGGTGAAAAGTTCAGGTCATGTAACGTTTTCATGCAACCCTTTCAGCACTTCCTAATAGTAAATTTAGTTAACTGTTTGTCCAATTGCTACAAATTCATAATGAACAATCCCTCTGGTATCAAAAAAGATGAACAACATTGTTGCAACAAGTTCCCAAAGTTAATTGTTGTGCCTCATACATGCCAAATGATTCTAGACCAGAAAGAAAAGTTTACATCAAAAGTATTTGCATCATATCAATTATACTCAATGTAAGTGTTAGAAGAAAAAATAGAAAAAGATATGTCTGTGTAGCCTATCGCCTTGGCAGAGTCTCTAGACCGTTAGTTCCATTGTTACATTAGAGAGATGTTTTGGGCCAGATTAGCTGTTAACAGTTAAACCCAGGGAGCATGTGAAACAGGTCACAGGACCTGCACATGGAGGCAGGTGGAGCTGATATGGCTGAGAGTGTGACAGAGAGTGGGCAAGAGAGACACTGTGTTCTGTCCTTTCCCGTCAGACTCCTTCTGCACCTGCTTCCCTCCCTGACTGGGAGTCTTCACCTGCCACCACGTAATTCTACATTTTCTTTTTTTTTAAAATCCACACCTTTAAAGTGAACAGTTTTATGCATTTTGTCAAGTGCATACAGGGGAGTAAGCACTTCCATCATCATGATTTATAAGTGTTCTGTCATTGTCCATAAATTCCTAGGCCCTTTGCTGTCAGACCCTTCTGTACCCCGACTCCTGACAACTGATCAATTTTCTGTGCCTAGAGCTGGGTGTACGTATGAATGTCACAGAAATGGGATCATACGTGGGAGCCTTTTGGTTCTGGCTTCTGTCACTGCACACAATGAACTTGAGATCCATCTGTGTTGCTGGACATTAATAGTTCTTTCCATGTTCATTGCAGAGTGAAATGCCATTGTACAGATGAACCACAGGGGGCTTTTCCAATCCCCAGTTACTAACATTTCAGGTGCTTCCAAGTTCCACAATTTGTCAATTTTACATAAAACCTTTGTAACATTTGCTATAGGTTTCTGTGTGGACATAGTTTTCAT
>NW_017733194.1:30455-31605 GCF_001890085.2 Hipposideros armiger
CATCAGGAGTGGATTCAGGGCTGGCAGAACAAGGCATTCTCGGTGTTTCTGTTACTCAGGGAGTTGTCAATGAGGGCCTGAGTTGAAGGATAAACTGATGGGATCACATGTTCAGTGGTAATGAAATACAAGGATCAGGTAATGGTCCTTGGATTTCTATGTAATAGTGACTGGGCCACACCTTGGCAACACATTTTAGAGTAAGCACCGGAACCTGCCGTTCAGCAGCCCTGGGTTCCATGGAAGCCTGGGATTCTGCATGGAGCGCATTAGTTCTGTGGTGACTGTGGTGTCCACCTAGGTCCCTAATCAGATCTGACCCCCCCACACACACACACACACACATCACAACACCTGGGACGCCCTTGCAGCCCACAGTGGTGCCCTCACTGGGAAGTTCCACTGGTGCAGAGAATTTCCTCCCCCAAGGTTATGCCTTCTCTCTCAGGGTGACTCAGGCCCAATGAATGTCTGATGCCAAGATCCCAAGTCCCGCCCGGTTCAATGTGTCCTCATAGGGCCTCCAACTGAGTCTTCAATTATCACCACATTGCAGGTCTCATTGTTGTTGCCTCCATGCTCCCTTCCAGAGAGATCACCCCAAACCGTACTGTGTGAGGTTCTCCATGTCAGGGTGTCTCCAGGGAGCCCAAAGAGAAAAGAAAAGCCTGCAGAGAATATTGCAGAGGAGAGAGCTGCCCAGGGTAATCTCTGGAGTCGAACAACGTTCCTGAGAGGACTGACGAGCATACGGGGGAGGAAACCCAGTGAGGTGAGGAAAGAACTGGCCAGAGCCACACTCACAGTCATACAGTGCTTGTGCTCCATCAGAGAGGAAAAGCTCCTAATTAAGGCATCAGGTGACTGACTAGTCAGAGAGCTTTGCCTCAGTGATGGGAAAATTAGCCCCAGACTAAAGGCTGCTGGTGCCACCAAAGAGAGTGTAAATAAAAGGAAAGTTGAGAAAGAAGTGAACTGTGTGCACGAAATTTACTAAATTTTTTTAAAAAATCAAGGGCCTGCCGAGTAGCGCGATAGTTAAGAACTGCCTTGGGATACCAGAGGGCCCCGGTTCGGATCCCACATGTGAGGGCCAGTGACACTGCCCTCTACAGCTAAGATGCTGAACAACAGCTCAACCTGGAGCTGG
>NW_017733194.1:32485-33872 GCF_001890085.2 Hipposideros armiger
AACGTTCTCCACAACTAGACTGAAGAACAAAAGGACAGCAACTTGTCTGTTCCCCTTCCCCCAATTCCCCAATAAAAATCTTAAAAAAAAAAAAAAAGGAATCCTGACCTAACTGTCAGGGGATGAGTCTGACCTAAGAAGCCCAAATAGTCATCTATTTCCCAATTCCAGTGACACATGATCCTGTGTTGTGTGCCTTGGAGGGAGCAAAGGGAGTGTCCCCACCTCTGTGTACAGTCTTGTGTTTCACTGAGAAACACAGATTGCAACACGATGAAGAGCTGACTGCTATTCAGATGCTCCGTCCTCCCTGAGGGTTGTGGCAGGAGAGGCTCAAACAGCCTGGGAAGGGGGAGGAAGAGGATATGGGACATGGTGAGAGCAGAGCAGACAGAGGCCAAAGGTAAGGCTCTGAGGTCAGATTCCTGGATTGCAATCTTGACTCATCACTGTCTGGGAGACCTTGGGAAAATCATTTACCTCTCAATAAGGGATCCCTCCTCATTAGACTGGGGGAGAGGGTGTGCCATCAGAAGAGGGAAAAGTTGGGTTATTATGATGATGGGTTAGACGGAGTGCAGGTAAAACACTCAGCAAAGGTGTGACTTGTTTTCAGGGCTCATACATGGTCATTCTTTTGAACCAGCTACACATCTCAATGACATTCATCCTGGGGAACCAGGAGGTACTGTGGATCCTGGTTTGGGGATCGTACTAGGTCCAATTCCCCTGGGCTGTGCTCAGTGCAAAGGGCATGACCGATACTCCTTCGAAGACACTTCTATTGGGCATTGGGCACAATCAACTCTCCACTCTGAAACCCACACCTGGCCCTTCTTCTGACCCCAGGAAATTACCCACGAGGCCCTGAGGCTCAAGGCTCAGAGTAGAGCTGAGACATACACACTGGGCAATGGAGAGCAGATTTGCACTCATGCTCCTTTCTTCTAGAGCTGCAAGAAGAGAGGATAAGACAGGAGCTTTGAGAGGCCAGTCCCAGCTGGGCAGCCTGAGGGAAGACCTCTGGGAAGACCATCCCTACCATGGACTGGGATTCCTTCTACCTCCTGCCCTGATTTTCTCCACAGGTTAGAGTGTCCCAGAGCACCTAGGGGCCTTCTCCCAATGTTTCCCTCCAAGTCCTGAGGGGCATCCGTCCAGTTGCGGTGCATTCAGCATCACTCTTGTATTTTGCATTTCCAGGTCTCTGTGCTCAGCCTGTGCTGACACAGGCCCCATCTGCATCTGCATCTGCCTCCCTGGGAGCCTCCGCCAAGCTCACTTGCACCCTGAGCAGTGAGCACAGCACCTACACCATTGCATGGTTTCAGCAGCACCCAGGGAAGGCCCCTCACTACATAACGTACATTAGGAGTGACGTAAGCCA
>NW_017733194.1:39877-45516 GCF_001890085.2 Hipposideros armiger
GCCCCTCCCAGTTCCACCCCTTGAGTCCCAGGCCCATGAATGCTGCCTAGGTAAAAAGACACAGCGTCTATCAGATGCTGACTTAACAGCACAAACAACTGCCTGGAGGACATTGCCTCTGTCTATAAGGGGCTGCCACTTACCTGGCCATGTCACTGAGTCCTCAAAGGCACTTCCATTCCTGATTTTGCTTCCTGCTATTTTTCTAGTCCTATCAGGGCATCATAAAGAAAAGATTGGAGGTGTAGAGACAGGGTGGGGGTGTTATTCCATGCAAAGAATCTAAACATTTAACACCCAATGGGGAGAATACTTTGTGTTAATACTAAAGAATAATAATTCAGGGGCCAGCTGGGTTGCTCAATTGGTTAAGAGAGTGAGCTCTGAGCAGCAGGGTTGCTGGTTCAATTCCCACATGGGCCAGTGAGCTGCGCCCGAGGTGAGCTGCAGCTGAGCTGCCAACAGGCAGCAGGAAGGCTCAGCTAGTGAGAGCACGTTCTCCTAACAACAAGGTTTCCGGTTCACTCCCTCCGGTTCACCCTCCCGCAACTAAGACTGATCGCGACACCTTGAGCTCATCAGCCAGGAGCTGTCCAAGGGCAGCCGGATGGCGACTGGACTTGAGCTGAGCTAGCTGCACCTTCCACAACTAAGACTCAAGGACAACCACTTGGCTGTTCCCCTTCCCCAATTCCCCAATTAAAATCTTAAGAAAAAAAAGAATTATAATTCAGTGTTGCCAAATGTTCTAGTGGTTAGAGGCCATGTCTAGACATGTGACATGTACTCAGAACTGAAAAAATGGCTAAGATTTAGGTAGGTCTATGGTCTGAATGTTTGTGTAACTCCTGAATTCATATGTTGAAATCTTAACACCCAAAGGTGAAAGTATCGGTAGATGGACCCCTTTGCAGCTGATTGGACATGATGTAGAACCCTCATGAATGGGATTGGCGCCCTTATAACAAAAGCCACATTCTCAGGCCCCCACAAAAACACAACACATAGGGGAGGACACAGCCAGAAGGTGCCTGCTTTGAACCAGGAAGAGGGCCCTCACCAGAAGTCGACCATGTTGAAGGTCTAGATCTTATAGGCCCAGACTCAGAAGTATGAGCAATAAACCTCTGCTATTTTTAAGATGCCAGCTCTGTCATTCCAGACTAAACAGATGGAAATTGCAGGTTCTGGGAGAGGTCTAGGATCATGGGAGGTGTTTCAGCGCAAGGAAGAAACAAATGGAGACTCTAAGACAGAAAGATCATAAAATGTTTGAGGTGATGAGGAAAGTCCAGATTAAGTGGAACTCAGTGAGAACAAGAGAAATAGCCTCAACCATCGGTTTCTGGGACATCCCCTTCCCCACACACCACCCAGGGGCTTGTGAAGTGTCTGCTCTTAAAACATACTCTCCATAGCATCACAGGGTCTAGCACCTGAATCAATTTCAGTTTGATGAGGGCAGGACAGTTAATCATCAAGACCCAGCTGGCCCAGGAAGGACTCGGGGACACAAGCAAGAGGAAGTGAGAGTTTCCATGGTGACCTAGACCAGAGCTTCTGGAACCTCAGTGAGCATACAGTCCCCTGCGGTCTCCTAAGATGCAGCTGCCACTGAAGCAGGTCATGGTGGGCCTTGGAACCTGCATGTCTGATGGGTCCCTGGGAGCCTGTGCTGCTGGTCCTCCAAGGACCATACTCTGAGTGGCTTCACTCCTGCTCACCTGCTACTCGCAGCTCAGGTGAGAGTCACCACTGGAAGGCACCCTCTGTGAAGCACAGGAGACCTGCTCTCTTTCCCACCCAGGCTCACCCTACACTCATCCCGATTCACACCTCTCCCTCTCATCAGGGTTGAGGGTGCAGTCTGTTCTGACTCACCTCCCTAAGCATCTGGGGTGCCTGGACACCCGGTCACCATCTCTTATGCTGGAGCAGTAGTGACATTGTGGGTTATAATCATGTCTCTTGGTACCAACAGGTCTTGAGCACAGCCCCGCATGGCTGAGGGGGTGGTTAAGAATCAAACCTCACAGCCCACAGACTGGGATGATCAATGTTAATCTATAGATAGGTCAAGGGAAGCTGAGGCCAGGGACACTATATCTTCTAATTGAAGATTTAAAGTTCTAGCGTAATTCAATTTAACATTGTAGTTTAGCTTGGGGCTTTTTGAAAGTATTTCTTTGCTTTCCTCCCCTCCCCTCTCTTGCCAAACTTTAATGACTCTCTTTACTACTGTTGATGAAAACATTCAGCGTAAGAGAAAACTTATAAGAGTTTATTTGAGGCCTGGCCGAGTGGCTCAGTTGGTTAAGAGCTTACTCAAGAGTGCGAGCTCTGAGCAACAGAGTCGCCGGTTCGATTCACAGCTGGAGCTGAGCTGCCGTTAAGCTGCCAACAGGGGGCAGGATGGCTAAGCCAAAAAAACAACAACAAAAAAAAAAAACAGTTTATTTGAGCCAAACTGTCGACAATTGCTGGGAAGCAAAATCTCAACAGATTGAGAAAATGTTCTGAAGAATGGCATTCTTACAGCTTATTTTATACATAAAATCAAAGGAGGAAGGTTACATGAAACCCATTGGTGACAGATTAAGCGGAAGAAAGCAAAGCGGAGAAACCTCTGGGATTGGATAAAAGTAAATTGGAGAGACAGGTACTTCTTTCACACAGGTGGGTACAGGACAGCTAACAGCTTTTCACAGCACATAGAGATGCTAATCAAGAGACAAGCATGGTAATGAGAAATTTTGCAGTTCTTAGCTCTGGTATGGAAAAAAGAATTAAAGATGTTATCTTAGGTACAGAAAGACAACAGGCCCACTAAAGAGGCACAGATTAACTTAAGGAGGAAGCTGAAGATGTGACTTCCATCATGGTCCACTTAGTTAAAAATTTGTGTGTGCGTGTTCACGCCATCTTAGTTTTAGTCTCCTAAGCGTGTCAGGTTTAACCTGTGGCTCCTTTTTCGTCCACACTACTATGTTTACTATGCATTCCAGTTTCGATGGTTCTGTTTACTTCAGGTNCTCAGAATCAGGGTGCCTCCACCATGGCCTGGACCCCTCTCCTCCTCGGCCTCCTCGCTCTCTGCACAGGTGCTGCGCCCAGGCTCACACCCACCCCCAGCCCCAGGGCTCTGGCCAAGCCTGGCCCTGACTCTGAGCTCAGCAGAGTGCTGCTGTAAGGGTGGGATGCTGATAACCCTGCTGCAGGCGGAGGGGCTGGTGGGGCTGAACCCCCTAGTCTGCTCGCTGGCTCTCTGTGAGCCCTGAGGGCCTGCAAATGCCAGAAGGGTGGTGATTGTTGAGAACGTCCACCATCCAGCCAGGACATGGGCCACTGGGGCCGAGATTTGGGAGGAGGGACCTGGGGCCCAATAGTCCCTCGAGCTCAGTCCGGGTCACACAGGCTGAGTGTTTCCTGAGAAGATGTCCTACATACTTAAGCCCACCTCTCTTTTTTCTCTCTTGCAGGCTTTGCAGCCTCCTATGAGGTGACTCAGCCACCCACAATGTCAGTGTCCCTGGGACAGACGGCCAGGATCACCTGTGGAGGAAACAACATTGGAAGCAAAGTTGTTCACTGGTACCAGCAGAAGCCAGGCCAGGCCCCTGTGCTGGTCATCTATGGTGATAGCAACCGGCCCTCAGGGATCCCTGACCGATTCTCTGGCTCCAACTCGGGGAACACGGCCACCCTGACCATCAGTGGGGTCCAGGCCGAGGACGAGGCTGACTATTACTGTCAGGCAATTGACAGCAGTAGTAATGCTCACAGTGACACAGACAGATGGGGAAGTGAAACAATAACCCCCTTCTCTGTCTATGTCACTTTCTCCTCCAGCCAGAAGAGGACTGGTGACAAAGCCATGAGCAGGTCTGGCCCAGGTCCCTAGATATGAGATCCCCAGGCTCCCCTCCTCCCAGACCTCAGGCAGCTCTGCAGAAGCTGGATCAGGAGTGGACTCAGGGCTGGCAGGACCAGGTTACATGGTATTATCTGGGCCTGAATGTGAATTAAGGACAGGATCCTAAATGGAAGGACAGACAGAGACATTCATCCATGGCCAATGTCCCTGCATTTCTATATGGTGGTCACTGGGCCACGTCTTCACCCAAATGAGGAGAAATACACCCCAGAATTTCCCCGCTCAGCTGAGCTCTTGAAGTCGCAGCTCCCAGAGCCAGCTGTAATTCTGAGTGAAGTAAAGGGGTGCCATGGACACTCAGGTGTTGACTTAGTTCCCCTTCTGGGCTCACCAGCCCGGCACTGCTGCTGGCGAGCCAGCAGGTCTCAGCAGTGCCCTCACTGAGAAGTATTATTGGTTCAGAAAACTGCCTCCCAGGTTCATGTCCTTCTCCTAGAGGTCAGTGTAATGACAACCTGGGGACAAGGTCCCTAAGCCCTGCCTCAATTAGTGTCACTGAAAGATGACAGCTTCAGAGCTTCCCAGAGGAACCTGAGGCCTCATGTGTAACCTGATGTGGGCCACCTTCTCTTTCTCCCTAGTCTCGCCTCCCTCCCCTCCTTCCAGATTTCCTACTCACCCTATTCTCCATCTCAGAGTCTGCTTCCAGGGAACCCAGCCTAAGATGGCCAGCTGTCCCCAACATGGTCTTCAGGGCTGAGGAGGCCAGTATATACCACAGAGAGCTCTGGTTGTCACCTAAGTCCCCAATGTGCATGTTACCGTCCCCAGAGATATCTGATTGTTCCTTGTATCTTATGGAATGAAGAAGAGCCTGACTCACTGGGTGCTCTGGGTTCTGAAAGACGGAGGGGAATCAGGTCCATCCGACAGTGAGTCCAGGGGAATCGGGGCCATGCCGCTTCCTACCATGTGACCCAGCTGAGACACAACTAAGGTGTGAGTTACACAGTGGGTGCTGCCTCACTTCTACCCTCCAAATCTTGCACAAGTATCTCTATTTACACCCACACTAACAAGATATATAGACAGCAAATAATTCTGTGATGTGCAGTTCAGCCTATCAATGTTGACACTTAATAAACCACCACAGTCAACCCTTGACTCATGAAACCCACTCACATCTCCACAACACAAACAATCTCCAAAAAAGAGAATAACAATAGCCATGCCTCGAACTATTGTGATAAAACTATCTTGCTAAGGACCACACACAGCTCAACCTTTCCCACAAGAGGATACAAAACACTATTTTGTCTGCTAGTGATATTTATTTTCTCCAGCTGATTTCATATTCTATAACCTAAATATTGAGATACTAAGTTAATTATTGTTAACATCTCTTATGTTTAATATAAATGGAATGAGAATAATACAAAAATTTATGATGAATATGTATGCAGATATATACATCTCAATATAAGGAAGAAATGCTTGTTACTCCTATTAGCCTCATTTCTGTGACTAGTCCTGTGGTCAGAGCTGGTGTCTGTACTTACTTTCCTCCTTATCCGTTCCATATCCTCTTTGCCTTCAGCAAATACCTGAGTTAGTCATGATCCCTTGTCAGGTGGGATGATGCAAACTTTCATTCCAAAAGGTTCTGGTCCATTATCAGTCTTGCTGAATTGGACGGTTGTGATTTTATGACTGATCACTGACCACAGTCTGGCAGCAATGGAGGGTCTCTTGCATTCCACACATA
>NW_017733194.1:49876-51406 GCF_001890085.2 Hipposideros armiger
GCCCCAGAGTCCCTTGCCTTCACCACCACCCTGTGCTCTCATTGTGCTTAAAATAATCTAAGACTTGACTTTTCCTTGAGGTGCCAGAAAGTTCTCTCTACTTTTTGAAAAACAAGTGACTGATACAAATGACTCTGCAGTGCTGCCTTACCAATAGAAAAAAACAACAACAACAATTGAACCAGACAGATAATTTAAAATTATGTAGGATCTACATTTAAAAGATTAGAAGAAACTGGTGGTGTTAGTTTTCATAATCTATTTTGTTTAATTCAATTAGTTGAAAATATTATCATTACAATAAGGATTAAATACAAATAGAAATACAGTTTACATAATTTTTATACTAAGTTTGAAATCTGCTGTGTGTTTCAGAACGACAGCATGTCTGTCCTGGAACAACCCGCATTTCCTGCTCAGCAGCTGCATGTGGCTTGTGGCTACTGCATTGGACAGAGCAGGTTAGATGGATGAAGTATCCTTGGAGTAACGGTCCCTGTAATATATACTCACAGCCACCAGAGGGCGATGGAGGGTCCCATGACTCAGAGGCCTCACAGCGGGAGGTGGACTGGTTCCTCCACTTTCCACCCAAACCAGGAATATTGAGGCCTCCCAGAAACAAGGGAGTTTTTATAACATGTGTCGATACCAGTGCCTTAACAAACACATGATATTAAATATAACTACAATTTTAAAGATTAATCTGAGCTATCCAACATGTTTTATTATTAGTCAGTGTAAAGAATGACAATTGTGTTTGTGAAAAATTATTTACAATTATTGCTACAAGTATCCCTTTCAATGGGAAGATCATTTCCATGAACCTCATGACAAACCATAAAGTTATATTGGTTTGTCAGGAAAGTCATGACGTATTTTTTCTATGTTTTCGTTGCAAAAATGCATCATGACTTTTCCGACAGCCCAATATTTTGTGCAGAAATCTAGAAGGAAGAAAGACCATAAGGAATATTTTATTGTCCCAGCTTAGCTCTGATGTGGACCCCTCTTCGTGTCTCTACACAGACCGAAAAGATGACTGTTCTCTCTGCCTCAGAGAGTTGGCTGATATGCTGCTATTGTCCACAAAGGGAAATACTTGGCTAATTCACAAGCACAGACCGCGTCTATGAAAGTCAAATCTCCCAGGACAATACTAACAGATTATCTTTCATGTAGTCATGGCCCATAGCACAGGTGTGAGAACTGGCCTGCAGGAGTGCACAGCGGAGCCCCATGGGAAGACCCTGAGTGGTGACATGTGAGGAGCGGAAGCAACAGATGGGAAGGGTGGACAGGAGCCACGTGTCACCTGCCCCCCTGGGAACAGTGTTGGGCCTGAACTCAGGCAGGTGCCTCCTCTTATATTCAATTACCTCTTTACACCAAACCCTGAGGATTCAGCCATAGGGTCCTTCTGTCTCTGCTCAGGTATCACCACAGTGCTTCACACATCATTTCTATGTACAGCGTCTCCAGCTTTTGTACGTGAGTTCAGTTCATCATGTCCTCAGCAATACTAGGTCA
>NW_017733194.1:55740-57977 GCF_001890085.2 Hipposideros armiger
CTGCACAGTGATGACAGTGAGTGGAAAGGGAGCAGATGCAGATACAGATGGTCCCTTGCTGTGCTTAGATGGTGACCAGCTGGTGAGGGAGCTACCACCACACATTCCAGGTCAGAGAGGGAAAAAGGGCCTGTGACAGGCCAATTCTTATGGTTAAGGTTCGAGAGGGTCATGGACTTAAGGGACCACTGTCACCTCTGTTATGTGACAGTGATTATAAATGGTGTGAAGAAGTGTCCCTTTTGTTGTCTGTACCATACCTGTGGCGTTGTCTTCATACATCTGACAATTAAGTTCACAAACTCATCCTACAAAAAGGGCTACATACCTCATTGCTGAATATCACTGATGTCACCTTCAAAGTACTCCCCTGGGGAAGCTATGTACTGATGCCAGTGCCTAGTCCACCCTTCAAAGCAATTTTGGAACTCTTTCTGCAATGGCCATCAGAGCTGTCATTATTACGCTTCAAGTCCTGAATGTCATCAAAATGTCATCCTTTCAATATTTTCTTTATCTTCGGGTAAAGAGAGAAGTCATTGGGGGGCAGATTAGGTGAGTGGGGAGGGTGTTCCAATACAGTTGTTTGTTTACTGGCTGAAAACTCCCTCACAGACAGTGCCATGTACGTTGCTGTTGAAAGAGCCATGAATTGGTGAAAAGTTCAGGTCATGTAACGTTTTCATGCAACCTTTTCAGCACTTCCTAATAGTAAATTAGTTAACTGTCCAATTGCTACAAATTCTTAATGAATAATTCCTCTGGTATCAAAAAAGATAAACAACATTTTTGCAACAAGTTCCCAGAGTTAATTGTTGGGCCTCATACATGCCAAATGATTTTAGACCAGAGAGAAAAGTTTACATCAAAAGTATTTGCATCATATCAATTATACTCAATGTAAGTGTTAGAAGAAAAAATAGAAAAAGATGTATCTGTATAGCCTATCGCTTTGGCAGAGTCTCCAGACCGTTAGTTCCATTGTTACATTAGAGAAATGTTTTGGGCCAGATGAGCTGTTAACAATTAACCCCAGGGAGCATGTGAAACAGGTCACAGGATCTGCACATGGAGGCAGGCGGAGCTGATATGGCTGAGAGTGTGACGGAGGCTGGGCCAGAGTGACAGTGCGCTGTGTCCTTTCCCGTCAGACTCCTTCTGCACCTGCTTCCCTCCCTGACTGGGAGTCTTCACCTGCCACCACGTAATTTTACATTTTCTTTTTTTAAATAGGGATATAATTTACATGAACTAAAATCACACCTTTTAGTGAACAGTTCCGTGCATTTTGACAAGTGCATGCAGAGGAGTAAGCACTTCCATCATCATGATTTGTAACTGTTCCGTCATTGTCCATAAATTCCTAGGCCCTTTGCTGTCAGACCCTTCTGTACCCTGACTCCTGACAACTGATCAATTTTCTGTCCCTAGAGCTCGGTCTATGTATGAATGTCACAGAAATGGGATCATAAGAAGAAGCCTTTTGGTTCTGGCTTCTGTCACTGCACACAATGAACTTGAGATCCGTCTGTGTTGTTGGACGTTAATAGTTCTTTCCATGTGCATTGCAGAGTGAAATTCCATTGCACAGACGAACCACAGGGAGCTTTTCCAATCCCCAGTTACTAACATCACAGGTGTTTCCAAGTATCATAATTTGTCAATTTTACATAAAACCTTTGTAACATTTACTATAGGTTTCTGTGTGGACATAGTTTTCATTTCACTCAGATATTCACCTGGGAATGGAATTGGTGGTCATATTTTAGATAAATGTGCAAAGTTCAATGATACTGACAAACTGTTTCCAAAAATGGATGCTTGATTTTGCATGTTCATGATTACCAAGAAAATGAGTTCATGAACTCATCCTAGAAAAGGGCTACATAACTTATTGCTGAATATCACTAAGGTCACCTTTGAAGCACTCCGCCTGGGAAGCTACACAACCGATGTCAGCGACTAGTCCTCCCTTCAAAACAATTTTGGAACTCTTTTTTGGAATGGCCATCCAAGCTGTCGTCATATTACCGTAGATGTTCTGAATGTCATCAAAATGTCTTCCTTTCAATAGTTCATTTATCTTCAGGTGAAGAAAGAAGTCATTGGAAGCCTGGCAGGTGAGTAGGGAGAGTGTTCCAATGGATTTACAAGTATTTGTTTACTGGGGGAAAACTCCCTCACAGACAGTGCAGTGTGAGTTGATGTATTGTTATGATGCAAGAGCCATGAATTGT
>NW_017733194.1:58555-60328 GCF_001890085.2 Hipposideros armiger
GACACGGGGCAGTGGCCACACTGCAATGGCTCCACCTTCCCCTGGACCCTCCTTCAGCTCCTCTGATTCCTGGGCCAGGTGTGTGTATTCAGCATGACATCACATCCCTGTAACACATCCCTTAATATTATAGATTTACATCACATTGGAACTGAACTAGTTTTCTGTCATAAACCACTTAATTTATCACTATCTTTCATCCTCAGACAAACCAGGCTCTTCCCCACAGGGCACCAAATCTGCTCTCCCCAAACACACTTCCTATTACTGGCTCCATCTTCCCATCCTGACAGCAGCTCCACTATCACCTCTCGCAAGAGGCCTCCTGCAGTCTCTCTCCAACCTGCCTGTCATTTTTGTCTAATCTCAAATACTAATCTGCACATTAGGTGTCATGCCTGATTTTTTTCCCTGTCATTATTTTTATTGATTGATTGGTTTGTGTTCATTATTTATTAGTCAAGATTTTTTTAAATGTAAAACTCACATGACAATCATAGGCATGAACAGACAGCAGCCTATTTTTCTCCTGCAACAGTAAGTCTGGAATGAGATGGTGTCCTCCAGATACTGACCAATTCCATGAGGTCCTGGATCTTTCTCACTTTCTGTTCCATCTCTACTGTGGAAGCTCTGCTTTCATTCTTGTTGAAGACAGACCTCAGGATGGCTGCTGTAGCTCCAGCTATCACAGCCATATTCAAGAGGAGCTGCGTAAATCCAATCTGTTTCTTTCTTTCACAAGGCAAAAGATTCTCCACCAAAGCTGAGCTGATTGACACACCCAAGCGCCAACTCGAAACCACAAGGTCAATACAGGGCAACAGGTAGCTGAGAATAAAAGTTGTCCTGCTTTCAAAAGAATGTGAAAGATAAGGTACTGGCAGAAGGTGGTGGGGACAGTCTGGGGTGTAACCCAAACAATTATGACCCTTTGCTGCCCCACCTGCATGATGGAAGCTCTGATACAGGAGCTGTGTCCTTTTACACTGATTTCCCAGGATGGAAGTGGGTATAAATCAACGTTTGTTGGGTGACTGTTGTCTCCATGTTTGGACCATTAGTAGCCACCATTTTATTTGATCTACCATCAGCAGCGGGCACCCCTAAAATGATACCAGAGATCTCTGTCCCCTGGTTCCAAACCCTCAAACCCCACACATGACCACCCACCACCCCAGACATATGTGCAGTGATGCTTCATGTGGGAGTGGGCATCTCTCCCTCTGAACAATCCTGTTCAGGTTTCCATGGGTAATCTGAGCCCTTCATGTCTGGTTCGAGACAGGTAGGGTCACAGAGAAAAGAGTAATTCCTCCCCTGGGCCAGCAGTCGGTGGGTCAGGAAATCAGGACCTGAGCAGTGAATGTGAATCCACTCAGGGACAGAGGACCCTCTGCGCCTCCACAGCCAGTGTGGAGTGGCCACAAGGTGGCAACAGAGACCACCAAGAAAAGCCTCCTGAAGATAGGGTGGGGCCTGGGCACCAGGAGGTCTAACGTGCAGAGGGTTAGTAACCAAGACCTGAGACCCAAAGGAAAAGGTGTAGGTTTCCTACACCGTCGCCTTTGACACTGATGTGAAACTCTGGCTCCATGTCTCAGATCTGGTTCTTGCAGACTTTGCCTATTTCTCAGGCAAAGGTCCAGGTATTTCATTTGTCTCCAGCCCACCCCACTCATGCTAAAACTCTGTCACCATGAAACCTTTCTCAAGCACAGAATCTGTCCCTTGTACTGAGTGCAAACTGAGGATACTGAGGCACAGCATTTA
>NW_017733194.1:60823-62576 GCF_001890085.2 Hipposideros armiger
AAAAGGACAGCAACTTGTCTGTTCCCCTTCCCCCAATTCCCCAGCGCTGTTCCCATCCCCCAATTCCCCAATAAAAAAATCTTTAAAAAAAATTTCAATGTGCTATTAACAATATAGGAATTATTTCAGTCTCTGATGCTCACAAACTGTGATCTGTGTAGAATACTGCATGAACCTAAGGCTCAGATGGTCACCGCTAGTGTTAACAATCTATAATGGGTTCAGAAATTGCAAACAGACTTGAACTCTGAGCAGTACTGTTACCAGGCCAGTCCAGGATCCAGGTGAAGACAGTGATGGTGATGGAGATGTGAGCCCCGGAGTATGGAACCAGAGAATGAACCAGAATTCCCAGGGCTGAAGGTGGGGTCTGCAGGAACCACCCCTCCACTCCCTCTGCCTTTTGAGACTGAGCCCTACTCTGAAACCATGCAATTCCTCAGCGCCACCACTACCCAGGCTGATTTGCATACCCAGCTGCTCTCTCCAGCAAGGGGATAAGAGAGGCCTGGGAGGAAACCTGCTCAGCCTCAGGCCACAGGGAGCATAATTGGGGTGCCTCCACCATGGCCTGGACCCCTCTCCTCCTCGGCCTCCTCGCTCACTGCACAGGTGCTGCACCCAGGCTCACAGCCACCTAATGTCCAGGCCTCTGGACAACCTGACCTGACTCTGACTCAGCAGGGCACTGCCAGTGGGGGCAGGATGCTCGGGACCCTGCTGCAGGATGAGGGGCTGGTGGGGCTCACCCCTACTTCTGTGCTCACTGGCTCTGTGTGACCCCTGAGGGGCTGCGCCTGCCAGAGAAGGAGGGGGGCTCTCATTCGTTCAAAGGCTCCATCCTCTAGCCCAGTCCAATGTGCCACTGAGGCTCAAATAAGGGGAGTTGGTGCCCTGGGGCCTCCA
Organism: Hipposideros armiger; assembly: GCF_001890085.2. Lineage (NCBI taxonomy): Eukaryota > Metazoa > Chordata > Mammalia > Chiroptera > Hipposideridae > Hipposideros > Hipposideros armiger. Next base: position 61,730 of record NW_017733194.1, read on the forward strand.
CTCTGCAGCTCAGTGAGGCAGGCAGACAGGGGTCTCCTGGACAAAACCTTCATCCTCAAGCCCTCCTCCCCGCTTCTCTCTTGCAGGGTCTGTGGCCTCCTATGAGCTGACTCAGCCCTCCTCCGTGTCGGTGACCCCAGGACAGACGGCCAGGATCACCTGTGGAGGAAACAACATTGGAAGTAAAAATGCTTACTGGTACCAGCAGAAGCCAGGCCGGGCCCCTGTGCTGGTCATCTATTATAGCAGCAGCCGGCCCTCAGGGATCCCTGACCGATTCTCTGGCTCCAACTCGGGGAACACGGCCACCCTGACCATCAGTGGTGCCCGGGCTGAGGACGAGGCTGACTATTACTGTGCAGTAGCTGATGGCAGTGGGAGCAGCTGGCAGTGATCACGGTGACACAGACAGATGAGGAAGTGGGACACAAACCTTTTTGCTCTGACTTGGTGCTCACTCTTCCCTCTCATTCGAGCAGCTGTAGGTCAGGTTTTAGGGTCAGATGTGCTTCCTGATATTGGCCACGCCCCACTCCAGTGCTGGGAGACCCTGAGGAGGTTCTCTGTCCTCCCAGAGCCTTCATTTATGCTGATGAAAAATTAAGAAAGGTACTGTTCTGCGCGATAAAGTTTGTTGTCAGTCTTGGAATAGAAAGAAAATAGTTAGAAAGTCATGATATAGCACAGTGGTCCCAGATATTATCATGTGTCTCTCAGGAGAAGATACAGTGTGTGAGATGGTGCACTCCCTCAGGAATTCAGCTTCTCCTTGGGTAGAACCAGCCTGGTGGAGTCCCCAGGGTCTGGAGTCATCTGGTTTCCTGAATGAGGTGTCTCCCACATCCTA
>NW_017733194.1:62601-65653 GCF_001890085.2 Hipposideros armiger
TGTTCATCTGGAGACTTTCTCCTGAACACCCTGTCCTCATATTGTACTCAACGTCCCAAGTATCCCAAATTACTGTCTATAAAATACAGAGTTTCTCTTTGGGGTGATGAAAAAGCTTCAGACATATATAGAGGTGATGGGTGCAAAACATTTTTAATGTACTTAGTAACACTGAATTTTTCACTTAAAAATAATTATGGGGCCAGCCAAATGGCGCATTGGTTTAGAGCTGGCTTGGGATGCCAGAGGGCCCCGGTTCGGATCCCGCATATGAGGGCTGGTGACACTGCCCTCTACAGCTGAGATGCTGAACAGCAGCTCGACCTGGCTCTGGGCTGCTGTGAGTCACCAGCGACGGCGTGGGCTGCAGCCCCTGCTGCAGTGGGCTGCCATGGGTTACCATGGGCTACCATGGGCTACCGTGTGTGGCCGGCAACCAGTATGAGCAGCCAGCAGCGGCGGTGAGCAGCCATCCAGAGGCCTGCGACTGATCTGCCTCGCCTGGGAAGAGCTCAGTGATGGTGCCAACGTGGGCCAGTGAGGCGATGTCCTCTACAGCTGGACTGAGGAATGGGAGGACTGCAACTTGTCTGTTCCCCTTCCCCCAGCTCCCCAGCGCTGTTCCCATCCCCCAATTCCCCAATAAAAAATCTTTAAAAAAACAAACAAACAAACAAATTATGTCATTGAGGCTTCTCCAAAGAAACAGAACCAATAGAATATATATATATATGCATATATAAAGAGATTCATTATAGAAATTGTCTTATGAGTTTATGGAGGCTGAGAACTCCCATGATTTGCCATCTGCAAACTGAAGACCCAGGAGTAGTGTAATTGAGCCTGAAGGCCTGAGAATCAGGGAAGCAATGGTATAAGTCTCAGTCTAAGGGAAGGGAAGACAGATGTCCCAGCTCCAACTGTCAGGGAGAAGGGAGGAATTCTCCTTTCCTCTGCCTTTTATTCTTTCCAGGCCCTCAAAGCATTTGATGGTGCTCACTCACGTGGAAAACATAAATCTGCTTTACTGAGTCCACTGGTTCAATTGTTAATGTCATCCACCCTCACAGACACACCAAGACATAAGTTTAATTTGGAGGCCTCGTTTCTTAATCAAGTGGACGTACAAAATTGACCACCACAATGATTAAAATGTTAAATATCATGTATGCATGTTTTAAATATTTTAATTTTTTAAATTGCTCAGGCTGAAAATAAAGTACAGAAAGTTTAATTTTAAAATCATTTGAGTGACAAAAAAAGTTGAAAGAATTGTGCAATGAGCATTCACACACTCACTCCCTGGATGTATCAGTGGATTACATTTGCCCTATAGCTATCTATCTATCTATCTATCTATCTATCTATCTATCTATCATCTATCCATCCAACCATCCATCTATCTCCCTATCTCTATCTATCACTATCTCTCTTTTAGAACATTAACAATATATTTTGTCCACTCCATCTACATTTCTACAGTTTCCAACATGTCTATTATAGCAATTTAATTTTGTTATCAGATGAGATCTTAAGGTTCCCACCTTCATGTTTTGTTATTACTTATCTATGATCCAGCATTTATCAGCAAAGTTTCTTCATAATGCTAGGCTTATGGGAAATTTGGATATAAGTCCCACAGAAAGGAATGTGTTCATTGTGCACAGTAGGACAATGTTTCTGTATTACAAGACATGCTAAAGTAAGTCCTTCACACTGAAATTAAACAACACTAGACAGTAATTAAAAGTCATACTAAGAAATGAAAAACTATAATAAAGGTACCAGCACAAGTTAACATAAAAGCAAGTATTAATGTACTTTTGGTTTATAACTCATTTTTGGAGATATTGCTACCAGTCTTACAGAAATAAAAAGAAATATAGGACAGTGCTATAAAAAACTGTATACAAACAAATTAGATGGCTTAGATAAAATGGACAAACTTATAGAAACACACAAAGGACTAAAACTGACTCAACAAAAAATAGAACATAAGAACAGATCTATATCAAGGTGAGGTTGCATCAGTAATTTAAAACTTCTCAACAAAGCAAAATCCAGGAGAAGATGGTGTCACTGATTATTATGCCAATCATTTAAAAAGGAATTAACACTAAACTTTCTCAAACTCTTTAAAATAATACAAGATGAAGGAGCACTTCCTAATTCATTGTATGAGGCCAGTATTACCCTTACAAAACCAGTTAAAGACACTGTAGGATAAGAAAATTACAGGCCAATAGACCTGATGAATATAGATGCAAAAATCTTCCCAAAGCTATGCTAGTGAACCATACCCATTAACATATTAAGAGAATTATGCATCATGACCAAATGGGATTTGTCCGAGGAATGCAAGGGTAGTTCAACATAAGAAAAATCAATCAATCAAATACATTACAAGAATAGACGGAAGGGAGAAGAAATACATCGCACGATTGTTGCAGAAAGTCATTGGACAAAATCCAACCTCTTCATGATGAAAATTAAAATGAAGAAAACAAAAAGAACACTCAGAAAACGAGAAGAGAAATGAAACTATCTCAACATGCTAAAGAATGTTTGTGAAAAACACACAGCCAATATCACACTCAATGGTGAAAGACTAAAAGCTTTGACACTGCTATTCAACTCTGGACTGAAAGTTCTAGCCAGAGCAATTAAACAAGAGAAAGATATAAAGGACATCTAAGTAGGAAAGGAAGAAAGAAAATCATCTCTATTTTCAGAGGATATGATTCTATATAAAAAAAATTCCAAAGACCCCAAGAAAAGCCTAATAAAACTAATAAATGAGTTCAGAAAAGTTGTAAGATATAAGATTGACATGCAAAAATCAATGTTTTCTTTTTTTCAAAAAAAGATTTTATTGGGGAATCGGGGAAGGGGAACAGACAAGTTGCAGTCCTTTTGTTCTTCAGTCTAATTGTGGAGGACGTCGCTTCACTGGCCCATGTTGGTATTATCATTGTGCTCTTCCTGGGTGAGGCAGTCACTCGCCGGCCATGGATAGCCGCTCATGGCAGCTCCCGGCAGCTCATGCCGGCTC
>NW_017733195.1:0-1651 GCF_001890085.2 Hipposideros armiger
TGGTGCCAGCTGGTCGGGTGGGTTGGGGGATGGGGCGAGCCCTTGGGGGCAGTTAGGTGAGGCATGCCAGGAGACCTGGAGGTCTTCAGCTGCGGGCCATGTAGAAGCTCTGGGTGAAAGGTCTGGCCCCACTCTGAAAGCAGCTGGGGCAGCATGTTAGCATGCCGTCTGGAACCAACCTGGCTACTGGAATCCCAGGTAATTAAAGTGAAACGCTCAAGGTTCTTCATACAGGCCATGGCTACACAGACCTTCAGTTTGAGGAAAGCCCTCGTGAGACCCCAATGAAGACCACTGAGCTTGCTCCAGTGCCGTTTTCCTTTGGAGCCTAAGTCATCATCATAGGCTCCCTCCTGCAGGCCAGCAAGGTGTGGAGGTGGGGCGAATGGGCAGGTTCCTGCCCCCACCCCTGGACTTTACCAGCTAGGCATCCCCTACTATGCATTCAAAGGCCACTGGGGTTCCTCTTGACATTGCCGACTTTGATGACGTGCACCCCCTTTAGCCATAGGAGAAGAGTCACGGATGGGACAGCTCAGCTTTAAGATGGTGAGCAGAAACAGTGTCTACTGGTCAAGGAATTCCGCATTTTGCAGATGTATAACAAATGCGCAGACTGTATGAGTCCCTTCTTAACTACCGTATTTCCCCATGTATAAGACGCACCCTTTTTCGAAAAATTAGGGGTCTAAAAACTGGGTGTGTCTTATACAGTGGTTGTAGATGTTTTTCCTTGCATTTGCCGCGTTTTTCGTGCTTGTTTTTGCGCTCATCCAACCACTGTATAAGACTCACCCAGTTTTTAGACCCCAAATTTTTCGAAAAGAGTGTGTCTTATACATGGGGAAATACGGTAGTTGTAAGCTCAGTTAACAGCTCAGGAGGGACTGAGCTTATAGTTAGCTAATAAGACGTTCTCTATTTTTCACCTTTTAAGAAAAGCTACTTCCTAGGCCTTGCAACTGCTCCTCACAGCTTTTTCCACTTGAATATCTATCATGGAAGGGTAACAGTGTTCCTGTATGGGAAAACCAGAGCGTATGCTATCTTGGGAAATGGTGCTGGCATCACCCTTTTTAGGGTTGAGCATTTCTTTTAAATAGTCTTCATTGCCGATTTATTCCTGGGGTAAATGTAAGAATGCAGTATGTCAAATTTCTTCATTACTAAGTAATTTATATGGGAAATGTCTAAGTGTCTTATTCGTGACACTCTAACTTTCTGTTCTAGTGGAAGAATATCAAAATCGAACGTCAGTGTGGTTGCATCTGTGATATTGCTTTACCTGTTTTCTTCTTGACAGTAACCAGGAATTTTTAAATCCTCAGAGCAATTTTTCAAAATGTAACCACTTCCTCTGTTCACTAATCTCTCCAGCTCTGATCTGGTTCACCAGTAGGTTGGCCAGCACATAATTAGAGTCATTGTATCCTTTGTCCACCAAGATGTTCTGTGCATCATGCCTTGAATGACTAGACTTTGGGGTGTATGCTAAGGAAAAATGTAGAAATGTGTTTATTATTTAGAGATTATAAACCCATTATAATGCTTCTATTATGATGTCACTCTGATGAAGATGGCAAAACTCGGCCTGGGTCCCTAGAGTGCTACACTGCCGCAGTTTGGTTCTGTGTCCTAGTTTGCAAACAGT
>NW_017733195.1:3566-5562 GCF_001890085.2 Hipposideros armiger
ATTCAAGAAATTACTGGCTAGAACAACTCCATGAAATGCTATCAGTTGTGCAGATCCCTGAAACCCTTTCTTTTTAGAGACTCCTTGATCAAGCTCCATCACGTATGATGGTGGCGATAAACTACAAACACCCTCTGCTGTTCAGTCACTTAATCCCAAGGATCTCCTTGATAAGCCAGGGATTCTAGGAAAGAGATTACTTACTTCTGCACTAGGGCATCTGGCAAAAAAAAGGGACCAGGCTGGTGGGGAAGGTGTAAAAGTTGTGTGGATTTGCTATTTGTGAGAGGAGCTGGAAACTGTCCTGAGTGTGGCACTCCTCTTAGAAGGAGCAACTTTAGGGTACAACTCTTGGAAGATCCTGCTGTTGACAAGGAGGTTGAGATATGGAAAAAAGTGCTAAAGTTATACAATAAAAGAGAAGAAGACTTTCCTATTCTAAGAGAATATAATGATTTCCTGGAAGAAGTGGAAAAAATTGTTTACAACTTGACCAACAATGTGGATTTGGACAACACCAAAAAGAAAATGGAGATATACCAAAAGGAAAACAAAGATGTCATTCAGAAAAATAAACTAAAGCTGACTCAGGAACAGCAGGAACTGGAAGAAGCTTTAGAAGTAGAACGACAGGAAAATGAGCAAAGAAGACTGTTTATACAAAAGGAAGAACAACTGCAGCAGATTCTAAAAAGAAAGAATGAGCAGACTTTTTTAGATCAACTGGAGAGTTCTAATCTCCCCGTTGCTCTGCTTTTGGCCCAGCATAAAGATAGGTCTACCCAATTGGAAATGCAGCTTGAGAAACCTAAACCTATAAAACCAGTGACATTTTCCACAGGCATCAAAATGAGTCAACATATTTCATTAGCACCTATTCAAAAACTAGAAGAAGCTCTATATTAATACCAACCACTGCAAATAGAGACATGTGGACCACAAGTTCCTGAGTTTGAGATGCTAGGAAGACTTGGGTATTTAAACCATGTCAGAGCAGCCTCTCCACAAGACCTGGCTGGAGGCTATACTTCTTCCCTAGCTTGTCACAGAGCATTACAGGACGCATTCAGTGGGCTCTTCTGACAGGCCAGTTAACCTTTATGCCTCCTTTATAAGATCTCGGCCATAGAGCCGAACCAGGGAGCTAGCAAAAGGAAAGCAGACTTGTAAAATTATAGCCATATGCAGCTGCACAACAACAGTGCTAATACTGGCAGCCGTGTTGGAGGATTTATAAAGAGAAAATTTCAGATCAAAGTTGAGTAATATAGTCGATATTTGTGGAAAAGATTTATTTTTTACTTATATTTTCCTCAGAGGCATTGAAGTTGGAAGCCTCCTTTGATGGAAGATATGAATAATTTACCTATGTATATTTGAGGTTGACAGACTTGTAAAATCTTTTTGAAAATAAAGCTAGACTTTATATTAAAAAATAATAATAAAAATAATAAAAATAAAAAGGGAGAGCAGAGAAAGCCACCCTCTCCTGCAGGAGGGATGTACCAGACGGACCAGGTTTGGCTCTACCATGTGGTAAGGAGATCTTGGCGTCTGTGCCAAGCTTGTGGATGCTGCTTCCATGACCCAAGTAGCTGGGTATGAAAAGTCACAGGCTTAGGGCCTATTTCCAGAGGAGCCCAGTTTGTGGCCACCAATTGCCATTCTTAAGGAATATAGCCACAGGGCCAAGTGCTTGCATCAGAAGATCATGGGTGACTTATGGCTAGTATAGGTGGTCCAGAGACTCCTGGAGTATGAAGGAAGGTTTCTAAAGCTTCTACAGTGAAAGGGTCTCTGGGGGGTATTAACAAGGGAGTCCATTGTATTGGAATTTGGACAAGTTAGAGGGCCTCGTGTTGGAAGGACCCCCATTTCAGGTGGGCTTATTTGCAAGTATCAGCCCAAACTGGTTGAAGTACAATTTTTAAATGAGGAACATGTTGTCTCCAGAACCCCAAAATTGCTAAAAGATGTTAAAGTTTTTGTTTGTTTG
>NW_017733195.1:10212-64486 GCF_001890085.2 Hipposideros armiger
TAGTGCTGTGCTCTGAGGAACTAAAATGACTATTAGAAGGACATGGGACCTGCTTCCACACTCGCTGCTCCATTCAGTCTCACATAACAACTCAGGAAACTGAGGCACAGATGCCTGTAAGAGGGACCCAGGCCACACTTCACCTTTTCTTGAGTGGCAGGAAGGGCTCAGCCATCCAGGTCTCCTCCCATCCCACGTGGAAGCACGTAAAGACCAAAACAAACAGCAGAAGGGCAAGAATCGTTTCCTTGTCCTCCACAAGGATCAAGAGGAGGCATCCTGAAGGGGTGGAGGCTGCGGCTCTGAAGCAGCCAGACAAATGGGTTCACATCCTGGTTGTGTCACATACTAGCTATGTGACCTTGGGCCAGTGCATACCTTGCCTGTGCCTGCCTCAGTTTCCCACGCTGGCCGAATGGGCATGACAGTGGCACCCAGCGAAGCTGTTAGAGGTTACATGATTTACTCTATGTAAAGCCCTTGGTCAAGTGCTTGGCAGGCTACCAACCCGAGCAGAGGTCTGGTGTTGCTGGTGCTGTGATAATCATTACATCTCTTGCTAGGTAGGAAAATTAATTATTGTACTCCTCTCATTCTTCCCACAATGAATCTATGTATCAGTGCAAGCACAGTCATGAACCTCAGAGGTGTTGCCACCGATGAGCTGATTACTCAGTGAACAGAATAGAAGAATGTGGGAGGACCCATGACAGTGAGCTTTCCCTACAATATATGAATATCGACACTATCGATTAAGCAATTAAACCAGGACTTCCAAAAATGTCAATGGAAAAGAACAGATTCTAGACACAGACCCATGTACATGTCAAAATGAAAGAAATGATATGGTTGGCATGTGAAGTCAGAAGATATCCCAAAGCAATCTCTTAGGACTACTGCTGGAAACAAGTGTGTGTGTGTGTGTGTGTGTGTGTGTGTGTGTGTGTGTGTGTGTAGGTTGGAGAGGGGCAGAGAGGTGAGGAGGGAGCAGGAGGAAAAGGGCCCTGGGTCTGCTGAATTAACTGGGTATCATCATCTTTTTCTAGGTCATACTCCTTACCTGAATCTGTCTGTGGTGTCGACCAATCATGGACAAAGGCCAATCCAAAGTCATTCCCAGCAAGCTCTCACCCATCCTCAGGAGGAGGGCAGATGACAAACACGTAAAACCCAACGTGGCCTCCAGAAACTTGCTGAGCTATTTACTCAGTAGGCAACTGGGGGTGCAGAGATATGACGTGGATCTGTCAAAGTGGGTGTGGATGCTGAACTAAGCCACACCAGGGAGGAGTTGGCTTTAGCAAAATGTTATATGACTCACCTGATTATCCCTGCCTATAATTTTGGAAAATGTGCCCCCCAAAAAATCAGTTAGAATAACCAACTCCTGCCTTTTTTCAGCTGTTAAAATAAACCTTCATTTTCAGTCCTTTTGGTTTGATGTGTTTTTATGCCAATGTAGCTTTCTTGGGTTACACTGGGGGGGGAATCTATTCATTCTCACATTCTATGCAGAAGCTGTCCCACATGGGAAACGGTGAGATTATGCTGCATGTCAGAGATCTTCCATCTCTCATGTGAAAAAAACAGGGGAGTAGTGATGTAGTATCGGGTCACTCTGGGACCCAAGACTCCTCTCCGTAGGCATTTTGGAGAGACATCCACTGTGTGCCTTCTAAAACCTAGTAACTGACTCTGGTGAGAACACATTCTTTAAAAACAGGCCATGAGCCAGGTGTGAAATTTAGGATTCTCTTTGTTTATTACTCTGATGCTTGAGAACATCATTTAGAAAGTACAGTTTTGTGTGCTTCTGGTCCTACCTAATATTTTAAAAATGAGAACACGAGGCCCTTTAATATGGGAATGTCATGTCTTCAGGGCCTTCAAAAGATAATTGTTCTTCTCCTTGTCCCCAGAGGAGTGGAACCCCCAGGTCCCTTTATATGTGCCATATGAAGTATAGCCGTCAGTCCACAGCTGATGGAAGAGAATTCATTTGACTGAAGTGAAGCCAGCTTGTAAGTCACCCAGACTAGTGTGAGGGCTTCAGGAAAAAAAGCTCCCCAAAGGAATGTGCTGGGAAAGTCAGATACTCACTCAGAGAAATTGGGCATGGGAATGAGGTGGGCAACTGGGCATTCAGAAGTGAGAGCTAAGCTGCAGGGAGGACAGGGAGAGCCAAGAGGTAGGAGCAGTAGGGGGTAAGGGCAAGCTGAAATGCCCAGTAAGATTCCATTCAAATAACGAGGAAAATTTCAAACCGTCACTCATCCAAGCACAACTCTTGTCCTTTAAAGTGAGATGCAAAAGTAAACTCCAAGCAGCGTTTTTCTTACCCTCTTGGCTCTCCCCTCCACTAACTGTGTCCTCCGGACGTGTAAATTATTTCTACAACACCCTTCCTGTCTTTGTCCCCCACCTGCGGCTCAGGGGCTGCCATTCTCTCTCCTCAGCCCAGTCAGTCTCTCCCAGCTCTTCATTATGCCAAGGATCTAACCCCTCCATCTCCTTTGCACCCTCTACCTTGGATCTGGCCCCCTTGTTGTGCATGCTCTGATTTGGCAGCGTCAGGATATGGCCACAGTCCCTCCTCAGAGGGTCAGGTGTGGCTGTGGGATGGAGGGGAGGGTGTCTGAACACCCCTGAGCTGTGACGGTTGACCCACCACTCGTGGGCACACAGACGCTGTGAGGTGGAGCGTCCTGAAGGGTTGAGGTGAAGACCAGGAAGTAGGGCGAGAAGGAGACAAACCAGGGAGCAGGGACCCGTAATGGCCAACCTCCTACAGCCCACAGGCATCCAAGAGAAGACATGTCATTTAGGACGTAGTGTTCTGCCCACCAATGTGGATAATTCTCACAATCATCCTATTGAGTGACAAAACCAGCAGCACAGAGGAGAGGAGCAGTGGTGACTAACACGTGCCGGGCATTCTTGGATATACACGTGCATAGGAAAGGTGTCCAAACCAGAGTGGCAGGAGGTCCAGCTGGAACTGCATCTCCTCTCACACTTGGTGGACTCTTACAAACATTTGGGACGGATGACTGCACATCTCACAGGGGTTGCCTACCATCCCTGGAGGACTGATAATGTAGGCAATCACCCACAAATTATGTGAACTCCACCATTCATCCACAGGAGGGTGTGAACTACCAAGGGAGAGTCTGGGTACGTGGAAAATGCCCTTCATTTACGGGAGGATGAGATCTCAAATTGCCCATTTGTAGCGTTTGATCTATCTCTCCAGAAGTAATAATAAGAAATCCAACATTCAAAATGGGAGTGGCGGGGTGGGCGGGGGGGAGAGAGAGTGAGACAGAGAGAGAGAGGGAGACAGAGAGAGAGAGAGAGGGAGAGACAGAGAGAGGATGAGAGGAGATTTTGGCTGGTATTTTGCTAAAGGAATTTTTCTCAAGAGAAGCTGGTGGAGGCGTAACAGGGAAAATCTGGATGCAGGTGAGCCCTGGAAACTGGAGGCTGAATGGAGAATGCCTCATCCTGCCATGGAAATACCCTGTCACTCTTTGATTTCTGCTTGCTGTGTCTCATTGGTCAAACATGTATGCTAGCCAGAGAGCAAGGAAGCCACAGTAATGCAGTCTATGGTGTCAGCTTCCTGGGGCACAGAGCAGTGAAGAGCAGGGAATAGGATATATTTGGTTGGACAAGCTGAGAATAATTAAAATGATACACCACTTTTTCCACAGCCAACATCCTGCTTTTTTGCCCAAGTGGAGAAACTCTCTGCCCAACACAGGGTAACATAATGCTGTCTGCCACTTCATGACCAAAAGGTGAGACTGATTTGATCATATTCCCACCTGGAACCTAAATTATAAGCTTAGTGGTCACAAGAGATTTTTCTATATATTACCATGGAAGGCATGAGGGAAAAGCTATGCCACCTCTCTTGCTATAAAATCAATTCCTTATACTCCGCCAGCAGCTTGAAGTGTTGGTGGAACTTTACCTGTGGCGTGATCCAGACATTCATTGCCAGAGGATCTGAATCCTTGAAGTAATGCCATTATTGAGGTGCATCAGTTTTCTTTTGCTTTGTTTTTAAATTAAAGTTTATTGGGGTGACAATGGTTAGTAAAGTTACAAAGGTTTCAAGTGTGCAATTCTGTAATCCATCATCTATATATCACATTCTGTGTTCACCACCCAGAGTCAGTTCTCAGTTTTCCACTGGACAATAGAACTGTCCATGGGGGTGCTAGAAGACACCCCAATGAATCTCCTCAGTTTCAGAAGTAATCCTCTTTTCCCTCACTGTAAAGCTGCAACCCGAATTTACCTTGGTAATCTGGATCACTCACTTATTTATTCAGTACGATAACCCCCTTATCAGCTATCCATTTTGTTGCCAAAAGGCTTGAAAATGGGGAGGGCACAATGGGTCAATGTCGGTTTCCAATTTAATAGAACCACAATTATGTTCCGTGGGAGAGACATTCTTGCTTTGAGTACTGTAACCTCCAAACCCTCCAAGCCCAACTTTGAGGGGAAGAAAAGGGAAAAAAATCTAAATGGTTATTTGGGTATAAGTGTGAGAGGAGTCACTCTCTACCTTATCCTGGTCTGGGAGATGGTACCATTTTTTGCTTGGGGGTCAAGAGCTTGATCTGCATCTTCTAGGACAGCCCTGCTGTCTTGCAGACTTCTGTCTCCCGTGCAGTGCTGTAACTGAGTGCTAAGCATGCTGTTCCCTCACGGTATGAGACCAGGTGCTTCTGAGTGATGGTAAGACTGGTGTATTACAAGGACTTGTGCTCATACACAAATGCAGATGCCATAAAAAGAGTTATTGCACAAAAGTAATGTTTAGAAGAATCGGTGGTGTGAAAAAGTTGTTCATGAGTTTGACAGTTGTGGCTCTCATAGAATGACTAAGAACAAGGAAAGCAAATCTATATCCTGGATATCCCGTATTTCCCCATGTATAAAACGCACCCTTTTTCAAAAAATTTGGGGTCTAAAAACTGGGTGAGTCTTATGCAGTGGTTGTAGGTTTTTTTACTTGCATTTCCCACTTTTTTCGCTCTTCTTTTTGCACTCATACAACCACTGTGTAAGACGCACCCACTTTTTAGACCCCAAATTTTTCGAATAAGGGTGTGTCTTATACCTGGGGAAATACGGTATGTCTACCCTTTGTGGAAAACTTAAACAGCTCTCCATGAGGAATTAATGCTAGACACACAGTGGGTGTTTGTTAAGAACTTAAGGAGTTACTTATAGTGCCTCTCATTTTTAGAACTTCAGAAATGTGATTCTCTAGGAAAATGAGTGGAAGTGAGCCAGTGCCCAACCTTTACAGTCTTCTGAACCAGAACTGACTTCTACTAATCTTTCATGAAGCCAGTGTCTCGCTAAACATGTGAATGATCTCAGCACCCTTGCACAAGGGACAAAGTGATAGTCACAGCATGTTTTTATCACCTCCTATTCACCCCCTTGGTGAAGGAAGGATTCCCTGCCCTGAATAGTATGATATGCCTGAATATATGATACCCAATACTGGATAGATGAGATAGGCAGCAGTTATATACTCACAGCTCAGGGGAGGAAGACATGGCACATCTTGCAAGACCACACTGGGATTGCAGTCAGGAGCAGAGTGAACTAGTAGGAGCTGGTGGTGGTAGATTTTGTAATAACAAGAATATGGATTACCTCTTCACTCACATGGGAAGATGTGATTAGTTGACTTCAATAATCCTGGTTGAGGACCAGGTGGAATGTAGCTGGTCCAGCTGAGATGGGGACTATCTGAGTGTGGAACCTATCCCACTGGATAGGGAGCATATATGGTGAGAACAGGGGAAATAATGGCTGGCCTTTGGGACCCTGTGAGGCTCAAAGATATCAAGGCAGAACGTGGAATTTCAGGCCTTGCAGTGCACAGCAGTGAATGAAATTGCTGAGGAGAGAATGTACTGAGAAAAGGAGTGAGTCAAAGAACTCTGAAGAAGGCTGATATTTTAAGGGTGCCCTCAGCAATTGACAGCAATAAGGCAGTCAGGAAAGATGAGAGGTGGGTGGAGAAGCTAAGATTCACTGGAACGTGGCTTGATTTTTTGGTGTACCTACAACGCAAGGAATTTCAGAGTTCTTGGTGCTAGTTGTATCATCTCTCTAGCTCTCAGAATTTATCCTCCCAAACCTATAAACCATTTGCCTTTTTGCTCTCACATGCATGCCATGCCATATTGTTTAGAGATGAACTCATGCCTCTGGGATCCCACACAGGTGTACGTATTACAGAACAGGTTCTTGAGAACTCACCTGGCTATACAAAATCCAGCACTAATGATGTTCACCAACTTCTCTCTTCCAGCCCCAAATATGTCTTTCTTTCTCTTACAAAATTGGGTTAAGGAGGGCTGGCCAAGTGGCTCAGTTGGTTAAGAGCTCGCTCAAGAGTGCGAGCTCTGAGCAATAGCAGTTCGAGTCCCAGCCCAAGCTGAGCAGCCACTGAGCTGCCAATAGGTGGCAAGATGTCTCAGCTAAAAAACAAATTAGGTCAAGGAGTATTTCTACATAATGTCTAAAAATGTTGATTTTGAGAAACAGTAGGACAACATGTTGTAGTAAAAATAGAAGGATTCTAAAATTGTAGATTTCAGTTCTGAGCTTGCAATTAGATTATCAAAATCCATGAACATTGATTAAAACAATTTGCAACTTTGTGTCCATTTATTAATTGATGTCATAAAGCTAAAAGCTGCCACCATTCATAGATGAGAGAGTTCTTAAGGCTGGTTCACCCTGCCACCCTAACTCCCCCAGAGACTTTAAGTGATAATGACAGACTCCTGGCCTGAATGGAGAAGGGCAAGGCCTAGGGAAAGACATATTACAGGACGGTTCAAGTGTGTTAAACTCTCTCAAGACAGAAGTAGAATCTATGGGTAAGAACAGAAGGGAAGCTGTGTGAGATTTGGGGAGTACTTATTACCTCTATTTTCTTTTCTTTTCTTTTTTGCTATTATATTTATTTATTTATTTTAATTAAAGTGTATTGGGGTGACAATGGTTGGTAAAGTTACATAGGTTTCAAGTGTACAATTCTGTAATGCATCATCTATATATAATATTGTGTGTTCACCACCCAGAATCAGTTCTCCTTCCATCACCATATATTTGATCCCGTTTACCCTCATCTACCACCCCTCTTCCCCCTTACCCTCTGGTAACCACTAAACTATTGTCTGTGTCTATGAGTTTTTGTTTCTTTGTTTGTTTGTCTTGTTGCTTTCAGTTTTATATTCCACATATCAGTGAAATCATATGGTTCTTGACTTTTTCTGTCTGACTTATTTTGCTTAGCATGATAACTTCAAGATTCATCCATGTTGTCACAAACAGCACTATTTCATCTTTTCTTATGGCAGAGTAGTCTTCCATTGTGTGTATATACCAGATCTTCTTTATCCAATCATCTATCGAAGGACACTTTGGTTGTTTTCATGTCTTGGCCACCATAAATAAAGCTGCAATGAACATCGGGGCATATATATCTTTATGGATAAATGTTTTCAGATTTTTGGGGCGGATACCCAAGAGAGGGATTGCTGGGTCATATGGTAATTCTATTCTTAATTTTTTGAGGAACGTCCACACTGCCTTCCATAGCAGCTGCACCAATCTGCATTCCCACCAACAGTGTATGAGGGTTCCATTTTCTCCACAGCCTCTCCAACACTTGTTATTATGTGTCTTATTGAAGATAGCCATTATAACTGGTGTGAGGTGATATTGCATTGTGGTTTTTATTTGCATTTCTCTGATGATTAGTGATGTTGAGCATCTTTTCATATGTCTATTGACCATCTGTATGTCCTCTTTAGAGAAATATCTATTCAGGTCCTCTGCCCATGTTTTTAATTGGATTGTTTGCTTTTTGTTGTTGAGTTGTATGAGTTCTATATATATTTTGGATATTAGCCCCTTATTGGAGGCATTGTTTGCAAAAATCTTCTCCCATTGGTTTGGTTACCTCTTTATTTTGTTGATGGTTTCTTTTGCCACGCAGAAGCTTTTTAGTTTGATATAGTCCCATTCATTTATTTTATCTTTTACTTCCCTTGCCTTTAAGGATAAATTCTTTGAACCTGAGGTCCATAAGTTTACCTCTATTTTCAACACAGGTTTAACAAGTACAAATAAATACATGGGAAGGTTGCATGCTTGTTTTTAGAGATGACAGGAACCAGAGGCAAGAGTTTGTGCAAAGGCCAGAATAACAGAACTGAGCACTGAGGGATAAGCATACTATTTGTGACCATGGGGATGTTAGGCCAGACAAATTCTTCTGATGGTTCACATGAGACATACCTTTCCTCTGTTTTATAGTCAGTAACTCACCTAAGATCATAGGAGATACCTTGTTTAAATTTGGTGGGATCCCCAGGTATAACTGCAATTTGATCTCCAGTATTAAGACCATGAAGATTTGCCAATTTGTGTGTTGCACCAATGTGAAACTTAATTCAGTGTCATCTTGTAGACACACAAATGCCAACCAGCACCATTTTATTTCTTCCTTCATTCCCTCCACACCACCCCCACCACACACACATTGGATATGCTTTAAAAGGTTCTCTTTACCCTGCTCAAATTTATACATTTTTTTTTCCTTCAGAGAGTTTCAAATCATTATCATTAGGGTCAGGGGCCTCCCCATGGCAATGATTGAATTGACTCATTTTGTGCTACAGGTTTTTTTCCTGATAACCTTGAGGAATATAATCTTTGTAATGACAGAGGCACTGCATGGGCAGTGGCAGCAGCAATGACAGAGGTATTAGTAAGAGTCTTGGTAAGCTCTTAAGAGTGTGGATGTCAGCACACTACCAAATGATGAAAATAAAATATATTCACCATTCCTTTTCTCTTTTCTCTCTTTCTGTTTTCTTTTCTCTTTCTCTTTTTCCTCTCTCTCAATTACCCCTCTCTCCCTCCCTTCCACCTGCCCCTTTCATCCCATGTCTCTCTTCCCTAAAGATTGTTCTTTCATAAGCAACCACCAGATGAACCTATATCTCACTCAGGGTATAGTGTTTCCCCGGGTGCTTTGTAGTGGGGGACCAACACCTGACTGAGACATGATCACAGGGTATGGCGATTTCCCTTGTGCTTGGGGTAAGTCATAGCTTCTTTCTAAAGCACACAGATAGGTTCAGGCTAAGGCACATGACCCAGGGCCATTTCAGGGAGAGCTCCAACCCCATATCCTGTTTCTAAAGGCAAAGTGACTATGTATGGGGAACAGACTCAGTAAGACTCAACAGAAAGCAGCACAGCTGGAAACACAAGCTTGTCAGCAGACTGTAGCCCCTTGTGTATGCTGGCCTTCTGGCAGCAGAGCAGGTTAGCAAGTCAAAGCAAGGGAAGATAGGCCCAATGTGGAGGTGGTGTACATCTGGACATCCTGTTCACAGTGCCAATCTTTATAGTCACCTGAAGAGGCAGATGGGCCCCCCTGCCCAAGGTTTGGTTTGAATGTTAAGACCTATACCACACACAAACACCCCAGATAGGTATGAAAAAGTTTATTACTTATATAATTGATATTTCTAGTGGGAGCAGGTCAGGCCTCTTAAGCAGATCCTAAACAGGTTGAAACAGCAAGAAAAGAAGACCGGCCTGGGGGTTTATTGAATTTTTGGGGTAGGGCCAGAGTGAGAATTCCTGTAAGCATGTAGCATTCACCAGCACCAAAGCAGGGAGCATCCAGGCTTACTAATTGGCTCCCTCAGATATGGGGTACAAGGGCAACGGGGGGATTGAGGCCTAAAGGTTCTCAGCTGCCAAATGTCAAAAAATGGAGTCAGAGTCCTCATTACAACAGTATACTTAATAAGATTTATTTGGTTATTTTTCAGACTCAGTCCTCTTCATTGGTTGTTCTAAAAAGATTAAAAAATGTATTTCCTCTCATTTTCATCTTGAAAATGAGGAAATGAATAGTCTTGTTTTCTCAGGGCTTCTTCACAAACCACCACAAATCACCTTCAGTCACCCTTAGGTGCTGTTTTGCATTTTTATATATATGTGTATTAAAAATTATTTTATTCAACTAAGCAATGTCCTGAAACAAACCACTGGAAGCATTTTTGTATTTTATTTTACAATATAATGCAGGGTTTTTGTTTTGTTTTGTTTTGTTTTTAAAGATTTTATTGGGGAATTGGGGGAGGGGAACAGCCAAGTTGTTGTCCTTCAATCTTAGTTGTGGAGAGCGCAGCTAGCTCAGCTCCAAGTCCAGTCACCATCCAGTCACCCGACGGCAGCTCACAGCCTCTCAGCCATGTTCAATCTTAGTTGCGGGTGGGCATAGCCCACCATCCCATGCGGGAATTGAACCGGCAACCTTGATGTTAGGAGCACATGCTCTTACCAGCTGAGCCATCCTGCCACCTGTTGGCAGCTCAGTGGCAGCTCAGCTTGGGCTGGGACTCGAACTGCTGTTGCTCACAGCTTGCACTCTTGAGTGAGCTCTTAACCAACTGAGCCACTCCGCCGGCCCCTCTGTTTAATGTTAGTCAACAGTTTTGCATTAGTATGCCAGTGGGCTGAAATATTAGATTTCATTCTCTTCCAATTGATTTCATCTTCCCACATCACAGTGCATCTAAGTCTCTGTCTTTGTCTCTGTCACTTTTATCTTTGTCATTATCACTTTTAGTTCAAGTCATTCTTCAATTGTGGTAATTTGAAACCCTCAAAATTTGGAATGGTACTCCTTTACAATTTATATCTAGGTTGTTATTTTTGAAATAACAAGACAAATTTCTCTTGCTATTTGACTAAGGCTAAATATTATTCACAAAGTTGTGTAGGAAGAAAGAAGAATGGTGATTCATCCATGTGTTCATTTACTGTCCCAGACTCAAGGTTCTAGATTTTAACACTGTTGTGGCAAAATATATCCCATGCGATTACATTATTGAAAACAAACAATAGGATGAAGATCCTCATATTAAATTGGAGGAAATAAATTTTGTTACTTCAAGTTTCAAGGTAATGATGCAACTGATTCATGATGACAGACTTAGAGCTTCTTCTTATCAAATGGAACAATATCACCTTAGTAAAATATAGAGGGAGGTGGTATTGTAGAATAAAACACCTATTTTGGTAATACAGTGATTATTAGCTGCATAAAACTGTGGCGCATGAATGAATTATCCACAGTATATGTGAAAATATATAAATCTCAATATCCTCTTCTATAGCATTCAAAAGTTGACTGATTTTTTAAAAGTGATATTAAGATATGAAAGAGCATAGAATGTGATTCTGTTTTGAGGTTACTGGTTGTCATTTGAATACTAGAAAAAATCTTTAAGGTATATTTTATAATTTAAAAAAGTCTTAATAAACTATCCCTTAAAGATTTTAAGGCAATATATTTAAACCATAAATATATGTGGAAAGAAAGAGCAATAGAGACGTTTTAATAATATCTTACCTGTATAGAATCATTTAAAATACTGTACATTATTTATATATAGCAAATATATACAATAGATATTATCATCATTTTACAGATAGACAACCCAGAATTAAATAAAGAAGTAGAATGTCCAAGGTCTCATATGTAATAAATGAAAAGACATTTCTGGATCTAAGTAGTCATTGTTTTTTATTGTTTTGTTGTTTTTGATTGATGTGACAGTTGCTATACCTTATATGTTACAGATAGTGCCACTGCTCAAGAATTAGAAGTTGAGAAAAATAAAACATCTATATGGACAATAGACACCATCACTAGGAACTTTGTTGTAAATGCTTTCATTCCACATCACCTTGACAGCTGTTGACAGCAACTCTTCTTTTGTGGTCTCTCCCTGTTTCCTTCATCCAAGAGGCAATTTCATCTATGATTAGTGAATGTAGAATGGAATTATGCTCTGCTTATGTTCTTCCCCATGACACCAAAGTATTGCTTCATTACCTCAGTCTGTTGTTGCAGTTTCTCCTGTCTCACACCAGCTGGTTAAGCAGCAGCCATTTTGGTGTGGATGCTCTGCCATGTCCTCTGTGCTCTAAGAAGCAGTGCTCTTTCACATAAACAGCTTCTCACTGGAGAAAGGTCTCAAATTCTAATACTGAGTTTGCTACAAGAACCTTGATTTTCTTGGCCTCAGCTTCCTTATTTGAAAAATGGAAATACTTCAATATGAAAAGCACAGATTTTGATATCGTTGAGATGTCACGTCTAGCGTGGCAAGGGCAAATAGGTTTCTCTTAAGGGGCGAAGCAGATTGAATAAGAGCAAGAGACAAAAGTAAGATTAAGAGTGAGACCAAGGGACTCAGCCAGAGAAGACTGAGTGAGCCCCAAATCGGGTGAGCGCATGGCTTTTATTGAGTAGTTTGTAAAGAAGTGAAACTGTTTCACTGCTGTCAATCAATTTGTAACCATGTGACTTATGTGTGCCTTAAGACCTTTTCCATTAGCATTCCCTTTGTGTTCCAGCACATCCTGTGCCTTCACACTTCCACCACATAGCCCCAAGACACTTTGTTACTGTGTCCCCCCAGGGGAGATAACTATTATCATTCCAATAGGTCCCAGTCACCTGAGACACTCCCCGAGAGAGCTTTACAGATATCATTCAATCCAGCCTCAGTTTTCCGAGACACTCTCTCACTAATGGGTCACAGGCTAATGCAGGGGGGTGGTAACGGAATCGGCTATAATGCAACATCGAGACAGATGAAAATATCACATGCAAGAATTTTGAAAATATAAACTGAAGGATTTTAGAAAAGTAGTCTTGCTTCCCTGAACCTTATGGCTGAAATTGCTTAAAATTCAAAGAAGATGTCTGTGGAAGATAAACAGTTATTTTCCACCACTATCTGGAAAATCTTATGTAGTATACTCAATCACTATGGCATAGACACTTTTGTTCATCTTCTAAAAGTCTATTGCTTGTTTTTCATTCATTCTTTCAACAGTTATCCATTCATTCTTTTTTAAAAAAGATTTTATTGGGGAATTGGGGAGGGGAACAGTGTTGGGGAATTGGGAAAGGGGAACATTGTGTTTTTCCAGGATGCATCAGCTCGAAGTCAAATTGTTGTCCTTCAATCTCAGTTGTGGAGGGCGCAGCTCAGCTCCAAGTCCAGTTGCTGTTTTCAATGTAGTTGAGGGGGAAGGAGGGGGGTAGCCCACCATCCCATGTGGGAGTCCAACCGGCAACTTTGTTGTTAACAGCATGTGCTCTCACTAACTGAGCCATCCGGCCACCCGTTGGCAGCTCAGTGGCAGCTCAGCTTGGGCGCAGCTCACTGGCTCATGTGAGAATCGAACCGGCGACCCTGTTGCTCAGAGCCCGCGCTCTAACTAACTAAACCACCAGTCCGGCCCCCCGTTCATTCTTTATTAAACTATTACTGCATGCTGAACACTACACAAGGCATGAAGGATACTGAGGTGGATAATGAAGATTTTCCCTCCAAGTTCAGTTGGGAAATTGAGGAAAGGGGCTGTTATAAGAAGTACCATCATAATGGGATTGGGTACCCTATCAGAGTAGAAAGAAGGGCTCCTGACCCAGCTTGAAAGAATTGGGTAAAATTTCCCAGAAAAAAATTGTTAGTAATAATAGCCACTAGCAATTGTATAGTTTTTTATCTCAGAGTAAAAATCGAAATCTTTAAAATGGCCCCCAAATCTACTACATGATCTGTTTTGCCACCACCTTCCTCTCTGACGTTCACCCATACCACATTTGCTTCAGACACCCTGGTCTCCTTGCTGTTTGCCAAACTTGCCAGGTGCCTTCCCACCTCAGGGTTTTGCCCTTACCGTTCCCTCTGTCTGAAATGTTCTTTCCCCAGATGTTTGTGTTGTTCACCTTCTCACCTCCTTCAAGTTTTTGGTCAAATTCCACTATCCCAATAAAGTTTTCCCTGGCCATCCAGCTTAAAATGGTATTCTTTGGGCCGGCCGAGTGGCGCGTTGGTTAAGAACTGGCTTGGGACGCCAGAGGGCCCCGGTTCGGATCCCACATGTGAGGGCCAGTGACACTGCCCTCTACAGCTAAGATGCTGAACAACAGCTCAACCTGGAGCTGGGTTGCCATGAGTTGCCGGCGACGGCGTAGGCTGCAGCCCCTGTCGCAGTGGGTTGCCATGGGCTACCGTATGTAGCCAACAGCCAGCGTGAGTGGCCATCCAGAGGCCAGCGACTGATCTGCCTCACCCGGGAAGAGTGCAATGATGGTGCCAACTTGGGCCAGTGAAGCAACGTCCTCCACAACTAGACTGAAGAACAAAAGGACAGCAACGTGTCTGTTTCCCTTCCCCCAATTCCCCAGTGCTGTTCCCATCCCCAATTCCCCAATAAAAATCTTGAAAAAAAATGATATTCTTGGCATACCCTGCTTTAGTTTTCTTCATAGGGGCTTTTACATTTCCAACACACTATATGATATACTTGATTTTATTTATTGTTTGTCTGCACTAGAATATGCACTGCAAGAGGTCTGGAATTTCCCCACCTTGTTTTGTTAGCTTTCAGAATAGGACCCCATAAATAGTACTTATGCATGAGCCAAGCACTGTATGAAAATCTTTGCATGAATTGCTTCATTTGATCTTTACAGCTAAAGCTATGAGTTAAATCCAGTTTCCTACTCCATATTATGGCAGGAAAAAGCAGTTCAAATAGGTCTAATACTTTGCCCAAAGCCACAGCTCTTTAGTAATAGAAGTTGGTTTTGAATAATGGTGTACTGCTGCTGTTAGAGTCCACATGTTTAAATCAATCATTATCCTGGAATCTAGGTGATGGTTAGTACTAAAAGACGAAGGGCAGTCCATGCAAAGTGATTCAGGGTCAAAGACAGAAAAGAAGCCATGATGTGTTCAGGGAACTGGGGATGGCTCAAAATGATTGGTGTGATGGCTGATGGACAGGAGGCCAATGATAAAGGCCCTTTGTTTGCTTGGCGACTGTCTTACACCCTTCGGGCTGCTATAACAAAATACCACAGACCGGGTGCTTATAAACAACTGAAATTTATTTCTCACATGTTCAGAGGTTGGAAGTCCGAGATCAAGGTGCCAGAATGGTTGGGTGAGGGCCCTTTTCTGGATTCATAGTCAGCACCTTCTCCCTGTATTCTTACCTAGTAGAAGGGGTGAAGGATCTTGGTCTGGACTCTTTTATAAAAACACTAATCCCACTCATGAGGGATTATGACCTGATGACCTCCCAATGGTCCCACCTCCTAATACCATCACACAGGTATTAGGATTTCAATATATGAATTTGGGGGGACACAAACATTCAGACCATAGCAGTGATACAGTTTGGTTTTTATCTTGAGTGCTCATGACAGATAATGAAGAATGTTAAGCAAGAGAGTGACATGCTCAGGCTTGTATTTTTTAATGAATTGTAGCCAACTCGGCATTGTGTTTTGGAAATAGGTTAGGATAGTATTGGAGTAGCCCCGGCAAAACATGACAAAGAACTTAGCCAAGTGAATGGCAGTACAAATGAGGAGACGGGAAGGGTTAAAGACATTTTGAAGGCAAAATTGACTGAATTGTAGTAAAAGTAGATATGAAGGGCATTTGAGAAGGAAAGTCCAGGATGACATATTTCTGGGAAGGGTGAAAGAGATGAAAGGTTCCATTTTCTTACCTTCTTGACAAGTTTTCTACTCTCTACATTCTAAAAATATTACTTCCAACAATAAAGCGTGTTGTTAAATATTTTATTAATAACATGCTCACATTTAGGAATATGTTGCATTTCTTACCATCACAATATTCATTAAAGTCATGCCTTGGGGAGGTGGGTTCTGTGTCTGCTGTCTCACAACAGAGACACTGGCTGTGGGGACTCCTGTTTAGTGCTCATAAATGCTCCTGGGAAAGTCCTTTGAAAATGGCAAAAATGAAAAAGAAATATATACTTTTATTGGTAACAGTTACTCATTATTTTTATTACCAGCAACTTACTTCCCCAAAAGATTGTTTTCCTAACCCTGCCTGGAAAAAAAGAAGATTATCAAAAATTAAAATGTGCTGCCGCTGCTGCTGCTACCAAATGATGTTATGTGGTGTTGGCAGGTTCTCTCAACATTTCAGCAAAGTTAGGAATTGTCTCTCATTATATATTTTATCTGTAGACAATGGAAGAATTTTCCACAAAATGCTTTACACACATTTTTAAAAATTCTTTGTTTATTTACATAAGGGGTTTGCATGCTAAGGGTTTCTGGGTTTTGTTTTTGTTGTTTGTTTTTTTTGTTTTTAGGGAATGTGAAGATTTAAAGATAGTGTCTGATATTCATTTCCTTGTCTATGAACTGGGAAAAATAATTATCACATGGGTTAAATGTGTGGGAATTACATGAGGCAATATTTGTAGTTTCTTGGAGCAAAGATCAATAATTTTATATGTATTCATCAAAGGTTAATTAGAAATAATATTATTAGTCTCATCATTAGAACAAGTATTACATATTTATTGATGTTATTTTAATCTAGAAAACCTTTCAATGTATACATTACAAAGCTTACTATCAGTAAGTTTTCTTTTTTTAAATTTTTTATTATTAAATACACATTTTTTAGAATTAGTTTCAGCTGTACAACACAGTGCACTAGTTATGCTTTTTACCCCTTGAAGTGACAACCCCCCTCCCCCAATCCACCACCCCATTTCCCCCCAATATCATACATATCTATTAAAAATCTCTTGACTCCACTCCCACACTATACTCCACGTCCCATGACTATATATATTGTATTACAATATATACAACATCAGCTTCAGGTGTACAGTGCAGTGATCAAGCCTCTTCCCCATCCATGATGCTCAGTAAGTTTTCTATATTAAGACATAAAAGCTTAAGAACATACTCTTTATGTTTGTTAAGTAGTCGTAGTTAGAAGGAACTACTTCATTTATCTTAATCCTTGCATCTAAAACCCTAAGCCTTTGTTGCAACAACTTAGGCCATTATGATCTTAGTTTCCATAGTCAGATATTACCTGACATTCAAACAGAACCCTCAAGTAATTATATATTTGTTGTAAGAAAGTCATAGCAGGTGAGACTGTTAATTGTCTTGTGCTTATTATGATGGCTGTCATTTTGCTTTACTTTTTTAAGGATTTGAATCAATTTTGGATAAACAGATTCTTCAGTTCACCTTCATCTCCCTTAGTTCTTATGTCCAGCCACCTTACACATTTACTTCGTCTGCTGCAATCATCTGAATTTGTGACTCTAGGTATAGATGAAGTAAATGTCTTAAGGATCAGCATAGTATTGATATTCCTGTGTACTATCATCTGGTTTTTATAATAATCTACTTTCTAATATAATAATATACTTACACTGAAACATATGGATTGCTGCTATTAGACAGATTTAGTCCTACAAAAATAGCAATTTATTAGGTTCTGCTAATAAGATGAAGGTAATAAGCTGTAAAATAGTCTAATGATGATTTCATGAAGGTGATGAGTAGGTCATTATACTAACAGGGGAGAGGGAAGAATTGGTGGATTTTTCTCTTTGTTCTTACTTATTTGACTATGTATAGTGAGAAGTATGCTAAGGAAGGAAATTCAAGGAGTTTCAAAAATGGAGAAAAATCTTCCTGTCCTTAAAGCCTTGAAAGAAGTAGCTGAATTGCATGAAAACCTTGAGAAGTCAGGTGAGATGACTTACCAAAAAGCTTGACTGAGCACAGAGTAATTATAGAAACAAATGTTAGATCACACAGCAAAATTAATTTTATTGTACTCCACAACATCTGGCATTTTAAAGCACCACTTTGATAGTGTTTTAGCTTGATATTTATAATGTCTAAAACATTTTTGTTTCTTATTTTTGTTTATGCAGTTTGTGGTTCGTTATCAGTGTTCTCCTTCAGTCTATATTCTACCCTGTTTATATGTTCCACTTAGCAAAATCAAAACTGTATACATAGAAAAATTTGTTGGTCACCCATTCTGATTTTCTTGCTCAGTATAGCAAACACAATATTGGCTTTGAAATCCATCTCAACATTTATAATCAGAAGGAAATGTCCTGAAGAAAATAGACTTCTACAATATTTGTTTAAGAACTAAAGTTCTATTGGCATCAAGTACAAACTCCAAGAATGTAACTTCCCTCTGAAAGCAAAATTGCCATAATAAAAAACAACTTTGTTCCTTTGGACATACCCTTCTCTAGTGAGTTGAACACAGGTCAATTTTAGGCAATCAATCAATAAAACAAACAAACAAACAAAGGCAATATACCTTTGCCTGTCCTTTTCCCTCCTGTTCTTTTTCCTAGACAAAGCACAGCCATAGAGACATTTAAAAAATTTGTCTATTTTTCCTGAAATAACTCAATCATGATTCACAAAATCACATTTGCTGTCATAATATTTTAGAACTGTTGAAATTTAGAATATATTCAGTCCAAACCCTTCATGTCATAAATGAGAACACTGAGACATAGGCAGGGCACAGTGACTTGGAGCTTTACATGGTCTATCACTCAATCATCATGATGGAAACACTCAGTAATGCTGCCTAGAGCTGTGTATTTTGCGTTTCCATGGGGGTTTAACAGGTAGTTTTAATTTACCCAACTTGATGTCAAGTGGCTTCTTGTAGAATAGAGATTGGAAACGCATTGTTACAGCTGTGAACCAAAAATTAATATATTGGGAATAAAATTCCATTTACAATAACAGGAGGAACAGAATTAGCCACAAACCATACATCAAGGAAGAATGCAGAGCTCAAACTTTTCTTTTCAGATATTATACAATGTGCAGATTTCACTAAACAGAAGGAGAAAGGGAGAGGGAAGGAAAAAAGACATGGTGTAACCCAGAGTTATTTACTTAAACACTGAGTTCTAAAGGCTTGAGAAGACACAAGAAAGTCAAAAAGCCCTAAAGATTGTAGCTCCAAAAAAAAGGGAGTAAAGTCCGAGGTGGGAATCACATAACAGAGACCTTTTAAATTACCAGTGGCCTGGGGGAGGGGCGGTGGATTGAGGAAAGGGGGTGGTCACTTTGTGAGGGGTGAAAAGTATAGCTATTGCATTGTTTTGTACACCTAAAACAATTAATAAAAAAATAAATAAATAAAAATAAATTACCAGTGGCCTTCCTCTGGTTCACACTATACAACCCTCCCCTTTCCAGTCTGTTATTGAGCAATGCTAGGCTGAGATATGGTTGTAATTCAAATCGAGTAGTAAGCAGAAAAGTTTAAATATAAGATGGTGCATTGACACTGTTAACATAAAATTAAAAAGCTAAAAGGAGAAGCAATAAGTGTTTATTTGGGATTAGAAAATTGCAATTTTGGGAGCACAGATTCAGGCAGAAACCCAAATAGTGTCCCAATTATAGGGCAGATGCAAGGGGGTTTTATGAGAAAAGAAAGGTGATAATTACACGAATAGAAGAAGTTTCCATTGATGCTAACCAATCGAGTTACTCTTTAGCTATACATGATTAGTTACTGATTCTATCTTCAGATAGAGAGTCCATAA
The DNA here is from genome assembly GCF_001890085.2 of Hipposideros armiger. Taxonomy (NCBI): domain Eukaryota; kingdom Metazoa; phylum Chordata; class Mammalia; order Chiroptera; family Hipposideridae; genus Hipposideros; species Hipposideros armiger. Next base: position 29,770 of record NW_017733195.1, read on the forward strand.
TCATCAGTCCTTATGGTCGGTATGTTTTCCTGCTGGCTTTACAACAATTGTTTGTAAGGCAATGTTGGTTTGGTGTAGTCCGAAGGTCTGGCCCAGTTCAAACAGTCCAAAAGTTCAAGGAGCAAGATGTACAAGGCAGTTCCTCTGGAATGGCTGCTCTGGCTCCATTTTAAAGTGGCTCCACTTGCATCAACTTTCACAGTGCTGTTGAAAAAAAAAGTAAGAAACAGAAATAAGAAAAAGAACAAATTAGCAACAATAATAAGGCAGAGAAAGTGCAATTCTAGAAAAAAGGATTACTTCCAGGTAGTGTAAGAAAAAGTTCGCCATATTCTCCTTTAATAGCACTAAGAAATTTCAAATCTTGAAAAATATTAAAGAAGAAATGGTAAGAGAAAGAAGGAAAGAAATAGATAACAATGAGCTGGCAAAGTTTATGTAAAGATAGGAAAAAATAAAGTCATTACTGAAATGAAATCACATTAGAAACATCAGGAATTTAAATAGATAGTGCAGGAAAAAAGAGGACTGGTATAAGGAAATAGAATAGAAAAATTTTCAGATGAAGAAATAAAAGCCACTAAAAGAAGGCAATACATGTGGAAGAGAGAGAACAAAGCGCTAACCTATGGGTTGTAATTATTCCTACAACAATTCTCAACTGAAAATTTCATTTTTTAAAAATAATTTTATAAAGGGAAAAGTATCAGGCTGATTTTTAAAGTCTCTTCTGCAATTTTTAGAGTTAGAAGGTGTGTTAGTTTAGTGGATTAAACAATAGAAATTTATTACATCACAGTTCTGGAGACTAGAAGTCTGAGATCAAGGTTTCAACAGGGTTGGTCCTTTCTGAGGGCTGGGAGGGAGAACCTGTTCCATGCCTCTCTCCTAGCTTCTGGCTGTTTGCTGGCAATATTTGACATTTCTTAGTTTATTAGTCAGCGTCCTCCAGAGAAACAGAACCAGTAGGATGGATATTTTTCTATATTGTGCGCATGTGTGTATGGTTTTGTTTTTGTTTTTGTTTTTTTGGTTTTTAACCAATAGGACAGATGATAGGTAGATAGATAGAGAATTGGCTCATGTGACTATGGAGGTTGAGAAGTCCCAAGGTCTGCAGTCAGCAAGCTGGAAACCCTGGAGAGACAGACAATGGTGTAGTTCTAGTCCAAGTCCAAAGGCCTGAGGAAGCAAAAGAGAGCTGATGGTGTAAGTTGCAGCCTGAAAGCAAGCAGTTTCAAGATTCTAAAAGAGCAGATGTTTCCAAGGCTGTCTGAAGGCCGGAAAAGACCAATTTCTTAGCTCAGTCAGGAGTAGTTCCCTCTTATTCACAGAAGGATCAGTCTTTTTGTTCTATTCAAGCCTTCAACTTATTGGAATGGGCCAACCCACATTAGGAATGTCCTCTGCTTTGAAAAGTCTGCCTATTCAAGTGTTAATCTCATTCAAAAACACCCTCACAGTCATAATGACCACCCAATATCTGGGTGCGGGTGGCTTAGTCAAGTTCACACATAGAATTAACTATCATGCTTAGCTTCCGTTGCATCACCCTGATCTCTGCCTTCCTCTTCATATGGCATTCTTCCTGTGTACATATCTGTGTTCAAATTTCCCCTTTTTAAAAGGAAACAAAGTCGTATTGGATTACGGGCCTATCCTACTCCATAACGATGTCATCTTAAGTAATTACATCTGCAATGACCCTATTTCTAAATAGGATCACATTCTGAGGTACTGGGGGTTAGGATTTCAACATACGAATTTTGGAAGGGACACAATTCAACTCATAACAGAAGGCATACCAATGGTTTTGTTTTGTTTTGTTTTTCAGAATTAGGAAGAAATATGTGACACAAAAATTGTGAAACTTCTAGGCAGGGCCTTGAGTTGCACAACTCCAGGGGACACAATCTCAGAGAGTGCAAGGTGAGTTGTACTTCTGGAGGCACCATGCATATCCCATCCTAGGAGAATAATGCCCCCTGGGGTTACATAACAGGAATATTTGACTATTTTGCAGGCAACAGAAAATCTTCTCAGATATGCACAGACAGGAAATACGCTGACGGATCCTCCTTGCAGAATTCTCAGTTTAGTGTCAATTGCAAAATAGAGTCAATCACGACCTAAATCATAGAAAATGATTTGGGACTGGATGAATGATTACATTAAAAGGACAATGGGATTGTTTGGAAGTGTGTGGAATAAGAACTAACCTTTACTTCATAAAAGTATACACTATTCAAATACTTTCATACTAAGCTTGCATTATTTTATAATCAAAACCTAACTTTTAAAAGCCACTCTGCTTAGGTCTTATTTGAGCTAATACTAAATGCAACTCTTTTCAAATGAGCACTATTATTGTTTCCTTTGAACAACAAACATAATCTTAACAATTTATATTTGCATATTGCTATATAATTAAAAATAATTTTATAGTATTTTATTAAAAGTCACAGCAGCCTAATTACTTTGGTTCATGTGAGTTATCTGTTTTAAGTGTCTTGCCTCAGATCATCTAGCTATAAAATATGAATATGGAACTCATTTAGTACACAGTTTATTAAAACATGTTAAAATATTTTGTTGAACTTATGATCCTGAAAAAATCTTGGCTAAAATAAAGTCTTGGCTAAATAGGACACTCACAGGAGTTATTTGAAATACTAGGATAATGCTGGATGTACGTGTGGATGAATATCAGTATATGAAATCTAGCTTTAAATCAGCATCCAAACAAATTCTCTTTTGTGAGCTTTTGCTTGGTTAGATTTTACCACATGTTTTACTTTTGTTGAATTGCAATGTCATTTCAAAAATACAATAATTTGAATATTCTCATGTTTGTAAAACAACAATTCATCTTTGAAATAAAACCAAACTGGCTGTAAATATGAACTCTAAGCAATCTTGAATCTATCTCTTGCCTTTGAATACCAAGAAAACAAAGCCCATATTTTAGTTTTTAAATTATTTTACAATTTCCCAGGATTTTTTAAATAATGATATGCCGATAACTAAGGACCCAGATACAAATTCAGGGCAAAGAAATGGAAGGTTAGTTAGAAAATTAAGACTTCAGAGGCAGGCTGGTGGGATGGATATTTTGTTTTTTGTTGTTTTTTTTTTAAAGATTTTTTATTGGGGAATTGGGGGGATGGGAACAGTGCTGGGGAGTTGGGGGAAGGGGAACAGACAAGTTGCTGTCGTTTTGTTCTTCAATCTAGTTGTGGAGGATGTTGCTTCACTGGCCCAAGTTGGCACCATCATTGCGCTCTTCTCTGGCAAGGCAGATCAGTCGCCGGCTTCTGGACGGCCGCTCACTGCGGCTGCTGGCCGCTCACGCTGGCTGCTGGCCACACACGGTAGCCCATGGCAATCCACTGCCACAGGGACTGCAGCTCACGCCGTCGCCGGCGACTCATGGCAGCCCAGCTCCAGGTTGAGCTGTTGTTCAGCATCTCAGCTGCGGAGGGCAGTGTCACTGGCCCTCATATGTGGGATCCGAACCGGGGCCCTCTGGCATCTCAAGCGAGTTCTTAACCATCGCGCCACTCGGCCGGCCATGGGATGGATATTTTGTGATAAAATATTACAAAAATGATGCTGATGAAGATCTAAGTTCACTGTTGTCATAGAGGCCTTTGTGCCTAGCTGAAATCAATTCTCTTTTTTAGGACGGCAACCACTTGGCTTGTGGTATCTGATGCCTCGTGCTTTGCTTTTTCTGAAACTGTTTGTGAATGAAAGCAGAAACTAAACTACGTTAATTCAGTGTCCTAACATTTTGCTGCTGTTCCTCCACCACATTCGTGAATTTTTTTAAAATTAAAGTTTATTGGGGTGACAATTGTTAGTAAAGTTACATAGGTTTCAGGTGTACAATTCTGGGTGGTGAACACACAATGTGCTATATAGATGATGCATTACAATTGTGAATTTTTAAAGCTCATCTATGGTTCATTTGACTACGGTGCTGGTGGAGAGGAGCAGATGTGTAAAATACCTGGAACCACCTGCACTGTTACCTGTGGAAGGAGGGAAAAGTGACCTTACACCTTTGTTTGCCTGAACTGTAGTTCTGAAGTATTTAAAGATCATTTCTTTTTTTTTTCTAAAGATTTTTATTGGGGAATTGGGGGATGGGAACAGTGCTAGGGAATTGGGGGAAGGGGAACAGACAAGTTGCTGTCTTTTTGTTTTTCAGTCTAGTTGTGGAGGACGTTGCTTCACTGGCCCAAGTTGGCACCAATATTGCGCTCTTCCTGGGGGAGGCAGATCAGTTGCCAGCTCCTGGACAGCCGCTCACGGCGGCTTGATGGCCGCTCACACTGGCTGCTGGGCACATACGGTAGCCCATGGCAATCCACTGCCACAGGGACTGCAGCGCACGCCGTCGCTGGCGACTCATGGCAGCCCAGCTCCAGGTTGAGCTGTTGTTCAGCATCTTAGCTGTAGAGGGCAGTGTCACTGGCCCTCATATGTGGGATCTGAACCGGGGCCCTCTGGCATCCCAAGCCAGTTCTTAACCAACGTGTCACTCGGTTGGCCCTTAAAGATCATTTCTTTGCAGACAATACAGCGAAGGTTAAAAATCGTGAAAACTAAATGTATTTTAGATGCTTTCATTATTAATGTTGTTTTCATGATGATTTTAGCTAAAATTTTAGCAATTTAACTTAAGAGATGCGTGTTGAAAACACAATAATAATTTATTTCTGGCCCTACAGTTGTCAGATCACTTTATTCAGTGACTCCAATATTGACATCGGAAAAGCCAAATAGCCAAATTAAACAAAAATCCGTTTTAAGGATCGATGTGCTGTTTCCCATGTGCCAGTTTTATCAATGAACCATGTAACCATTTTATAACTGTTTTTATAATAGTAAAAATGCTGTTATGTGTGTATATATATAATATATATATATATACATACACACTTTTGAGTTTATGAAAATTATGATTATTCATGGTTAAATAGTAACTTATAATTCAGTAAGAAGTCATCCAACTAGTATCAGTATTTAATTTGATAATATTTTGTTATATGATGTTTGGGGCTACATTAAAGAAAACCAGTTTTCTCTTCTGCATTTTCATGCCAGAAACAGAAAAAACACCTTTCCTCTCTAGCTCTGCATCTATTGTTTCAACAGGAAGTCTCAGGGACACGGGAAGTGCTTAGCAGGCCATCAACACCAGTGCAAGGAAGCAGCCTAAACTCTTGTACTCAAATATATGTGTGAAACAGAGAACATTTAAAATGCCAAAGCAGGTTCTTGGTTTTATCCATAAAAAAAGGGAATGTTTATAAACAAATTTCTGTTGGTCAGAGGAAAAAGCCAGTTTTGGGTAGCTGAGTTATTCCCTGAAGATAACTCCCTATAGAAAATAAGACCTCATATACTTAAAGTAATTCAAAAGTCCAATAGCCATAAGATAAAATTGAGGACCTTAAGAAAAAGTCTTATCATCAGAAATGGAAAGATGGCATTGAGATGAGTCTACACCAACAAACCTAACTAAAATTACCCTTATCTTCCACAATTCCCCATATATTTACCTTCCTAAAATTTACTGCTCCTAGAACTCCAACCACCCCTTTACTTCGTCTAGCCACTTCTCCACAATGTACCACGCTTTGTTACAATGGTGTACTCGTGTAAGCTTCCAAGCCTAACATCTTTGAGTTTCAGTTCTTTTTTGTGAAACCTCAGTGCACATAAAATTAAAATTAAATTTGTATGCATTTTTTCCTGTTAATCTTGCTTTCATCAGTTTAATTCGTAGGTTCCAGTTACAAAACATAAGAAGGTAGAGGAAAAGTCTTTCCTCGTCTACAAACCCATATATCTAAGAACAAGAAATATAATTGCTCTAGTACACGTAAGAATTATCTGCACAGTGTAAAGGATTCCAGGTTTAATAAACAATTCATTTTGAATGCATTTATATTCTTATCTTATGATAATACTGAAATACCATCAGATACATTTTAATAAAATTGCATCTAGATGTTAGACCAGTTCAATCATTAACAGATGGCAAACTATATCAATGTAATTTTCTCCCTTAGTTCTTCAATGTCATCCTAGAGTCGGTGCAGTAAAATTTCACTATTAAAAGATTTGTTTCTGGGCCAGCTGAGTGGCTCAGTTGGTTAAGAGTTGGCTTGGGACACCAGCTCTGGGCAGCAGGGCCGCGGGTTCGGTTCCCACATGGGCCAGTGGTGCTGTGCCCACTACAGCTAACATGGTGAACAACAGCTCGACCTGGAGCTGGGCTGTGGTGGGCCGCCGGCGATGGTGTAGGCTACAGTGGGCTGGCCTGCAGCCAGTGTGAGCGGCCGGCAGCCGGTAGCTGGCAAGAGCTGCGGTGAGCTGCCGTGAGCCTCTGTGAGCTGCAGTGAACCGCAGTGAACCACAGTGAGTGGCTGTCCAATGGCCGGCGAGGGACTGCCTCACCTGGGAAAAGTGCAATGATCACAATACCAACATGGGCCAGTGAAGCGGCGTCCTCCACAACTAGACTGAAGAACAAAAGGACAGCAACTTGTCTGTTCCCCTTCCCCAATTTAAAAAAAAAAAGATTTGTTTCCCAAAAACCCTTAAGAAGTGGGAAACATTATAACAACATAAAAATCTCCTGGCTATCTATAAGGGAGAAATATAATAAATACCTTTAAGTGCCAACATCGTATTGACTGTGAAGAAAAAAAGTGTGTTTGAAATGACTGAGGCTTCTCTAAGCCAGAAATCAAGATCACGTATGTGGTAGCCTGTCAATACAATTCTTTTTATTTTTTTTATTGGGGAGCTGTGTTTTTCCAGGACCCATCAGCTCCAAGTCAAGTAGTTGTTTCAATCTAGTTGTGGAGGGCGCACCTCAGTGGCCCATGTGGGGATCGAACCAGCAACTTTAGTGTTATGAGCACTGCACCCTGTGCTGTAACCACCTGAGCCAACCAGCTGCCCCCCATACAATTCTTTCTGTCATTGCATTGTGCTATTATCCTACCGTTTTTACTGAAAGTAAAATTATTTTTTAGAATATCTAAAATATGTTGAATAATGGATTTATTTAAAAGCCTGGTTTAAAGTTAATGACAAAATTATGACCTAACTGCTCATCACCTAGTGTTGTTATGGTTAATAATCATGCTTCACACCCTACATAGACTCCTAGGCTTTGCCTGTTCTTGCTTTATTCAAGTGCAGAGCAGATTGTGTGTGTGTGTGTGTGTGTGTGTGTGTGTGAGTGTGTGTGTGTATTGGTAAGGGCAATTTCTTATGTAAAATGTCTGTATTAGCTATTGCCACAATCATGCCCAAAACTCAATGACCTATAATAACAAGCCATTCATTTGTATATTCACATTGCTCATGGAACTAGATTTTGTCAGTTTTTGTCTCTGTTTTAGACGTAAGTTGCCTGGGTTTGGCTCCACACTGCAGGCTGGATCCAGATCAGCTCCATGTGTTGTCATTCTGGGCCTAAGATGAAGGGGCGTGTGCTTCTCATGGTGGCTCACCAGAACATTAGAGGCATTTACTCACATCAGATACTCTCACTTCTCATTGGCTGAATCAAATCAGTTAGCCAACCCCAAGGTCTTTCAGTTCTTTAAAATACACTTTTCTCCCTTAGAGTTTTTGCACGTCATCCCCTCTACTCATAATTCTTTGCTTACTAAATGTCTACATATTCTTCCTTTTTCAACTTAAATATGGTTTCCCCAAGGGGTCTTCCCTGACACCTAATCTAACATAACCCCCACCATCACTATCATCTCTTATTCAGAAGAGCCTATTCTTTACACCTAGCCTATCCTAATTTTCATTTGCATGGTTATTTATGTGATCACATCCACCTTTCCCACTTGCTCAAAAGTGTGATTGATGCCGAAGCCATGCCTCTTTGCTCACCTTTGCATTAGGAGCAGATATCCAGCCTGGTATTTAAAAAAAAAGCTGTTGAATGAGTGAGTGAAAACCATTAGAACCCTGTACGGAGCAATTCCTCTTATCAAATGTACTTAGTTTACAAGTTTGGAAACAGACACACATGAATATGATTCCTAGTTCTATTGGGTAAAATGCCTCTGTCCTTTACAAAGTCACTTGATTTTTCTGTGCCTGTGCTTACTAACACTTTATTCCCTAACTCTGACTGTGCTTTTGAGGATTAAATGAAATAGTAGATGTAAGTTCCTAGCCCAATGCTGTGAGCATATTAGGCAGTCAAAATTTATGGCCATTTTGTTGTTTATCTTCCCAGACAACGGAGCTCCAATCCCACTCTTACACTAATAGCCAGGATTTTAGAGCCCTTTTTGGTTAATGTAGTACAAATAGGTTCTTAGATACTATAGGGAAGTCATGTGCTGTGTGGAACTTGGAATAAACATTTCCCTTACTGACTCCGTTTAAGTCTCTATTTCACATTTATGTTTGCTTTTAGCCTGAAATAGATGGGATTTTTACAGGCAACAATGGAATTGTAGACTATAGAGATGAAATTCAAGAAAAGAGGGAGCAGAATCAAGAATAATAAAGCAAAAGGAAATCACTAAGTGGATTGCATGAGCAATTCATGTCCCCTTTGGATGAAGAGTTGGCTGGTCCTAGCCGGTAGGGCATGGAATATAGTGAGTCTAAGGTATAGCTGCAGAGATGGGAGGTAAAAAAATTGTTTTATGACACTGGAGCTTGAGCTCAAGATAGACTGCAGTAGGAAATTTAAATTTAAGAAATTTAGGCAGCACACCTGGGTGGAAATAGGTATTTGAAATTCAGATTGCAAGTGGTGTCTGATGTAATATGTGTGACCAATTGAATGCAGTTGGGTCCCAATGTATATAGGGCTTCAAACCACATCAGTTGACTTTAAAATGCAGGAAAGGAAGTATGTCTGTGACTATCTAAAAGGTAAGATGTACAATTTGATTTTTATTCTTGATATGGTGTGTTTTCAATTGGGGATGAAAATGTTCTAAAATCAAGATAGTGGTGATAGTTGCATACCATGCAAATATACTAAAAACTATTCAATTATGCACTTTAAATGGGCGAATTGTATGTTATGTCAATTATCTCTCCATAAAGCTGTTTAAAAATAATAAGGGTGCAGGTCAGATTTGGCTCAAGGGCTTAGTTGGCCAATGCTTTTCAAGACGATTGTCTTATTTCCTTATCTTCTTTGCATTTATCCCTAAGTGAGCTGAGGAGAATATGTATATCAGCACGTTCCCAGCACACAAACTGGAAAGTCCTACTGCAGAACAATGGACCCACAGAAATTTGGGGTGGCAGGTCTCTGTATTTTCTTTCTTTTTTAAAAGATTTTTATTAGAATACATCTAACATACAATACTATATTTGTTTCAGGTGTACACCATAGTTATTCAACATTTATATACCTAAAGAACTAATCATCATGGTAAGTCCAGCAACCACTTGACACCATACCATGTTATCACAATATTTTTTTTAAGCTGAGCCATCCTACCACCTGTTGGCAGCTTAGCGGCTGTTCAGCTTGGGCTGGGAATCGAACCGCTGTTGTTCAGAGCTCAAAATCTTTTTTTTTTTAAGATTTTTATTGGGGAATTGGGGAGATGGGAACAGCACTGGGGAATTGGGGGAAGGGGAACAGACAAGTTGCTGTCCTTTTGTTCTTCAGTCTAGTTGTGGAGGACGTTGCTTCACTGGCCCAAGTTGGCACCATCATTGTGCTCTTCCCGGGTGAGGCAGATCAGTCGCCGGCTTCTGGACGGCCGCTCATTGCGGCTGCTGGCTACATACGGTAGCTCATGGCAACCCACTGCAACTGGGGCTGCAGCCTATGCCGTCGCCAGCTACTCATGGCAGTCCAGCTCCAGGTTGAGCTGTTGTTCAGCATCTTAGCTGTGGAGGGCAGTGTCACTGGCCCTCATATGTGGGATCCGAACCGGGGCCCTCTGGCATCCCAAGCCAGTTAACCATCGCGCCACTCTGCCGGCCCCAGAGCTCAAAATCTTGAGTGAGCTCTTAACCAACTGAGACACTCAGCCAGCCCCTCACAATATTTTTTACTATATTCTCTATGCTGTACATTATATCCCATGACTTGTTTTACACCTCAAAATCTGAAACTCTTATTCCCCTTCAACTTCCTCCTTTTTAATGTTTCAATTGCAGTTGACATTCAATATTGTTTTATATTAATTTCAAGTGTACAGCATAGTGGTTTGACATTTATATAATTTATGAAGTGATCCCCCTGAATAGTCTAGTACCCACCTCGCATTAGACATAGTTATTACCATATTATTGACTATATTTCCTATGCTTTACTCTACATCCCCATGACTGTTTTGTAACTAACAATTTGTACTTCTTAATTATTTTTTTCACCCTGTCTCCCAAAGCCCCTTACATCTACCACCCCAAAAATCTAGTATCAATCTGACACCATTCATAGATATTACAATATTATTGACTATATTCCTAATGCTATACCCTACATCCCCATGACTACTTTGTAACAGCCAATTTGTACTTCTTGATCACTTCCTTTTTCACCCAGCCCCAACCACCTTCCCATCTGGGAACACAGAACTAGAACAAATAATCCTAAAATTTATATGGAACCATAAAAGACCCTGAATACCCATAGCAGTCCTGAGAAATAAGAACAAAGAGGGAGGTATGCTACCTGATATCAAATTATACTAAAAGGCTATAGTAATAAAAAAAGCATGGTATTGGCATAAAAACAGACACATAGATCAATGGAACAAAATAGAGAGCTCAGAAATAAATCCGTGCTTATATGGCCATTTAATCTACGACAAAGGAAGCGAGAATTTACATTGGAGTTAAGACAGTCTACTTAATAAATAGTATTGGGAAAACTGGACAGGTACATGCAAAAACATGAAACTGAACCACCTTCATACACCACATACAAGAATAGACTCGGGGTCAGCCGAGTGGCTCTGTTGGTTAAGAGCTTGTGCAAGAGTGAGAGCTCTGAGCAACAGTGGTTCGATGCCTGGCCCGAGCTGAGTTGCCCCTGAGCTGCCAACAGGTAGCAGGATGGCTCAGCTAAAAAAAAAAAAAGAATAGACTCAAAATGGATTAAAGACCTAAACGTAAGACCTGAAACCATAGAACTCCCAGAAGAAAATACAGGAAGTAAACTCTCAGACATAACTCTTAGTAATATTTTTACTGATATATCCCCTCGGGAAAGGAAAACAAACAAAAAAATTAACAAATGGTACTACATCAAACTAAAAAGTTTTTTTCATAGCAAAGGAAACCATCAACAAAACAAAGACATCCTACTGAATGGGAGAATATATTTGTCAATGACACATCTGATAAGAGGTTAATATCCAAAATTTATTTTCTTATTTTTTATTTTTTTGGATCACCCCCCAAAATTTATCTAGAGAAAAAAAATCATACAACTCAACACCAAAAAAAAAACACAAAAAACAACCAACCTAATTAAAAAATGGGCAGAGGACATTAAGAGACATTTCTCCAAAGAGGACATACAGATGGCCAATAGACATGAAAAGATGCTCAACGTTACTAATCATCAGAGAAATATAAATAACTACAATGTGATACCTACCACCCCACTCGTCAAAATGGCCATTATCAATAAATCAACAAATGAGGATGTAGAGAAAAGGAAACCCTCATATACTGTTGGTGGGATTGCAAATTGGTAAAGCCACTATGGAAAACAGTATGGAGGTTCCTCAAAAACCTAAAAAGAGAACTACCTTATTACCCAGCATTTCCATTCCTGGGTATTTATCCAAAGAAATCAAAAACACTAATTTGAGGGCCAGCCAAGTAGCTCGTTGGTTAAGAGTTGGCTTGGGAATGCAAGCTCTGAGCAGCAGGGCCGTCGGTTCAGATCCCACATGAGGGCCAGTGACGCTGTGCTCTCTACAGCTAAGATGGTGAACAACAGCTCGACCTGGAACTGGGCTGCTGTGAGTCACCGGTGACAGTGTAGACTGCAGTGGGCTGCCGTAAGCTACCATGAGTGGCTGTCAGCCGGTGTGAGCTGCCGTGAGCGGCCGTCCAGTGGTTGGCAAGCGACTGCCTCACCCAGGAAGAGCACAATGACAATACCAACATGGGCCAGTGAAGCGACGTCCTCCACAACTAAACTGAAGAACAGAAGGACAGTAACTTGTCTGTTCCCCAATTCCCCAATGCTGTTCCCTCCCCCAATTGCCCAATACAACAAAACAACAACAAAAAAACGGGCTGGCTATGTGGCTCATTTGGTTAAGAGCTCGTTCAAGAGTTTGAGTTCTGAGCAACAGCGGTTCAAGTCCCAGCCTGAGCTGAGCAGCTGCTGAGCTGCCAACAGGCGGCAGGATGGCTCAGCTAAAAACAAAACAAAACAAAAAACAAACAAAAAAACCCCCCTAATTCAAGAAGGTATATGCACCTCTATGTTCATTGCAGCACTATTCACAATAGCCAAGATATGGAAAGAACCGAAATGCCCATCAATAGATGGTTGGATAAAGAAATTGTGGTACTGGGCCGGCCGAGTGGTGCGTTGGTTAAGAGCTGGTTTGGCTACCGTGTGTAGCCAGCAGCCAGCATGAGCGGCCAGCAGCCGCAATGAGCGGCCATCCAGAAGACGGCGACTGATCTGCCTTGCCCGGGAAGAGCGCAATGATGGTGCCAACTTGGGCCAGTGAAGCAACGTCCTCCACAACTAGACTGAAGAACAAAAGGACAGCAACTTGTCTGTTCCCCTTCCCCCAATTCCCCAGTGCTGTTCCCATCCCCCAATTCCTCAATAAAAATCTCAAAAAAAGAGGTAAATTTCATATACAAAAAAATTGTGGTACATTTATACAATGGAGTAATATGCTGTCATAAAAAAAATAGAATCTTATCATTTGTAAAACATGGATGGACCTAGAGGATATTATGTGAAGAGAAATAAGTGAGACTAAGAAAGACAAATACCATATGATCTCACTTATATGTGGAATCTAAAGAACAGAATAAACAAAAGACAAAACAGAAATAGACTGAGATAGAGAAGAAACTGATGGTTGCTAGATGGGAGGGGGAGAATGTGAAAGGATTAGAAAATACAAATTGGTAGTCAGAAGATAGTCATGGGGATGTGAAATACAGTATGGGGAATATAATCGATAATGTTGTAAAGATCATGTAAGGTACCAGATGGGCACTGGACTTATCAGGGGGATAACTTCATAGACTGTGTAGATGCCTGACCACTGCACTATATACCTGAAGTTGATGTAGAATAATATTGAATGTCAAATATAATTAATTAAAAAAATATATATATATAGTTTTGTACACCTGAAACTAATAAAAAATAATAAAAATAAGAAATGAAAATAAACAGAGCAACTTAAAAAGAGAAAATTACAAATACACAATTATTACAAAGGATGAAGATGAAAATGTCTTTAATCAATAATGAAAAATACTGAACACTCTTCAGAAAATACACTCCATTTACCCAACCCACACAGGATATTAAAGGGTTGTATTTGAAAATCATTATGAAGGTTTACTGAACGATTTTTTTTTCAAAACACATTTAAATCAAGCCCTGTACTGCCAAGAGAAGAAAAGCTGCACAGGGAATAAAAACGTTATATTCTTATTAAGACTTTTTCACTGGAATCATAGAAATTGCTCTCCAAGTATAACAGGACTGATTGCTCTCCACTGCAACGACGTTGATGATGTCAGATATTTGAGGTGTATATCCAGTAGGAAGTTTCAGAGAATCCAAGGTGAAAAAGACACTATCATCTATCACCCCACTTCTTCCACGTAGGCTGGTAATGCAGGCCTGTGAATGTAAATGATGGAAATGTTTATGTAAAAGCATCAGACACTGTCTGCACATCCTCAGTCTGCCTCTATTCTGTAGATCACTCCAAATCAGTAATTCCCAACCTGGCTGGCACATTTGAAACACCAGGAGCGCTTTGTAAAACTACCCATGCCCAGACCCCATTTCACACCAACTAAGCCAGAATCTCTGCAGATGGGGTTCAAGTCCAGGATTAGAAACTCTGCTCTAAATATAATATACAACATCCATTAACCTCTACAGTTAAGGTGGAGAGAGTGAAAGGGGTTGAGTGAGAAAGGAATGTGGGGGTAAATAGAACATCTTTTTTCCCTACTGCCACATTCCAAGCTTCACCTACACCTTTGTGCAGAATAAATTTCCCACTCATTTTCAGTCTCCGCTACCCAAATCATACCCAACATTTAGTGTAACCTCTTGTCATGCAACCCACTCCATTCATTCTTTTCCACCCAGCAATTCCCTGAATAGAATTTATTGGCTGTTTTTGCTGCTCTCAGAACATTGCAGTACTTCCCAAAGAAACTACATGGTTTAGATCTTAATTATATGTGTATTCTATATTCGTCTCTAATTATTTCCTTTCAGAGGCACAGCGTTTTCAATAAGATAATTGACTCCTCTTTGGCAAAGAATATATTTTCTTTTAGGTTTTCAACACACCCAATAGAACCCTGAGCAGCAAACATTATCACTACAGGAAGGATAAGAGAAACAAAGGAAGAGCAACATGCAAACAAACTACCTCATGCACGTGCTTGTGTCTCAGAGGCTTCACAGAGATGGCCTTTCTGCTCCTAGTGTCTGGCTGGGTGCAAAACTCAACTTGTACTCGGTCACCCGGATACGGCTCAAAACCTAAAACAGCCATGGAGAGAAATCAAGTTGGCATTATCTCTTATTTTTTGGTAATGTTAAATTTCACAAGTTACCTCACCATTGTAGTACCCGAAAATAGTTTCTATTACATTGATGGTACATTTTAAACATTTTAAAACAGGTAACCTGTAAATCATCCTGTCAGCAAGGAAGTTTATAATCCTTTAGGCATTGATTTTCTCTACTGATTTAACAAAGTTGGTTGGGGAAAAGTGTCAGCTGGGCATCCCAGGGCAATCTTTCTGATAGCAGCTCAGGATTTATCAAACCTTTGGGTATTCACAACTCCTTCTGAAGAGGCAGGAAAGTACATAAGAGCACAAATACGAATCCGACTGCCTGGGTTCAAACCTTGATACTGCTGCCTACTCAATTTGCAACCTTGGTCAAGTTACTTAACCTCTCTGTACCTCGATTTCTTCATCTATAACATGAGAAGCATAATAGTAGTACTTACCACACAGAGTTGAAGGGACAGTTAATGGATACATATAAAACTCATAGAACAGTGCGTGGTATACAACCAGCACCAAATAAATGTTGATTGCTATTACTGGTAGAAGTAACAGGAGAACACATTGCTACAGGAAGAAACAATTTTCTCAGGTGTTTTGGGACAGGTGATGAATTCTATATATTTCATGTTTTACAGTTTGAAACAAATATTTACAGATCTTCACAATAAGTTAAAAGTGAGTCACACACAGGATACAAAGGTACCGTGGAGGATTTGAGGCAAATGGATTTCTCAAATACTGATGCTGGAAGTGAAAATTGGTACAACCACTTTAGAAAGTTGGCAATATCTACTAACTAAACATTTCTGTACCCTATGACCCAGAATTTCCTAGTTCCTTCATAGTTCTTTCCTTGTTCTTCCTTGACTGGAAGTTACAACTGTATTTTAGAATGACCCAAGACATGTACTGAATCAATCTCTCAATCTCTCTCTCTCTCTCTCTCTTTCTCTCTCTCGCTCTCTCTCTCCTATACATGCTTCTTTTGTGCGGCTTTATGTAATATCCATAGGCTGATAACTCCAATATGTCCAATATGTATATAACTGCAGCTCTAAACAACTTCAGATTTATATATCCAAGTACTTACTCAAATTATTTTGTCTAAAGCTGAGTTCCTGCTGTTCTTCTCATGTATTCAATAGTGCATCTCAATCTTTATTCATTTCCAAAATGGAAACTCTACCCTTACCATTACTCAAACAAAAAAGTTAGAAGTTTGACTCTACTTTTCTTCACACCAAATGTCCAATCCATTAGCCAATACTTTCATTTCTACCTTCAAAATATTTCTGGAATCAAATCAGTTCCTACAGCCTCCACTAACTTTAGTCAAGTCTCCATCATCACGCCCCAGGACTATGGCAACAGATTCCTAACTTGTCTTCCCAATTCCATCCTTGTCCCATGTAGTGTGTTTGGAACATGACAGCCAGAGTGAAAATCTTAAAACTTAACTCACTTTATATCACATCACTGCTCACAACCCTCCAAAAGACCAAATCCTTACAATTACCTGTAAATTCCCCTGTGGCTCATGTCCTCACTGCCCCTCAGGTCTTTACTGCAACTTTCCTTTTTCAGTAAAACCTTCCCAGTATACTCTATATAAAATGTCAACCTATGTTTCCCTAGATTTATGTTTTTCCTTAAACTATGATTCGGCAGTTTCAGTCCTAGTCCTGAGCATTTAGCTGTGACAAACATAATCACAGGCCCACAAAAGACTTGGTTTGTTTGTTTTTTAACGGCTTTATTCATAATAGCCAAAAGCTGATAACACCCAGCATGACCGTCAATAGGAAAACGGAGAGAGAACATTTTCTCAATTCATTGAAATTTTGCTTCCTGGCAATTGTCAGTTTGGCTCAAATAAACTCATAAAAATTCTCTATATGTTTGGACATTTCTTACATTGACATGGGTAAGTATTTTAGGAGATGGCGTCTGGAATCAGATGCCTGGGTCTGAACTCCAACTCTGCAATTTACAGTAGAGACTCTCTTAACAGTCCTCCAATGAACTGACTCACCAGCTTGACCAATGCACCCAACAGCCTGGCTCCATCGCTCCCGTTGCATGCCTCGGGTGGCAGTTAAGTTATCTCTTGCACATCTGAGCACTTCAGCTTCAACTACTTTTGAATAATGGATCAACTGGAAGGCACGCCCTCGCATATTAAGCTGGTTATATATTGGGTTGTCAGAAAAGTCATGACGCATTTTTGCAACAAAAAACATAGAAAAAATACATCATGACTTTTCTGATAACCCAATGGTTATAAGTAGTCACATGTCTTAGGGGAGTTCCTCCAAGTCACAGCTGAGAGATTTTGTTTACTGTTTCTGATTTTTTGGGACCAATTTCAAAGCTAAGTAATCATATGTTTCAACTCTATTGTTTTAGGTGGTAGTTAAAACATAAAAATGAAAATGTGTACACTTGCCTGAGTTTCAGTGGGTACTGTGCTTAAACTATGCTTGTCACATAGTAAATGCTTGCTAAATGCCATTTCTTGTCTCTGTATCTTTGGCTGCTCAGTGCTTCCCGGTCTATCACCAAAAAATAAACTCAAAAACCACGTAAAGTAAAAAACAAACAAACAAAAAAACCCAGGAAAATGAAGAAACTGATATATTCAATATAATGGAGTGAACTACACACACATGCAACAACATAGATGAATCTAAAAATATTCTTCTGAGTAAAAAATGTCTTACGTAAAAGAGTATATATGTCTGATTCCATTCTATAAAATTCTAGACAGGCTAATTAAATCTATGGTGGGAAAAAAAGCAAAGCATTGTTTTCCTGGGAGGTTAGGACAAGGATTGACTGGGGAAGGGCATGAGGGTAATGTTTAGGTACGTGCACAAACCCCAAAGAAACTCAGAAAAAAAACATAAACAAATACGGAACTTGAGTTGCTGATATACATGTTGAAGTATTCAGGAAATGCTATGTGTTTACATTTTACATTCAAATGTATTAAAAATATAAGATACACTGATGGATGGGTGGAATGATAACTAAAAGGTTGTATATGTGGTAAAACATGTATAATGAAACATTAATGGTAGATTCCAGGTGGTAGTTATATGGCTGTTAACTGTAACACGCTTTCAAATTTTCTCTATCTTTGTTAATAAAAGACAAAACCTTGAGCCAGGATGATGAACTTCCACTTCATAATTTCCATTGCAGTCAACAGAGTTCTCACTATCATGGTAAAATCTGAACTACAGCCAGCAATAATCTACCTTCCTTTTCCAAACACTTTACAAACATAAGATAACTAACTTTCCCCTTCCAAGGACCACATGGAGGGTACTTGACGATAAAACAAAGTGTCCTTGGGTCTGCCGAGTGGCTCAGTTGGTTAAGAGTTAGCTTAAGAGTGCGAGCTCTGAGCAACAGGGCCGCTGGTTCGATTCCCACATAGGCCAGTGACTCTGCGCCCAAGCTGAGCTGCCGCTGAGCTGCCAACAGGTGGCAGGATGGCTCAGCTGGTGAGAGCACATGCTCCTAACAAGACTGCCTGTTTGATGGTGGGCGACACCCACCTGCAACTAAGACTCAACTCAGCACCAAGAGCTGAGCTGCCACCCGGATGGCTCGGTGGATAGAGCGTGCGCTCTTAACAACAAGGCTACCAGTTCGACTCCTACATGGAATAGTGGCTATGCCCACCCGCAACTAAGATTGTAACACAGCACCTTGAGCTTAGAGGCCATGAGCTGCCGACGGGCAGCCAGCTGGCAACTGGCGCCCTCTACAACTAAGATGGAGAGGGCTGGTTCCCCTCCCCCAATTCCTCAATTTAAAAAAAAGTGTCCTTAGTTGGACATGAGTGGCTAGGAACAGTTAACTCCAACCAGTCTCAGGTAATAATAGGAGAGATAAGAGATGCTGCGAGATGCTGTGGCCCAGCCAACCACTTGGTAGACCAGTTAGTCATGTCGTGACCCATGCCACAGCCTAAAAATGGCAAGATTCTACCAAGCCATTAAGTTGGCAGGATCACTGGGAAAATGTGAGATACTCTAGGTTAGGTTTACATGAAACTACTACTCCCTCTCACACACTCCTGTCACACATGGTCTGCATATATTCATCTATACCATCCTATTAGAGCTGACCACACCATGGTTACCTCAGAAGGTTCCTGATAGGATTAAATCTGATGGTGTAAATTATGTACTTAATCAGTACCAGATTCTACACCATTTGGATCCCACTGACATTTATAATCTTGTTTCATATTATCCCTCATTCAAGTCATACTCACCATACTCTAGCCACCCTGTCCTCCCTTCAGTTCCTAGGAAATGCCAAGATTTTTTCCACTTCAGGACTTTTACAATGAACTCTTCCCTGGTTGAAATATTTTCCCCAGCTGGCTCTTTCTTATTCTTCCAGTCTCAGATGAAGTGTCACTTCCTCAGAGAGGCTTTTCCTAATCTGCTATGTACTGTAAACCCCAACCCACCCTATTCCCAGTTTTACTATCAGAGTACCTTGTTCAAATCCTGGAGAGCAGAAAACTAACTTTTTTTTCTTACTTGCTGATTGTCTGAGGTCTACCTCATTAGAATGCAAATATTATGCATATAGTACCTGGAACAGAGTGAGGCACTCAAATATCTGTTGAATGAACATCAATAAGAAAATACACTAATTCCCCATTATGAGACAAAAGAAATTAACATTTTCCTTCTTTTAGAATTCTATTATGTTTTAAATTGGATTTTTTGCCATTTTCATTGGGTTTCATAATCATATTAACAACTGCTATTTTGACAATTCTAAGTATGACTGATTAGCTGCTCAGGTTGTTTTAATCGCCAATCTATTAATACCTCACCCCTCTCTCTCCCCCAAAGATGTTGTTACTCCAATTCATTATTTTGCAGCAGTAAATCCCTCTACCTATGCTTTGTATCCCAACCTCTCTTTCTGCCCAGGGACCTTATTCCATCAGGCCTTCCTGATAGCATCTTCACCTTCGATTAATCTCTTTGGCATTACAAACATATTCAAGTGTCTCCCATCTTGAGAATTCTCCTAGTGAGGGCTACCATTCGTGGTGACTTCCTGTTAGTATGGTTATAGGGACCAAGAAATTGCCTTTGGAGTTTAGCAATCAGAGGCCTTTTCTTCTAGAATTGGGTATTTCTGACTCAATGAGTCTTAAAATCCTAGCTGCCACCAGACAATCAGTAACCTTTGGGTACTTCCAGTGTTAACGACTGAGGTCAAGTCCTGGCTTTTATTTCCAATAAAAAGTAAAATAGAAAGCGGTCTAGTGTGGCTGAACTAACTTCCTCTTTTGTATCCAAGCTAAATTGCAGCAAATTGGTCTTAAACAGGTACAAAAATTTTACCTCTATTCATCTTTAAAAATCCAGCCTGGCAAGGGGTTGGAGGGGTCTGGAGTTCAGCTCGGAGAGCACCTTGCCCAGGCAGCCTTCCCCAGTTCTTCCCATAACAATCAATCATTCTCTCTCCTCTGCTCAGTAATGTTGTTTCCATCATGTTCTTTTAATGTATTCACATATCTGTCTCTCTCAATTAGACTATGAGCTCTTTGCAGGCAGGCTTTAATAAAGTCATTTTTATCTTTGTCTTGCCAATATCTAGCACTCTATCTCGAGCTGAATTAAACTCAACTAGCACAAACAAATTAACAAATTATTGCTTTAGGCATAAAAAACCAAAATTTTATATTTGATAATTACAAATAGAATTCAACAATGAACACACACACACACACACACACACACACACACACGGAAAGTGTTGGAGGTCATCGAGAGGACGTGATCATTAGTTGAACTCGAGCTGTACCCAAGCAATGGAAGGCTCCTCCCCACCTCCCCTGTCCTTGGAATAAATGTTCCACTCACCATTCCCATAGCCAGAGCTGTTTCAAGGGCGCAGCCTTGAGAGAGCAAGGTGTTCTGAGACCATCTGAACAGAATAGTGACTGAACCCCATTAAGGCCTCTATATAAGCTCTTAAGATGCTGGCTGGCAGGTGTGGAGATCTGCTCATCTTGAGAAGCCCAAGACAAACCTGGTCTGCTACCAATCTGGAGTGGCTTGCCTCTTTCTTTCATCTCTCCTTGTCCTCTGTGTTCAGGGACCAGTTTGGGAACCAACAGAAAGGTACAAAGCTATCTCCAAACCTTATTTTAAAGCATTTGAAGTATTTGAAAATATGGTATCCTTATATACTTGTAATATCGTTCAGTTAGATAAGAAATTCAATGCTTATATATAAATGGAAAAACTACACAAATTCTAGTAACTACATCCAATAAATGAAAATACAACAAATGATAACATGAGTTTTAAAAACATTATGTATCTGTCCCTTGCTGTATATTATTTTCAACTCCAAAGGTCCGCCTCAAGTATTAAAGAGCATCTGAATAAAGCCAAAGACACTGAAGAAGTAGTTCTAGCACTAAAATCCTCTCACCAAATAAGCATGTTCCAAATTTGACCTTGGAAACGATGCCTATAACCATCTCCAAATCCAATCTATAAAATTAAAAAACAGGTGAAACCTAAATTTAAATTAAAAGAAACCATAAATTGTACCTTTACAAACAACATCTAGAGAGAAGTAAGCCTCGTGGTCAGCATTATCCATTCGACAGGTAAGACAGCCAAACGACACTCCAGTACAGGAGTCTGACGGTCCGTGGCCATGGTAACTACCACAGAAAGGATCCACCTGTGAGATACGGAAAGCGTTACTTCAAATATAACAAAAGTTCAACAATCAAAAACATATGCTGAAATCGTTGTTTTTTGAGAAATGGTTTAAACAACTATCATAAACAGTGGTGAACAGATTTCACCTGACAAACGTATCACAGACATAAGATGATAATGCCTGAGTTTCATGTCTTTTTTTACTTTACTTTTTAGAGCAGTTTAGGAAAATTGAGCAGAAAGTGGACATATACTCCTCTCTTCTGCCCTCAGTTCCCCATATTATAATACTTGCATCTTGCGTTTGTCCAATTGGTACATGTGTTCAATTGATAAACCAACATTGATACAATATATTTAACTAAAATCCATAGTTTAAATGAGGGTTCACTCTTTGCATTGTACCATCATATATCTTTAAATCGTGTCTGAAAATATTATTTATGCACCAACCAGGTTTAAGGCACTGATAGTATTAGATTCAAAGATAAAAGATATACTATTCCTCATCTCCAGGAATTCTCAATCAAAGGGCAATAAAAGAAACGATTTTCGACAAGGTGGCAGAGTAGGTAAATGCTGTGGTTGCCTCCTCTCAAGATCACATCAAAATTACAACACTACAGGGCCGGCTGAGTGGTGCGTTGGTTAAGAGTTGGCTTGGGACGCCAGAGCACCCCGGTTCGGATCCCACATATGAGGGCCAGTGACACTGCCCTCTACAGCTAAGATGCTGAACAACAGCTCAACCTGGAGCTGGGCTGCCGTGAGTCGCCAGTGACGGGGTAGGCTGCAGCCCCTGCTGCAGTGGGTTGCCATGGGCTACCATGTGTAGCCAGCAGCCAGCGTGAGCGGCCAGCAGCCGCGGTGAGTGGCCGTCCAGAAGCCGGTGACTGATCTGCCTCACCCGGGAAGAGTGCAATGATGGTGCCAACTTGGGCCAGTGAAGCAACGTCCTCCACAACTAGACTGAAGAACAAAAGGACAGCAACTTGTCTGTTCCCCTTCCCCCAATTCCCCAATAAAAAAATCTAAAAAAGAAACATAATAAAATAAACTGCTTTTAAAAAAAATTACAACACTACAGAACAACCATCACTAAAAAATAACAGCCCTACCTAATACATAGAAACAAACAGAGGAAGGCAGCCAAAATGGGGAGACAAAGAAATGTGTCTCAAATAAAAGAACAGAACAAAGCTCCAGAAAAAGAATTAAGCAAAATGGAGACAAGCAATCTACCAGACGCAAAGTTCAAAACACTAGTTATAAGGATGCACAGTGATCTCAGGCAGAACTTTAACGAAGAGCTAGGAAACATAAAAATGGATATACAAACCATAAAAAAAAGTCAGAAATGAAGACTATAACTGATATACAAGATACATGAAAGCGATTCAACAGATTAGATGAAGCAGAGGATCAAACCAGTGATTTAAAAGATATGACAGCAGAAAACAACCAATTGGAACAGCAAAAAGAATCCAAACAAATGAGGATAGTTTAAGAAGTCTCTGGGATAATATCAAGTGTACCAACATTTGCATCATTGCGGTACCAGAAAAAGAGAGACAGGAAGGCATTGAAATGGATTTCAAGAAATAATGACAAAAAAATTCCCTAATCTGGTGAAGGAAATAGACATACAAGCCCAGGAAGCACACAGTCCCAAACAAGATGAACTCATAGAGGCCCACACCAAGATACAT
Source organism: Hipposideros armiger (assembly GCF_001890085.2). NCBI lineage: Eukaryota > Metazoa > Chordata > Mammalia > Chiroptera > Hipposideridae > Hipposideros > Hipposideros armiger. The sequence goes on from NW_017733195.1 coordinate 52,991, forward strand.
CATAATTAAAATTTCAAAGGTTAAAGACAAAGAAAGAATCTTAAAAGTAGCAAGAGAAAAGCAGTTAATTACTTACAAGGCAGGTCCCATAAGACTGTCAGCTGAGGGGCCGGCCGAGTGGCTCAGTTGGTTAAGAGCATGAGCTCTGAGCAACAGGGTCACAGGTTCAATTCCCACATGGGCCAGTGAGCTGTGCCTGAGCTGAGCTGCCACTGAGCTGCCAACAGGTGGCAGCTTGGCTCAGCTGGTGAGAGCACATGCTCCTAACAACAAGGTTGCTGGTTCTACTCCTGCAAAAGATGGTTGGCCATGCCCACCAGCAACTAAGGCTGAACATAGCACCTTGAACTGAGCTGCCCTGAGCTGCCGACGGGTGGACGGATGGCCCAGTGATTAGAAAGTGCACTCTTAGCAACAAGGTTTCCAGTTCGACTCCCGCATGGGATGGTGGGCTATGCCCACCCGCAACTAAGATTGAACACGGCACCTTGAGCTGAGCAGCCACAAGCTACTGATGGGGCGGCTGGATGGCGACTGAACTTGGAGCTGAGCTAGCTGTGCCCTCCACAACTAAGATGGAAGAACAACAACTTGGCTGTTTCCTTTCCCCAGTTCCCCAATAAAATCTTTAAATAAATAAATAAATAAATAAATAAATAAATAAAGACTGCCAGTTTATTTCTCAACAGAAACTTTCCAGGCCAGAAGGGAGTGGCAGGACATATTCATCACCTCCAAACCAGTGTTACAAGGAATGTTAGCGGGACTTCTTTAAGACAAAAAAAAAAAAAGAAGAAGAAAGAAGCTCTGAATAATGAAATATTTTTACCTGGCAAATGGGAGTAAGGTTGAGTTCTTTGGTAGGGAGAGAGCAAGGGAGGAAAGAAGACATATAAGTTAGAGGAACAAGAAAGAAAAAAATAAGATTCCATATCATTGTACCTGGGGGTACAAAGCATGAGATAAAGTTGGCAAAATAATGGGGGTGGGGGGGTACTAAAAAAGGCAAGTCAAATCAGGGCTTAATTTATCTATAATAAGGAGGCATTCAAAATTTGTATTATTGAAAATATAATGCCCTTTATTTTATATTTTACTTTTCTAATTGTACAAATAATACATGTTCATTATGCAAAAAAATATCAGACACAGAAAAGAAAAAAGCAACTACATATAATCTAAATCTACTACCTATCTAAAGATAAACACTGACCATATTCTAATACTAACCCTGCTCTAGATGTTTTTACTATGTATAAATATGCATGCACTATTTTAAGGGAAAATTTAATATTATTTTTATTATTAATGTGTCATCAAATGATCACAAATATGTCAACAGATTGCTGAAGTGTTACTTTAAAGGATAATATGGAATCCCACTGAATGGAAGTGCCATAATTTATAGATTAAATTCCACAGAGTTGAACAGTTGTCTTATATCCTAACACACTGCTTACTTGCCTGTTTTATTTCTGTAGGATAAACTCCTAGGAGTGGAATTTCTTCTTCCAAAGTTTCTAATGTAAACTTGATCCATGGATGTGTACATTCGTTTTCATGTTATGTTTTGAATAAACTAGCTCATGGCCTATTCCCATTTTTCTATCCATGGCTTCCCAGCTGCCAGTGCCAATCTCTTGGTTATTTTCCTCTCATTCACTTTCATTGAGGAATGAAGCACCAGACTGCCAACTAACTCTTGACTACCACTCCTGCCAATATCCAAGTGAATGTTCCATAAGGCCCTCGTCCTCTCTGTTCCCTGACTCCACACTCACTGTCATAGCTAGTAAATACGTCTTCCCATAATCTGAAACTATCTACGCCTCATCACTATAACATCATCTTGTTATTTTTTAATTACAAAAAATATTTTATGTCCATTGATGAGAAATTAGTATACACAGATATTTCTGAGAAAATAAAAGCTACTGGACAGGAGCTCCTACATCAACCTTCTAGCACCTGTCCTGACTTTCTCTGCCTTCCCTTCTATAACAATGGAGGGACGTGCAAGCCCTTAACCAAGGCCAACCCCTTCACTGGGTACATGGTACCATTCCCTCTTGCCTCCATGTAGACTTCGTTCCAACAGTTATTGCTTGTCTTCTTACATGAACAATCTTTCTAATGAATCAACATGCAAAAATACTCTAAACTCTCCTGTCTTAAAAGATAAATAAACCTCCCTTGATTTCATTTCCCCTTCAGTATCATTTCTTTGCTCCTCTTCTTAGCAGAAGATATTTTTAAAAATTGTCTATACTCACTTTCTCATCTCCCATTCCATCCTCATTCCCCTCTGATCAGACTTCTGTCCCCAGTATTCCTCTGAAACTGCTCTTAAGATCACCAGCAACCTCCCGGCTGCCAAGTCCAATGGTCATTATTCCATGCTCTCATCACTCAGTCTCTTAGCATTTGATCCAGTTGATCATTCCTTACTTCTTGAAATACATTGCCTGGCTTCTGTGCGGCAACCCTCTCAGCTGAGACAGCTGCATCACAGCCTCCTTTGTTAGGTCCTTCTCTTGTTTCTTGCCCCTGAACTGAGTACACTAAGTTACAGACAGGGATGCATCACAGGTGTCTCATGCTTAGCATGTACAAAATTTAACATGTCTTCAACTTCCCACAAAAAACTGCACTCTTTCCATCTTCTCCATCTCAGGAAATGGCAATTGAGCTAACCTGTTCTCACCACAAAACCCTCGGCATAACCCTTACTCTCTCATACACCCATCCAATCCATCAGCAAGTCACATCAATACCTTTAAAATATGCCTGTGGTCTGACCACTTCGCATCACCTCTGTTCTTACCACTCTAGTCCACACAACAAGCATTTTACATCCAAAATGTTGCAAAAGCATTCGATGTCACCCCTCTGCTTCCGAACATTGTCCACAAGCCAATGTTTATTTTTAATGATGCATGAAATCTGTCTTTTCTCTGCTTTCAATATTTTAATGGACTTATGCCTCACTTCAAGTAAATCCTAAACTGCTTATCCCAATCTACAAGGCCATACATGATCTTTTCCTCGGTGCCCTCATCTAATACTCTTACTCCCCGTAACCATGCTCCAGCATCTTGGACCATCTTTCTGTCTCTCAAACACACATCATCTTTTAGGCTGCCTAAAATTTAAATTGAATTTTAAAAAATCACATCATTAGTGACCAGGAGCTTTGACTTGAGACACTCAGACACCAGAGAATAAACCATCCGTGTGGACGGAGGAGCAGCAGATGGAGGGCTCTTCTGGGTAGGGAGCGGCAGTGGGGTAAAAACGGGCAAAGCCTGGAGCTCCACTTTCACATTCCTTGATAAGTGATTTCCACATATATGAGCAAGGGTAGTCTTGCGTTCATGGCGGGTAGGTGGATGAAGTCAGATTTAAGTGGGATGTCACATGTCAGGAAGAGAAGGTAATACAGATATTGGCCCTTAAAAGAAAGATGACCTATGGGGCTGGCCAGGTGGCGCAGTTGGTTAAGAGCGCAAGCTCTGAGCAACAAGGTTGCCAGTTTGATTCCTACATGGGCCAGTGAGCTGCACCCTAGCTGAGCTGCTGCTGAGCTGTCAACGGGCGCCGGATGACTCAGTGGATAGAGCGTGCGCTCTTAACAACACTATTGCCAATTCGACTCCCGGATGGTAGGCTGTGCCCCCCTCACCCCGCTCCCCTGCAACTAAGATTGAACACAGCACCTTGAGCTGAGCAGCTGCTCAGCTGGAGAGAGTGCATGCTCTTAACAAGGTTGCCAGTTTGACTCCTGCATGGGATGGTGGGCTGTGCCCCCCCACCCCCACAACTAAGATTGAAAGCGGCAACTGGACTTGGAGCTGAGCTTGCGCCCTCCACATCTAAGATTGAAGGACAACAACTTGGCTTGGAGCTGATGGGTCCTGGAAAAACACAATGTTCCCATTCCCCAATTCCTCAATAAAATCTTTAAAAAAAACAAAAAAAGGATGACCTAAAAAGACAGGAAGAAAAAAGAGTTCAGTTAAAACAAACCACAAAACAAAACTAGCTTTGTAAGAAAATGAAAAGCTACGCAACCCTAGCCCCCATGGCGTGCTAGTCCTAAAGTGGCTTGATAGATGACTTCTTTATAATCTTCATGGAATATACAATTCTGATGTTAAATTGTGCAGAAATATAAAGAATGAAGGAACTGAGCTAGCTGCATCCTCCACAACTAAGATTGAAGGACAACAACTTGGCTGTTCCCCTTCCCCAATTCCCCAATAAAAATCTTAAAAAAAAAAAGGATTCCCTTTTAAGATCCTGAAATCATATTATTTCTCATTATACATGTAAAAAAATTAACTCTTTGTTGATTTTGAACTTACAATGGTAACCTACAAAAGAATTAAAAAGAATGTGGCACATATGTGTGTTGGTATAAATTAAGACAATATTGATAAAAGGGAACAGAGAAACGGATAATGCAATTTAACCGAATTCCACATCTTTCATGATACAAAGTCAATAAACATTGGCTAATATTGTAGTAGCATAAAATGCGCGGTCTTTTTGACTCATCTTGCTCGAGCCTGCCCAGTTCTCATAACATGTCGATTAGCAACTTTGCTTAATCCTGCACATAGACATACAAATCATGAAAGAAATCTAACCTGCAGCCTATGAATTACTGAAACAACCTCCCTGCTCAAAACTACCTCCCCAAAAAGATTGTTTATCAAAGATTTATAGGAACCTCATGACTGGGAACACCAGAGTTTGTTGACCAAAAGCAAAGAAGTTTCACTATCCCCCTCAGACCCTTGCTGGCGTCCAGATGTCTGCAGTCATCAGTCACCTCCTGATCTCAAACCCCTCCAGTTTCCCCTTCCACTGACATAAAAGCCTGAATTCTGTATTTTCTCAAGATGATTCTTTTGGATGCTAGTCTGCCATCTTCCTGGCTTGCTGACTTTCCAAATAAAATCACTTTCCTTGCCCCAACTCTTTGTCACTCGACTTATCGGCTGTTGTGTGGCAAGCAGTTTGAGCTTTCACTGGATTACAACATTGCTAAATCAAGAAAAGGTATAGGCATATTATGCATGTTATCCAGGTGCCCACAAGATGAGAGCTTCTATTTCTAAAAGTAAAAACCACAAAAAGCACAATATCTCAGGAATAAAATTTGCCCAAGAGGGCACAAAGGATGATTTTTACTTTTCATTTTATATATCTCTAGAGTTTGAATTATTTACGTATGATTTTATGTGTATATAAAACTTTCAAATTTAGAGAAAGTGTATATTAAGCATTCAGTTGACAGTGCTACCTAAATAATAGTAATAATAATAATAAAGCGCATCTCAATCATTTAAGAAAGTCACAAAGTGTTCAGTAAGTTTGCCACCTACCAAGTTATATAACAAAAATCAATACTTTTCTTATAGGAGACAAAATTGGTCTGAACAAATAATATATAAATATATTAATAATGTTTTAATTTATACTAAAATTCAGTTTATTTTTAAAAGTAAAATAAATAATTTAAATAAAAACGTATATTGACAATGGAACAAAAATATTAAAAATCTGAGAAATAAAATTAGCAGGAAATATACAGAACCTATCGGAAGAAAAGTATAAAACCATTCAGAAGCATAAAAGAAGAGATTCATGCCTTGTGGAGGAAAAGGCAATTGCCATTATGTCATATATGTCCCTATAATAAATCTATAAACTCAGTCATCCCCATTTCAAAATCCCAACGGTTGTTGTGGTTGTTGTGGCTGAGAGTGGGGGATCTAAACACAATGTTTTTAAATTGATGCAGAAAAACCAACATACAAGAATGATCAGGAAAATTTCAAAAACTTAAACAAATTTCTGACAGGGAAACCAGGCTCCCAAATATTTCAAAGTGTTATAATGCTTCAGTATTTCAAAACACTTGATTATACCTTCAGGGCAAGATAATACAATTAAATGACCACAGTAGAATGTCCCCACAGTTTACAATGCCAAAGGAATGTAGCGCATGAAAGAAGTAGCATTTCAGCTCAGTAGGGGAAAAGTGGATTGACAAAAAGAAAAATCCTAAAATATTCCAAATTAAATTACAGCAGCCAGAGAGTAAGAGAAAAAGACAGGAATAGTTAAGCAGTTAATAGCTGTGAGCCAACTAACAAAAGACTGCTCACATTCCTGAATGTTTGCTGAAGCCTCAATCAACCTCCAGGCGTCTATTAGCGGACCACTAGATGTCTCTGCATCCTGCAAATGCAAAGACTTTCAGGACTGCTGCCCGTAACCAATCAAAAGTAGCATTTCTTCCTTATGGGCTGTGCACCTATTCTAGAATGGTCCCGCTTCCCCTTTTCCCACCCCTTATCTGTAGCCAATGTAAATTCTTTCACAACAACTTACATCTTTCTTATCCAAAACGTAATGTATAAAAAAATTTGTCAACTCCAGGACAGCGGACATGTTGTCTTTTCCACCTGGCCTTGCTGCTGGTAGTTAGACTGCATGCCTCAGGACCTAGTCCTTTTCTGGCTAGCATTTGGCTCAATAAAACCTTTCTTTCAGAAAAACTTTTAGCTGTGAAATATTTTTAACAGGATTATTCATTAAAGGTATGGGTATAAGAGGGTAGACAATAATAAAACCTGGATCCTTCTCTTAATTGTTATACCCCAATCAACTCCAGGCAGTCTGAATGTTTAGATGCACCGTATTTCCCCATGTATGAGATGCACACTTTTCCAAAAAATTTGGGGTCTAAAAACCGGGTGCGTCTTATACAGTAGTTGTATGAGCACAAAAACAAGTGTGAAAAAAGCGGGAAATGCAAGTAAAAAAATCTACAACCATTGTATAAGACGCACCCAGTTTTTAGACCCCAAATTTTTGGAAAAATGGTGCGTCTTATACATGGGGAAATACGGTAAATAAATAACTTTCAGAAGAAAATCTAAGTGAATATTTGTGTAAATTATGAAATGGAGTTAAACCTTTATAAGGATTTTTATTAAACCAAAAAGCCAGGGGGACAAGATGGCCACACCTGAAGTATGTAAAAAGTGAACTCCATAAAGTTGAAAGACAGTCTTGCAGGAAATATTTGCAAAGCATTCATATGATAAATTTCCTAACAAAGCTCTAATTTCCATAACATACAAACAGCTCTAATGCTCCTAATATATTGGGTTGTAGGAAAAGTCATGACGTATTCTTTCTGTCGTTGCAAAAGTGTGTCATGACTTTTCGGACAACCCAATATAAACAGCTCTAAGAAGTTGCTCTACCTTCATCAACACTTAAAGAAATGCAAAGTAAAACTATGAAACAGGTTTTCATTTTTCAGATTGGCAAAGATTTCAAAGATTGACAGTATTTCCATCCTTGTCAATATTGAGAAACAGGCCGTTTCACAGTGCCAATCGGTACAATGAAGCTGAAGCATACATAATTTGATTATACAGTAGTGACCCCTCCTTATCCATGGAATATGTACATTCCAAGACCCCCAGTGGATGCATGAAACTGCGGATAGTACCAAACCCTCATCAGCTTCAACTCTTATCAGAAATGTTGCAGCACGTTCTTTGTCGGCAGACACAGCCTCTCCAGTAATTTTTACATTTCTCCATCCAAACCTATTCCTGAATCTGTGCAACCATCCCTTAACTTGTGTGGCCGAGCCCTTTGTAATTTTAATGCCCCTAGTATTGTGGCAGCTAGAATTAAATAATGTCTCAATTAGGCCTTTGTTCACATGTTAATTGCTCTTTTTGCCCAACTCCTTTTGTTCTCACAGTGTAATTCTCTGTTGCTGATGTGCTGTTTGTCAAGCAGGAGATACTTCAGGGTTTCCAGAATTTACAAGTCTGCTTTGTGAAAGGAAGGAATTCTCCAAGGTAGCTGCAACCGGCTGCTGGAGCCCAAGAGTACGATGTGAAACAATGTCATCTATGACTAAAGAAACAGACTTCTCTTTCAGTTCCCTGGAACTCCCCTTCCCCTCCCCCCAACCCTTCTAACACCCTGTTCCCGGCTTCTCTGGAGGAGTCACTAGAACTTTCTCTTTCTCAGTGTTGGTTTCCCTTGTGCACAGGCTTAATAAATCTTTGCCTCTTGCCTGAACTTTCTTATGGTGATCTCTCTTAATTTCCATCTGGGAGACTGCAAGAACCCAGGGTGTTAAGGATGAAATTCGGTAAATCAATAACGTAATTAGACTTAGCTACTTTGCAGTTTTCCTCATGGCATAGCTCGCTATCTAGCCACCTGTAGTTAGACTTAGCTATTTAGTTTACATTTTTTGTAGATCCATCCTGATATTCAGCTGTTTTCTCTTTGTTTCTCCTCTCACTGACTGACTTAAGAATTCAGTTTTGTTCTTTCCTAAATCTACCCATACCTCGTTAATCTATTTGATCAGAAGAATCCTAACCTGGAAAGAGCAACTTCTTAATCCTCAGGCGCCCGGACAGAAGAATCCATTTTGCAACTCCCTTGAAGTTTCACTGGTGACACATAAAGCCCCAGGCCAAGGTGGTGGAGTCCCAGTCAGGATATAACATTACCTTAAAACAGACCCCAGTAAGCGATGTCAGCCATGGGACCTGCCTGACTGACTCCCCCTTTCCTTTGTTCTTCATGTGCACCTATAAAACCTTCTGCCCATTCTAGGAACAGGAGGTGGCCTTTGGACAGGAGTCCGCCATCCTCCCAGAACACCAGCATTCTGAATAAATCTGCTTTTCTTCCCACCAACCTTGTCTCTCAATTTTTAACTTTTTCAAGGGCAGGCAGCCAGCCCTTAGCACAGTATCAAGGGCACCTGTAATACTTGCAGTAAATGGCTTGGTGTCACTTGTTTCAGGGGATCCCTTACTGAAGTCTTCATATAGGCTCAATGCTTTCTGGTGCAACATGTTGCCATCAATCGAAATACATTTTCTGTTCCCACCTTCCACCCACAAATTTAATGCCTTTTCCCTCGACACTAAACACTTATCATCCACTGTGGCCATAACTTCTGCAGTTTGAGGTGGGATGGCAAAACTAGTATGAATTTTTTTCCTTCAGTTTCAAAGATAGAAGATTCATTCTTACTAATAGATCTTAGCAACCTCAGCATACAAATTTTTTCTTCCCTTATTAAGGTGAAAATTTTCATCTTTTCACTTAAAGGAAGCACTTTACAGATTATCTTTGACATATCTAAATTTCCAGCATCACTTCTCCTGTGATTTGGGGCCAGTATTAAGTAAAATAAAGGTTACTTGAACACAAGCACTGTGATACTATGACAGACGATCTGACAACAGAGAAGACTACTAAGTGACTACTGGACAGGGAGCGCCTACAGCTTGGGGACACTGGACAAAGGGATGAGTCACATTCCAAGAGGGACAGCAGGACAGTGTGAGATTTCATCACGCTACTCAGAATGGTGAGCAATTGAAAACTTACGAATCGTTTATTTCTGGAATTTTCCACTTAATATTTTTGGATCACGGTTCACCACACATAACTGAAACTGTGGATAAAGGGAGACTACTGTACCTATTAAAATCTGTATCGAGGTAATGGTTGCATGACTGTAAATTTACTAAAAATATCATTGAACCCTTAAAACCAGAGAATCTTATGGTATGCAAATTGTATCTCAATAAAGCTGTTTTTAAAAAGTGATTAAGGGCTAGCAGAGTGGCTCAGTTGGTTAAGAGCGTGAGCTCTGAGCAACAGGGTCGCAGGTTCAATCCCCACGTGGGCCAATGAGCTGCACCCAAGCTGAGCTGCCAACAGGTAGCAGGATGGCTCAGCTGGTGAGAGCACGTGCTCGTAACAGCAAGGTTGCTGGTTCGACTCCCGCATGGGATGGGGGGCTACGCCTACCCATAACTAAGATTGAACACGGCACCTTGAGCTGAGCAGCCACGAGCTGCCAAAGGGGCGGCCGGATGGCAACTGGACTTGGAACTGAGCTAGCTGCGCCCTCCACAACTAAGACTGAAGGACAACAACTTGGCTGCTCCCCTTCTCCAATAAAATCTTTAAAAAACAAAGTGATTAAAATGCATATCTGTTCACCTAGCAATTACATTTCAACAAATACAAAAATTGTTTTGTATTGAAAAAAGGAAGTTGTCAGTATCGTATAAAATCTAATAATTATCACTGTTAACCTTATTTTTAAATATTGAAAAATAGATATACGATTTATACTTTCATAAACAGAAACCAGTATAAAGATAAGAAAAAATGCCCCACATAGTCTAGTGAATTGGACTTCATATTCCACCTACATTTGTTATACCACGTCACCTCAAGGAAGTTGAATTAATAGACGTAAGATGGAAAGCCCCCCAGGAATAGACAGTCCTCAAACTCACAATAATCTTACCTTGATCGCTTTCAATTCATGAGATATTGTATCTTCTTCCACAATTGCAGTAACTCTTTGTCCAACTTTCAGAAGCACACCGCCAGTCACAACATCACCACTGAAGTAGATCAACTCATCAATGAAGCCATAATTATTACAGAACTTTGTCACAACTCCCTGCACAGTTTTTAAGATAGTGTCACCTGAGAGATGGGTAAACAAAACGTTTCATTAATTAATCTCAAAAGCAAACACCCACTACAAATAAGTCCTACCATAGGAAGATATGGTAGACAATGATCTAAATCTAGAAATAAATTGGGCAAGATTTGAGATACAGTTGTCCATGACAGTAGAGCATAGTGGTTAAGTGTGCAGGATTCAGGAGGTAGAATGCTTAGGTTGAAATTTTCGTTCCACCATTTCTCTGTATAGCACAGCGGCTCCATGCCCAAGGCAGTGGAGCTCTGAGGTGAAGAGCACTGAGTCTGGAGCCAGACCACCTGGCTTTGAAACACAGCTATTCCCCTTGCCGTCTGTGTAACCCTGAGCACCTTTCTTAACCTCACTGAATTTGTTTTCATCTGTAAAACCAGGACAATAACAATGTCTGCCTAAGAGAGTAGACCTTAAATGTTCTTACCACAAAAAACAAGATAATTACATGAAGTGATGGAGGTATTAATTGGCCTTATTGAGTAATCATTTTACAATATATATATATATATATATATATATATATCAAATCATCATGGTGTGCACCTTAAACTTACACGATGTTTGTTATATGCCAACTGTATCTCAATAAAGCTGGGGTAAAAAGGTTGTTTTAAATATAAACCGACACACACATGTCAACTGCTTAGAACTCTGAATGTCTCCACAGGTTAGAGCTTATATATTAGTTCTCATGGTATCTGCATCTAGAAGTTTCTAAGCATCCATTATTGTTATGTAATTGCATCATTATGAACAACAGCAGCAGATTCTTAAACATTTCACCAGACAAAGCACATAAAAAGATCTGGGGGGCCGGCCGAGTGGCGCGATGGTTAAGAACTCGCTTGGGATGTCAGAGGGCCCCGGTTCGGATCCCACATATGAGGGCCAGTGACACTGCCCTC
>NW_017733195.1:71310-77305 GCF_001890085.2 Hipposideros armiger
TGCTGTAAAATAAAGTGAGACACTTCTTGAAAAAGCGCTCCGGTGTCTCCGCCTCCACCTGAAGGGACCCCTGGACCTGCAGGAGCCCGCAGAAATCAGGACAGTGCAGGAAGCGGTGCCAAAGCCAGAGCCTCCCTGATGCCCTAGAGCTGGAGACTGACAGGGCACTGTGGAGTCCAAGAAAGTTGCAGGAACCCCCACCTTTTGACCCTGCACTAGCCTGCCACCACACCAGTGCCAGACAAAGAATGCATCCCTCTGGCGTCCACATCTTACAGCAGCACCTCTCAGAGTAGTCTCTGACTGGAACATTGCTTGCAAGAGGTATGGGCACGAAAATGGGACAAAATGAAAACAAAACCTAGAAGTAATTACCTGTTGCTTGAGTGAAGTGTGTGTGTGTGTGTGTGTGTGTGTGTGTTATTGTGGGCATGTAACATTTTAGGGACAGCCAATACCTACCTTTTATGGATCCCAGTGGTAATTTATCATGGAATCTTTTCTCCCTCTCCTCTCCTTCTTTTTCTTCTTCTTTTCAGTTTTATATTCAAATTTTATTTTTCTTGTAATAAATATCAACTTGAAATTGACAAAGATCTTAGAGAAACACATTTAATTGCTTAATTTATTTAATTTGTAGAGTACGCACATATGTTGCTTACCTTTTAGTTTCTCGGGAAATATCACAGTTGCTACAGTTCATTGATATCAACTCTGCCAGTACTAATCACTTTTTAATAATTTAAAAGAAATTAAACAGTGAAAAAGAGCTATTTCGTGACACATTGGCTCATTTTTAAAAGGAATTCTCCCATTAGCACTGGACCACATGAATTGGTTAGGATTTCCTTTGAATTTTTTTTCAGTGTTAGCTTTGTGTTTCCTGACCACATTCCAAAATGTGTGAATTTTTAAATAATAAGCAAGGAATTGTTGATTCATCTGTTGTAGCTCAAGAGTTTCCACAGCAGGATGTCTGTCTCTAATGCTTTCCATTTAGGAGTCACAGTATGGTCTATCTATGTGGAATTCTTTCTTTTTTTTTCTTTTTAATTTTTTATTGGGGAATTGGGGGGATGGGAACAGTGCTGGGGAATTGGGGGAAGGGGAACAGACAAGTTGCTGTCGTTTTTGTTCTTCAATCTAGTTGTGGAGGACGCTGCTTCACTGGCCCAAGTTGGCACCATCATTGCGCTTTTCCTGGGCGAGGCAGATCAGTCGCCGGCNAAAAATCTTAAAAAAAAAAGATCTGGGACTTAAACCTAGCCCAAATGTGCATCTAAAATACTCGGGTTTATTTTATTTTATTTTTTGCTGAACAAACACAGCTAGTAAGCCATAATTTGGGATCTGAACCTAGAGAATCAGCCTGTAGAGCCCACACCACGAGCCACAAGACTTTAGGTATTTCCCCCAAAGACTTGGGTGAATTGACAGGATGGCTGGGGAAAACAATGATTATAATAGATTCTGAAATCAGAAGCCAAGAAAATCCTGAAAGCCTGAAAACAAAAACGGGTCAAATTTGCTAGATGAAATAATAAAATACAAGAAAGTGGAAGGAACCTGGGTGGCCACTGTCACTTAGGCACATGAAAATATGTCAAAGATTGCTGTGTTGTCCCACTGGTAAAAATAATGATAATTAGTGGACGCTATAGTGCGAGACCTTAGCTAAAAGCTAAATGGCAAACTTTGCTAACTCCACTGGCAGAGAAGCTGCAGGGAGACTCAGGCACGAGGGAGGCTGGGTCCCTGTTGGGAGAAGAATGCTGACCAAAGAGGAGTCTCTTCCAAACTGCCATCCAGAGCACACAGTGAATTAACTCCCCAGGGGGGAGGAAGCACCTCAGGCGCGGGCGCCGGAGCCTGCGCCTCGGGGGGCGGGGACTCGCGCCTCAGGGGGCGGAAGCTCGCGCCTCAGGAGCCGAAGCGCTGCGGTGCGGAAATGGCTGCTGGACTCGCGATCTGCGTGATACTAGCCGTGTCCCCTCTCTCCCTGGTTGTGTCTCCCTGACTCAGCTGTAAAATGGTCTTGATAATACTACTGCTCTCATGGGAGGTTTTTCTGGTATTAAATGCCACGAACGCCCTTAAGTCCCTGACCCCAGGGCTTGGCACAGACTCAACACACCATTAGAATTAATTCGATTCGCGGCAGGGAGCGATCCACCCTCCACTCCACCCCCACAACCTTCTCACATTTTTAATAGATTCCCACCAACAAAATGTGTCCCCTGAGTCATCAACTGAGGGCCAGACTCGGGAAGGTTTTTAGGATCTAAAGGTGAGCAAGTTAAATGCAGTCCCTGCCCTCCTAGGGGCGAAACATATGACTGTCCACTTGGCTTCAAAACACAGTCACATAACATATGCACAATGTAAGTACTAAAGGCATCTGGGGAAATGCAAGGGTAGGGCGCAGCTCCCCAGGGACCTGCTCCGTCTACACCATCGCCACTTTGAACTTGAAAGTACCGGCGGCTCAGGGACTCCGAGACGCCCCTGCCCGCAAGGTGGCACCGCCCTAAGCATGCAGCGCCCTTCTGAACCTTGGAGGCCCAGAACCGGGAATGGGGCGCACCCCTAGATGAGTTGAGTACCTTCCAAGAGATTCTGATGCTGCTCCCTCTCTGACGCCGATGAGTCCGCCCTCTTCCAGAAGCCAAGAGCCCTGGAAATCAACCGAAGCATGGTCCCGTCTTCAGGGTGGCCTGAGGCCCAGGTGACACTGGGGTGTGCAGAGGCTTGCTTCGGTCTAAGTTTAGTCCCTGCTCGGTGGCGGTGCCTGCTCCTCTGCACAGCCCAACCTCTGACCGGAGGGTTTCAAGCCTTGGCCACGGCTGCCAACTGAGGAGCGCACCACCCAGACAATGGGGGGCGTTGTGTGCTCAGCGAGGGCAGTTGCGCGGGTCTCAGAGGCTCCTCTCACTACAGACGAAGGCTGGAAAAGTGGTGTCCTATGGGAAATCGCTTCCAGGCCCACCCCTTTTGCATTTCTTAGGGTAGAGGGTCTGATCTGTGGGCTTCTGCAGGGAGGGCCTGGCGTTTGTCTTGAAAGGTGGTGCAACAACTTGCCCAGAGGGCGGAGACTGGCTCCCAGGTGTTGAGCCCCCACTCCTCACCGCTTGAGTTCTTTCCTTTTGCCTCTAGGCGCCCTCTACCCACCCACCCACAATAGCCCCACCTCCTGACCCCTACAGCCACTTCCACAGAGAGTTCAGTGGTCAGCTCTAAGCAACAGCTTTTTGTTACAAGTTTAATATTATTGCTGACGGAAGAACGCCCATACCTGTAGGGAATTATAAGAGCTTATTTGAGCCAAACTGCCAATATGCCAGAAAACAAGATCTCAAATGCTTCCGCGAATGACAGTTTTGCAGTTCTTTTTATATATTTGGAATTAAGGAGGGAATTTAAGGAAGATTAAATGAAGGTGGTAGAAAGCAAGACAGGGAAATCTCTATAATTGAATTATAGGATAGTTAATAATAAGATTATATGCTCCCTTGAGGGTGGTTTCCCAGGGTTCTGAAAAAGAGGATTACTCTGACATTTCAAGGGTGTGTTAAGAAACACCCTGAACCCTTTTCTTGTCTGCTAGATGCACAAGGACAATGGACAGGGCTAACTTAAGGCAAAGATAAACCTTTTATTAGGGAAGTTATAGATCTGAGGCATCACTACCCACCATGATGACCTGCCCAGTTAGGAATTTGATCAGATCACCCTGTGAGGTTACTTTCAGTTGTTGTGCTTGTCAGATTTATTACAGAGCCCCTTTTTCATTCACATCATAATATTGTGGAAAAGCCAAACTTTCACATCTACTTGGGCCTCAAAACATAGGCTGTGTCGCATTCTGCTTTGAAGCTGGGGCCAACTGGGGCTTATAGCAAAGCACACATCATGGTCCTGAGAGACACTTTTAAGTGTGATTTGGAGATGAGGATGGCTCAGTGAAGAGGGTCAGGTCATGTAGCGCCATGCAGGAAGTTTGAATTGTATCACTACTATTTTCTTTTGGGCACCATCAGCCATGGTCACTATAAGAATATTACATGAGGATTTAGGTTGTCTTCAATGTACCACTCACGAAAATTCTATTTCTAAAACATTTGTGTAGCTTTAAGGATCCCAGTGTCTGGGCCGGCCGAGTGGCACGTTGGTTAAGAGCTGGCTTGGGACGCCAGCTCTGAGCAGCAGGGCCGGGTTCGGATCGCACATGAGGGCCAGTGGTGCAGTGCCCTCTACAGCTAAGATGGTGAACAACAGCTGACCTGGAGCTGGGCTGCAGTGAGTCACCAGTGATGGTGTAGGCTTCAGTGAGCTGCCTTGAGCTGCCGGGAGCCGCTGTCCAATGAACGGTGACTGACTGGCTCAGCCAGGAAGAGCGCAATGATCACAATACCAACATGGGCCAATGAAGTGCCGTCCTCCACAACAAGACTGGAGAACAAAAGGACAGCAACTTGTCTGTTCCCCTTCCCCCGATTCCCCCACGTGGTTCCCCTTTCCTGATTCCCCAATGCAGTTCCCCTCCCCCAATTCCCCAATAACGTCTTAAAAAATTTTTAAAAATAAAGTAGACAGTTTAAAGTCTATTCTTCAATTAGTTTTGAGTTTTTGTCTTTCTAGAAATTTATCCAGATCATTTAATTTTTTGGCATACAATTGTTCATAGCATTCTCTTATACTCCTTTTTAAAGATAGAGTTGTTTTCTCTTTCATTTCTGATTTTAGCAATTTGAGTCTTCTTTCTTTTCCCTTGGTCAGTCTACCTAAAGGTTTATCAACTTTCTTGATCATTTCAAAGAACCAGCTATTGGTTTCATTGATTTTCTCCATTGTTTTTCTATTCTCAATTTCATTTTTTTCTGCTCTAATCTTTATAATTTCTTTCCTTCTGCTTGCTTTGAGTTTGGGTCACACTTTTTCTGGTTTCTTTAGGTAGAAGTTTAGGTTATTGATTTGAGATCTTTCTTTGTCCTTACTCTGCAATTTCTCAACTGATTCTCACCTAATACACTTTAGTTGCTCTCACGAGAAGGCCCAAGACCCCAGTGGGACCTGGGGTTGGCAGCCTTTATCATGCGCCCAGGCATTCCTTAGGTGCTCAGAGACACCAGCACTCTGAAAGTCTCCTATGAATACACACTGCCTTGAATTTCATTCCTCGTTTGTTTACCATCTCTTTCCTCTAGACACTGAGTATCATTTCTCCATGTTTCTTGGTACAGTGCCTGGGACTCTGGTGTAAGCCCTCACCAATTTTCATCGACTGACTGACAAACTGATGGACCTTCCACACTATATGGTAACTGTTTATTCCCTTGGCCATATCCCCCTTAGAAAGTCAGTAAAAGCAGGACCTTGTCTGTCGTGCTCCCTGGATAGTAGAGAACAGTCAGTTAAAGAGAAAACACTGCAGGCATTTCAAAAAAGGAAAGGCTCTAATGTTGAAATTAGAAACTGACCAGTCTGTTTAAGGTCAAGAAATCTGCCAGGAGCCATCTGTGCCTCAGTGTCTGACATGGCCAAGCGCACTGCAATTGTGACACATTCTGAAGCTCTGACTGAGAAACAGATACTGCTTTATATCTTAAAGAATTTAAATTCCCCTTTGGATGCCCCCCAGTAGGACGGAGATCTTACACCCCTTCTGATAGATAATATCACAATAATTATGTTTTATACACTAAAGGTAATTTTAGTCACACTACTAGTCTCTTAGTAAAGGTCAAAGTACACACCATGTAAATCTTAAGATCCTGCTTAGACAATAGCTTTTAGAATAAATGTTGGGTAGTCATGGTAACCATCCTTTAGGCGATTATGTAGAGACTCAGGCCTTGATTGCAGTCATTGAGGGTGGAGGGATTTGGGCGTAGTTGGGTTAAGTTAGTTTTTAGCATAGAAAAGGTATAGCTGTACCCTGGAGCATAAGAATTATGAGGAAGTAAAACCCTGATACTAATGGAACAATGGTTAAACT
>NW_017733196.1:0-1282 GCF_001890085.2 Hipposideros armiger
ATAATTATTATTAATATTAATTATTAATTATTTAATAAATTCCTTGAAGGGTATGATCATTAGTTTTAATATATTTGGACATTTATATTTGAGAATAAATGTTTTTAATAGATCCAAGATGATGAGAATGAGAATTGTTAGGGAATCCATACTCATTTTTGATTAAATGAGAATCACCAATTTATGACCTAACATGTACCCATTAACAATGTGAACAGCAAGGCAGAATCAGAAAGATATAAGGGAGCTTAATTAGATCTGAGTATGTTTCTAACACATTTTGTAATAAAAATGATTAAATATTGGTAAGGGCACTTAGTAGAAATTTCATTGTTTATCACAGCACATTGGTTCTATTGTTTAGATTGTGGCTGAAATCACTGTGCAATGGTGTGTTTATTTTCTTTCCTATTTCTACTTGACCATTTTTCTATCCAGTCCACATTATCACTTTCTGTTCACCTAACACTATTAGTCTTTGTATCCCATTGTCTCAGGGAAGGTACGTGGGAGGGCTAGAAGCTGAAATCACCTGCGTGACATTCTATTCACATTTCCAGATTCCATCTGAAATGGAAGAGAGAAATAAAAATTCAAAGCTGACAAACTAGCTTTCAAAAATCTGGAAAGAAAGAGTTACCTTAATAGAGGTTTCTACTGGTTGGGAAAAAGAGAACTCGGGGACCCAGGGCAGCGGAGACTACTTGCATTGGGAGCAGCAACTAAGTGAGATGACAAGGCCCTAACAGGAGAACAGTATTACGGGTCAGCTAGCTAGATGACTTCCTAGTTTTCAGCCTTTCCAAGCTTGAGAAAAATGTCAGTTTCAAGCATGTTTTAAAACCAGTGGAAATTTGCCAATCCTGTAGAGGACAGAAATAATGGAAGACAGGGGTGACTGAAGATAAAAGAACATTTGCTGTCCTATCAACCCCCACCCATTTTTTTAACACTGTAAGCCTTAGATCCTTCCTCCCCGCTGCTGTGATGAGAAACCATCTATTTGGAGTTGCTGCCTCAGCATTTTACAGTATGAGGACACTGATCACACCCGGAGTCTGGACATGAAGGTAAAGACCGGAGCTTAGTACTCCTACCTCAATTTCTGCTTTGCTTTCTCTGGGGCATCTTTTAAAATAAGCACGTATAGTTGAACCCTGGAAAAGTTAGTGACCTCCACCCCAACAACCCTCTGAATGTAGGAAGTGCTTGCTGCCCTGCTGTCTCTTTCCTGTTTGCTCATGACTGGGGACAGAGGACTGCCATTCCCCCAGCTCAAGGT
>NW_017733196.1:2657-21077 GCF_001890085.2 Hipposideros armiger
TACAAGGATATAGTGTAGTATAAGAAACATTTTACACCAGTTAGTAAATTCATTGAATGATGATACTATGCATATTAGCATTGAAAGCCTCAAAATTAGAAAAGAAATCATGAAATTAAAAGAGTTGTTAAGGAATTACATCTTGACCTACATTTTGGCGGCTGATTGTAACTGATGGATATTACATAAAATTACATCTAAATATATTTGATATAATAGTTTAATCAGATAAAATTTTACAAATGACCACTGCAATGAATGAGCAGTGATTGAAACATAGTTATTATATGCTACATGCTACACTGTTTTATACAATAGCAGATGTATATCCTGAATACACGTTTTCTTGAATCATCATTGCTATTCATCTCTGAAACAGAACTTTTTTCTCTTAATTCAGCACTCAGCAGTACTGTGAACATATTGATCTGTAATCAACTGCTGACACAGTTATTTGGCTTAAGCCATATATTTACTGAACTGCAAACCCAGCATTATGACAAGCATATATAAAACAGTTTTCCAGTACACACAAAAACTCATTGCAAACACTTTATCTAAGTGACAATTTTATCTGCAGTTTTCTTTCTTCAATTTGTTCAGTAAAGAGTGTGTATGTTAGTCACCACAAAAATAACTTATTGCTATAAATCATCTCCAAAAACAAAATTAATTTTGCATTTCCTCATTTATAATAAGGATTTTAATAAATTTTAAAAGCCTCTGAATAGTACATATTCAATTTAGCTTGACTGTAGAAGATTAACGTTTTGAGCATTAATTCATCAGCAATATCTAAAAATGGTGTGGCAACTTTTCATATATGAGGGTTTCATTAATTTAATTAGTATTGTACAAGTTGTTGCAGTTAAAATACTTTATAATGCATTTGATACATGGAGACATGGAGTCAACTATTCTTCAATATTTTAGCATACCACTAAGCAAAGAGAATTTTCATTTGCATGTACAATTGTAATAGTTTTAAGAGATTATGCTTTTCTCACACACACACACACACACACACACACACACACACACACACACACACACACCTGTCGTGTGCCAAGCACTATGCTTGGTGCTTAAGATTTTAAAAAAGGAAAGACATAATTTTTATACAGCTAGTGTATGNAGGACTTATATTAAAACTCTTTTATGTTCCTTGCCTCTTATCTTTAGAAAATATATAATAGAGTTTTCAAATTCCATCTGTCTTTCTCTCAAATAAATATTAAAACATAACAGTAATTTTGTCCTTGACAAGAACTTATTCTCAACTATATTATCAAAGGTACTCTAAAAAATAAAGCTGATCATTAAGAAACATACCTTAAAATTTCAAGCTATGGCACAAAAGTCTACAGCAACAAAAACAAAAAAAGAAGATTCATAAGCAGTAATATATAAACCTCTGAGATCTTGTGAAATAGTTCTTATCTTTGTCATATTTTTGTTCTCAAATGTGAAATATTTTTGCTGCTGTTGGGCTTATCTGACCTCTAGTAAACTCACCCACCCCCACCCCAGCAAACTTAGGCAACTATTGCTATAAAGGAAGGGATGGTATGATAGTAAAAGACAATGATTCATACATCTTTATAGTAGAATTCTAACATATTTGTCTTTCTCAAAATAATCCTTTTTCTTCCATAGTAAAGCACACTATTCCTCATCAGAGGAGAAAAGAAAAAAAACTACTTGCAGAATTACTCAAAAAACAATCCTGAGGGGAAAAACACAATTAAATTATATGTTGATTTATTTTCTGTGTCTGACCTAATGATATAATTTTTGAAAAAGAACTTTTAGTTAATCAATAACTCATTTAAAATGCTCTAATAAATATATGCTCCAATTAAAACCAGTGCAAAATATGATGTGATCATTGATAAACATGAAGAGAAAGACAATGGAAATTGAAATATTAGAAGTTTTCAAACATATTTTAAGGTAAATTATGCTCTCTATTATTTTATGTTGTGTCTATTTCTTTTGACATAGAAATGATTATTAGAAAAACTTTAATCTCCTGCCTAAGAACAAAATAATATTGCATTTTTTTAAATCATGGGATTTTCATATTTGTTCTGTGTATTTTATTAATTGGTTGACAATGATAAACCCTGTATATGCAAAATTAATNTTTAAAAAAAAAATTCTGACCAGTTGGCAGGAAAATATGGGAACTTCTTGGAAGCCAGAAACAAAATGAATCATAATTTCAGAAATGTGAGTGGTCACCGAATATCAGATACCTGCAAATTTCTGCTGCCCTTGAAATAGCATTTAATGTATCACACAGATAGTGTAGGATTTGTTGCATGAGACAACAGAGGGAGCCTAGCACTCAAGTAAATGCCACAACACCCAACAGTTCTAAAGGTTAACCACAATGACCTAAGTGACCTCAAATTTCAAAGCATAGGTTGTAGTTTAAGTGAGCTCAATTTATAGTTCCTTCCATTTTTAGTGTAATTTGCAACAGTAAACACAAGTAATTCTTTTGAGATACAATGTATTCCCAGATTTTTATGATGCAGTACCAAGTGATATATTACATAATGAAAAATAAATTTTAATATTCATTTAAATGTCACCATGTGCAAAAGTTAGAAGTAATATAAATCACAGATATATAGACATAAAGCAAAATCAAAGTACCAAAAAAATAAACATAATGGAAGAGTTTATTACTGCACATAAAACACAAGTGCAACATGTTCAGAGAAATAAAAATGATCAAAAACCTGATGACAATACAACACACTATTAAACAAAAGACAAGGCAGAATTTTAAAAGCATCAAATACACTTCTACTTTTAAAAATATGAGAAAGAGACACTAAATACATGGTTTATACTGGAGATCCTTTACAAATGGAAATGAAATTAGTAAACCTGAAAAATCAAACATTATGATGCAAAATGTAAAGGAAAAATATATAATGTGGAAACTATTAAAGAGAGAAGGCCCAGATGTTAGANCAGTGTCACTGGCCCTCATATGTGGGATCTGAACCGGGGCCCTCTGGCATCCCAAGCCAGTTCTTAACCATCGCGCCACTCGGCCGGCCCCCAGTTCCATTTCTTTATGGTTATGGAAATTTTTGTTTGATTTATTTTTGAGATGGGTATGTTAAACCATAGTTTTCTTGAATTTTACTCTTTTCACATAAATGTTAACACTGGCTATTTCTTAATTGCTGTGTTTAATTGCATGCACATTTAGATATATCCTTTCTTGATACTTCAGTTAGCTTAAAAACATTTAGCATATTTTTCAATTCAATAGGACATGAGAAATGTCAGCAATACATAAAAGACACAATAAGAATTATAATTTGAAAAATATTTTTAAAAGAATATGCTTTATAAATATATTGTTGAAATTTGTTTTAGATTGGGAATTCAAATATTAAAATATTTTGATATTTTGTGCAAGAAGAAATTAAAAGGAGGGATTTTGTACCCTCTCCCCCCCAAAATAAATTTCAGTAGCAATGATCTGAACATCAGATGAGCTTATTTGATAGTGATTTGAGGGAGACAAATTTAAGTTTCCAATATGATATATTTTTGTGCCAGTACACTTATACTTTGTGTTCCATCCAACAATACCATCCTTACTTTATTTGTCCTTAGCTTTCTTATAATTTATTTTCTTATTTATTTATTTATTTATTCCTATTTGTTGACGTTCTTTTGATTGAACATTTATTCTATAATATCTCTATGATGCATAGACACTCCTCCAGTATCATCTTCATTTACCTAAGTCTCTGACCATCTGTTATTCTTTATTCTTCTTAGTTCTTATCACACTCTGATATACAAAATAGATCACAGCTGCTCCTTGATTTATGAAGGGGTTATATCCCGATAAAACCATCATTAAGTTGAAAATAGCATAAGTTGAAAATTCATGTAAGGCACTTAAGCTACCAGACATCGTAGCTTAGCTTAGCCTAGCCTTCCCTGAATGTTCTCAGAACACAATATCCAAAAAAACACTGACAGTACAAAACACTGTAGTATATCCATTGTTTACCCTGGGGATTGCATGCCGGATTGGGAAGTGACTCATTGTTACTGCCCAGCATCCTGACAGAGTACCATACTGAATGTCGCTAGCCCAGGAAAAGATCAAAACTCAAAATTGAAGTACCAATTCTACTGAATGCATATTGCTTTTGAGCCATCATAGACAAAAAATTTTAAGTCCAACCATTGTAAGTTGGGGGCCTTTTGTACTCATATTACTCTTAAAATCTCCCCACGGGCCAGCTGAGTGGCATGATGGTTAAGAACTAGCTTGGGATGCCAGAGGGCTCCGGTTTGGATCCCACATATAAGGGCCAGTGACACTGCCCTCTACAGCTAAAATGCTGAACAATAGCTCGACCTGGAGCTGNACAATATGTGTTAGTGGTTATTGAAATTACCTACTGGCTCCTACTTCACTTGGAAATATGTTTTTTCCTCAGAGATTCAATGAATACTTTGGTTTTTACTTTTATTTGGTTTTTAAGTTAGGTTTCAAGAAACAAAAGACAATTCTAAAGTCTAAGACAAAAACTTTTTTTAATTCAGGGCTTTGGGGGTAGACAGTGGACTGGGGTAAGCAGGGTAATTCCGATTGCCTGGGCCAGGTGTAGCTGACTTTGGCTGGGTTCAGGGCGGGATCACCTGGTGGATGGCTTGTCTATGATGGTTCTGCTAAGATGCTTCGTCTCTGCTTACCACAGCATCTCATGCTCCAGACATTATATTTGTTGTTGTTCAGGTGGATGAAGAGCCAGATTTCGAGGGGAGAGCACAGGCATGAAAGGCCTCTGGTAGCCCAAGCTCACCTAGTAAAATATTGCTTCCACTAAGTTTTAATTGTGAAATCAAGTCCCAATTCTAACCCAGATTTTAAGAATGGGGGACCTAATTTCTCCTGTTAAGGTGAGAATTACATGAGAATGGTTACATGTGGAGAGGAATTTATGGTTATTTTCACAAGATCATATCTTCTGCTGTTTTTCAACAATTAGTTTCTAAATGAATATCAGCTAAGTTAGATTGAACTTTTAAAAATCAGTGTTTAGAACTGGACACTTCAAACCTATATAAATTAAGCAATGTCACTCCAATAAATTTAAGTTAGAAATTTAATTTAAAAAATTCCTTTCTAATGACATTATCTTTGTACTAAAATATTATATTAAAATTATTTATGTGTCCCTAGTGGCAGAATATCCTAACTGTAGGGAAAGTAAATCCACATTATTTTAATCTAAATCTATAGCATAGTGGTAAACATTATTGTGCAATTGTTTGTATTTAATGTTCATAGGGGGCTTCTTGGTCTTAGTAAAGCAAAATTTTTATGCATATGCATTTTTCCAAGTAGATGGTCTACAGTCAGTCAAGTACTTAAGTTTCTCTCCTACACAAACAAGAGTACACAAGTGTTATAGGGAAAATTTTTACTCCTTAAAAATATATATTTTATTTCAATATCTGTTGATTCTTAATTAGAAGTGTGTTTTAGATTTTACCACAATTTAGATATCCTGTATCTTTAAATTGATCATTATGTGTTTGCAGTTACTAATACCCTATTTACTGAATAAACAAATTATTAAAAATATTTTAAAAGTCTGGAAAAAGGTATGATAGTGGCAAACTGATACTATGACTAATATTATGTCTACTCAAAAGGCATATTCTTGGCTTCCATCTGATGACAGATACAAGGTTTCTTTTAAACTAAAAGAATGATCAAGATTTGAATTGCATTACTGTCTTTAAAATTGTAAAGAATCAAAGCCTGATAGCAGATGGCGTACCTGCTGAGGAATTCAAGGACACTGATGAGATAATACTGAAGTGACAGCAGAGCCTTTTTGCTCTACATATGTAATCCTTGATATGAAGAGATTTCAAAACTGCTGTTGGCATCATTATCTGTGTGATAAAAAGGTGAATATTCTGACTGCATCTGTAGTTGTCTGCCAATTATCTGAGAAATTGAGAAAAAAAAGAACAGTGCAAGTTAATTCCATATATAATCCCTAAATTTAGATGTTAACTGTATTTAAATATTATAATTTAGTCAAGCCACCACTTTCAGAAACTCTACCAAAACCATGTGAAAATTTTAATGAGTAAAATCACATAAATAAAGAAAAAAACCAGGATATATAAGACACCATTATGAATAATCCTATGGTGAATCATATTTTTAAAGTAACAATGAAAATTAGTTACAATATATGTGTTTATGCTACCTGCCTTTTTAAATATTTCCCAAAAATGTGTAGAATGTAGGTAACATACAGAAACATGGAGGATTTCCCAATCTTGGAGAAACTTGAATGGATTAACTTTATTACATTTAAATTTGTACTGAGATTGCAGTACTGAAGTAAGCGTAAATATTTAGTGTAATTTTACCAAAAAATACATGTACATTTCAAAAGTATGTTAGAGTTGTTTCAGACCAGTGAGTGTGAAAGACCATGTTAAATATCTGGAAATTCTTGGAGCCGGTTAATTTTGTGTCGGTTGCTTGCAAATTACTATTTCAGGGGTACTTTTAGCATAGAAATACCAAATACTACAAATCAGGGTTATTCTTTTCCCCTCGCAAGAAGGTTTTTAAACATTTACCAGAATATACTGCTTGAAAATAAATCTATTAAATGACTTTTAACACTTCTGTCCTGTCTCTATTCCTCTCTCTCCTGATTTTTGTGAAGTTTTTAATTTTAAAATTATAATCATATTAAATATATAGTTTTGTTTTAAATTTTAACAAATATACAGATTAAAATATAGTCTTTAATATCAGGTGAAAATATTTGGAACTATACAATGATACTTTTAATTCTCTTTAAATCATTTTTTCTAATGCTTCTGTAACAGTAATGATTGAGATCCAAGTGACTTTTCATCAGCTTTGTAGCTAGAGGAGCAAGTGATAGAAATACTGCCCATGTGGTCAAAATTAAAAAAAAAACACTATTTCTTATATTTACATATAATAAAATAAAATAAACAATAACACATTTGAAACATACCCCTGGTGAAAGTTGTCTCACTGCCATAAATATTTATGAATTCTATAGACTCTAACTTGTAGTTTCATTATCACTAGTCACATTGATGTAAGAATTGTTTTCAGGTATATTTTTACCATTTACTCTGCAAACACAGTCCGTGTCATAACACAAAAGTAAAGGGNAAGGGCCACTCTTGTTTGAAAGGCCAAAAAATACTAATGTGACTCAAACTAATGTATTTTGCTTTTGCAATGATTTTAGTCCAACTCCTATGTGACTGCTATTAGGTGTGTACACATATTTCTGTTGTAGTTGATAAGATTAATTTGATTGAATTAACAAAATAAATAATACTCTTTGATAATCAAATGTATTGGGAGATTGAATTAAAATCCCCACAAGACATTTTTCTAGTGGAAGCTGATTGGCCAAGCTAGGAAGTAAAGTTAAATAATAATCATTTAATTGTTATGTTGAATCAACTCTTCATAAAGTTCAAATTTCTATAGTGGAAGAAAGTAAAAAAATAGTCAACCTGGGACATGATTATGAAAGCTCTTAGGCTTGAACATTTGTTTGTTAAACTTAAATGCATCCTTAAAGCAATATCTACACCTCGTTGAAGCATACAAACAATTACTCTATGTTCTTTTGTTTATTTTGTTTTATAAATAGTGAAAAGGATGCAGAAAAAAATGATAGCCAGCAATTTAGACACAGAGTTTTCAAGGTGGATTATAAAGCAGAGTTAGTTTACAGCTGCATCGGGACAATGTCCTGCTTATACTGAGTCTTGGTCAAGGTAAGGACTAGCTCACTAATGGTATTTAATGAGCTATTGAAAATTAAAAACTCCTCTGGCATCATGCAGGCAAGCTTGTTTATGGATAGCTTATGCTTAGTATGACTGATTAGTACATTGTAAAATGAGACAGGCTAATAAAGAAAAGAAATTACAGGTTAATATGAGTAGGTAAATAAAAATGCAAAGCTGCTATAGTTCTGGTTTTTTGTAACTTGTCAAAAGCTCAAAATGATATTTCATATATTTTTCCAGTAATTGTTTCATACTCCACCTGCCCACCTCACCCCATGAGTACAGTAACATCCATCCCTTATTGTTGGTGTAGTATTCACTAGGATATAAGTAAGTTTGGTAGTGTATTTTCAGTAATTTGCCTTGAATATAATGTGTAAACCAGCTTCCTTCAACACAAATCACTTTTTATTATATCTTTACTTGCNTCGCCGGCAACTCATGGCAACCCATCTCCAGATCGAGCTGTTGTTCAGCATCTTAGCTGTAGAGGGCAGCGTCACTGGCCCTCATATGTGGGATCCGAACCGGGACCCTCTGGTGTCCCAAGCCAGCTCTTAACCAATGCACCACTTGGCCGGCCCTATATTCTATTTTTTTACATCCCCTTCTGTCCTCTTCTTCCTTGAGTCCATTATAATCAGTCTTTGGACTCTAAAACACAAATGAATTGTGTTTGTTAAGTTGATCAACACCTTTCATCTTTCCAAATTCAATAATTGTTTCTCAGCTATTTCTATTTTTCTCTCCATTTGAAAAAAGCCCTTCGATTGACTTTAGGGCAACACACTCTCCTGCTCTACCTGCCAACTCAGTGGCCATTCCATCTCATTCTCTTTAAGTTCTTTAAGTTCTAGAATAAGTCAGGGCTGAATCCACGTGCCTTCCCTATTCTGTCTACATTAATTTTCTAGGTGATCTTATTTATATGTTATTATGTGCTCTGAATCCAAACTGGGGCTAAGAATTGCATACTGGATGTCTAATAGACATGGCAAGCATAATATATTTAAACTCATACATTTGCTCCCCCTACCAGCCTGTGTCTACCGATTGTTATCATCTCAGTATCTGCAAATAAAAATTAAAACTTGTTACATTTATTTAATGTTTGACATTTAGTAAAATATTCTAGCTTCTCTCTCTCTCTCTCTCTCTCTCTCTCTCTCTCTCTCTCTCTCTCTCTCATCTTTTAGAATGTTGAAAATGAAAGGAAGAGAACAAAGCAAAAAAAGATTATGAGGAAAATGGTAATGAAATAATTTTACAAATAATCATCTTGATGAAACTAATGCAGAGAATTTATGTCAGGAAAATTCTTACTTCAGCTTTAAATTTGTCAATAAAATGTTGATGATGGGTATAATGAAGAAGTAAATTAAAAATAGCACCTATTGAATACCTAATATATACCAGACATTCTTTTAAGTGTGTGGCATGGATTAGTTCATATACTCCTTGAAATTTCCAAATGAGGAAAGGGGGCACAATGATATGATATATTGGGTTGTCGGAAAACTCATGATGCATTTTTGCAACAAAAAACATAGAAAAATACATCATGACTTTTCCGACAACCCAATATTTCCTCTGACCATTTAAGCTATCCTAAAATACACGGAGTAAGAAACAACTGAGAATCAAAGTGCTACATACAAGAAATACTGAATTAAGTATTTTGCCCCTGTAACATTATATTTGGGCCAAAGGAGAAATACAGTTTGTTTGTTTGTTTCTTTGTTTGTTTCTTTGTTTGTTTGTTTGAATGAAACACAACCCCTTACTACAAGTTTAATTAAATTTTGGTCTGAGAAACTTATAGAAGCAGAAATTAGAATGTTAGTTGCCAGAGGAGGGGGGGAAAGATTATTGATATTTTGTTTGTTTGTTACTATTTTCAATTAAGTTTGAATTCCTTAGGCCCCCTTTAATTGAGGCTTCCACCCAATCAATGTTTCAACCAGACGAATCTGGGGTTGGTCTTAGAGGAAAGGCACGTCATGCCAAGAATTAGTCAGACTGGATCTTGTAATGATAACAAAAAGTTGGTTCTTTTCTGGTAATGTTTGGTTACATTCAATAATCCAAGTAACTGCCTTACTAAATTTCATAGATTAGGAGATGAGGAAGGTAGGATGAGAAAATGTATATATCTATTTTTTTAGGTGGCTCTTTTAACACTCATTCATACCAGATGACTGGAGATAGTAGGGAGGCTAGAGGTTCATGAAATAACTTGACAATCAGCCCATTTGTTGAGTGTTTTTTGTGATAATAAGAACACTGTTGTGAGACTGCAAACATTCCAGAAAACAGAAACATGGAACAGATTACTTTCAAGGGCCATGATGGTGTGGCCAGCATCAGTCAATGGTAACCAGAAAAAAACTCCACAATGGTAAGGCACCACAGATAGCATCAAAAAGGTATATTGCAAGTCTATATAGTCAATCTGTCAATAGTAGGTAGGTACCATTCTTTGCATAATCCATTCTGTC
Organism: Hipposideros armiger; assembly: GCF_001890085.2. Taxonomy (NCBI): domain Eukaryota; kingdom Metazoa; phylum Chordata; class Mammalia; order Chiroptera; family Hipposideridae; genus Hipposideros; species Hipposideros armiger. Next base: position 13,025 of record NW_017733196.1, read on the forward strand.
GCACTGCAAATCATACAGTTGAGCTTGTGGCAGCCTCTTCTCATTATCATACAGTCCTTTACTTTTCATCTAGTTTTTGATGGTGAATGTTTCATGATGATGAATCCAGGCATCAATAGTGACAATCTACTTGGTGCAGGCTGAAATAGCAGCTTGATTTGAATCTAATCAGGGAATGAGGCTTTAGGTTGGGCATCTTAAAAGTCCATAAAATACAATAGGTTTCATTAAGAAGAGTATTGGCGAGAGTGTTAACAACCTTGAGCCTGTCCACCAACTGAAGTGATCCCTTCCATTTTGGGTTGTGCAGAAGTTGGTGGTGATGTTTGATAGCTGCAGTAGTCCAATGGATATGAATACTATCATGTTTATGGTTAGCTGGAACATTAGTGAACCAGGCCCAGGCATTTCTGGGAATCTCATTGGCTTGAGGACCCCATTAAGCCAGCAGCTTGTTTATCTGGGGTCATGAGAGATGAATTTTCTTATAGTAAACATAGCTGCTACCTTTTCATTTAAAGTAGGGCCCATCTTGCTGTGTTCTTAAATCTACCATTTCCATTTTCACAAAATTTATTAGGCCTTTCCCACCTTGTTAGTTATAGAGTCTGAGTTGACCAACCCTAAAATGTGAATATCAAGCTTAAAAGCCTTAATGCATTAATGGCTCAGCTGTTTGGTTTTCACAAAAGCCTGAGAAAAAAATAATAGCTGCTTTTGGAAAAAGGTCAAATTGAGAACCATGTCAGGGTACAAGAGTTCAAAATCTCAATGAGTGCCTCTAGAAATAGGCTGCTTCTCTAACCCAGGAATTCCAGTAAGCAAAAAATAAGTCACAGAGACATGTAATCTCTCCAATACCCAATGAATAGAATAATGTGGTATGTCTCTTTTTGTATGTGTGGTTAAGGGCCAAAGACACAGTAGGTTTTTTGTGTGTTTTTCTTTGTTTGTTTTTTAATTAAAGTTTATTGGGATGACAATTGTTAGCAAAGTTACATAGATTTAAGACATACAACTCTATAATACATCATCTATATATTGCATTGTATGCTCACAACACAGAGTCAGTTTCCTTTCCATCACCATGTATTTGATCCCCTTTACCCTCATCAGTAGTTTCGTTCTTGATTGCTGAAAAATCTTGAGAATTGGGAATCTGCTTATGTAGTTTAAGAAACTTTGCCAGCAGAAGCAGGTTCTTTGATTTTGTCGGGATTTATCAGGCACTCTGTTGAAGGAATTGTAATAATGGCATAGTCAGGACAGGTGACATGAGGATTCTGCCTTGTCATAGAACACACCATCTATTGGGTTGTTGGAAAAGTCATGATGCATTTTTGCAATGAAAAACATAGAAAAAAATATGTCATGACTGTTCCAACAACACAATAGATGGTGAAAACTTTGCATTGACCACACACTGGTAAAAAATGGCAGGGAAGTTTGTCCCCCTAGGACTTCTCTACCTGCAACTGTTTCTTCACTGGGATGTTTACCCTTGGTGCTTTTGGGATAAAGATGGCAGGCATATAACAAACCAATTCCTACTATATATTCAGCTGTAGAGGCAAAATCAGAAGATTGAATTTGACCATATGGCCCCACCTATCAAACATGCTCTCTTCCCTTCCCTGTTGTGAATCCTGCACAGAACCCTTCAGTGGAATCTGGGTGTCTCCTCTGCCCACAGGAAGAGGCTGGATGGTGACTTCCATGCCTAAATCCTTAGAGGTATAAAAGTTTTAGTCCCCCAACACCAGTTTCTGTGTACACTCAGGCTAGTAAAAAGGTATTCAGTCTTCATTGGGACTGGAAGACCTAATCCTCACCCCTTTGTTGTTTTTTTTAAAGCAATCAAGGTAAGGGTAAAGGGCTGGGGGATGGGGGGTTTCAGTGCGTGGATTACAGCAACTCTGCAACAATAAACAAGGCACATTTATTTTCCTTTTTTAAGTAGTGTGGGAGCTGCTCACAGTTCCTTCAAACAGATTTTTAATTTGATGCACCTAAAGTTATAGATCAGCTTTGGGCACTCCCTCACTCAGTAGCTGCAGCCATGTTGCTTTTTTGATGAGCTTGCTGCCTCATGGATTTAGCCCTTTGCTGCCACCATGATAACATTCCTTCTCCCTTCCACCCAGAGGAGAATAATACAAATCAAAGCAATATTTGGGGAGCTTGTCTTCTTCTTTTTATTTATTGTAGTAAGAACTCTTAACATGAGATTTATCCTGTTAACATATTTTAGGTGTCTAATACATTATTTTACCTAGCATGATGTTGTTAAGATTAATACATGCTGTCTGATATTGCAGACTTTCTTCTTTTGTTTTCACTTTTAAGCCTAAATAATATTCCACATTTCTTTATCAATTTATCTCTCAATGGACATTTAGGTTGTTTTCACATCTTGGCTATTGTGAGCAGTACTGCAGTTATCGTGGGAGTGCAGATATCTCTTTGAGATCCTGATATCAATTATTTAGGAGGAATCACAGAACACAATAGGAATTCAAAATGGTGCGGCTGCTATAGAAAACTATACAGAATTTCCCCAAAACTTTAAAAATAGAACTGCCTGGCCATTTTGGCACACCACATGAAATCTCTAATGTTTCAGATCTCCCTGTGGGATTGGCTAAGGACTTATTCAGCCTGGATATTTCTGGCCCAATTTTAGCTTTAACTTATTTTTTTCAAAGTCTTCTTAAATTTGCTATGTTATTTCACATAAAATAAGCTTTCTTCATACAGGTCAGAAGTAAAATGAAAATATAAAAATTTATTGTAGTTTCCATTAATAAATATTTTTCACAGCTATTTTCTTCTTAGATTTTGTGGGGGTCTCCTTATTGTACACCATAAAATAATTGAATAATTCTTATTTTTTATTTATTTATTTATTTATTTATTTATTTATTTATTTATGTTTTATTTGTCTGCTTTATTTTGTACTGTGTTCCCTGTCTGTACCAGCAGATTTCTTGGGTCATTCTTATATTAGAAAGAACAAGTCTGCATTCAAGTGAATCTGGCTTGAGTCCTCCCACTGCTGCAGCAGCCTGAGGTTTCTTCCTTCAGAGTTGCCTGAGATGCAGCCACAGCAAACACTAACAAGAGACTCTGCATCCATGGAAATGCAATGAAATGGGGTTTTCATTCACAATCTCTGGATTTTTATGTTAAAAACTATTTGTAAAATGCCATTTAAATCAAGCTGAAAATATCTTTATAAGAGCTGTAATTTATAGATTTTTAAATTTACATACTCTTAATTACAAACTATAGAATCATATATATGATATATATATGATATATATATGATATGATATATATATACATATATATATGGATACACACATATATTGATAATATAATGTAATATGTAACTGGGTGCCAAAAAAATGCATACAATAAGGCAATTTGCTCAACTTTGCCCAAGCAGTAGTTTGCCATAATCAGAAGTGTCTGGACGCTGATGGTAACCACTTTGAGCACACTTGTAATTGCAGAAGTCAAATGAGATTTGTATTCATCTTTTGTTATCGGTATATATTGAGTATTACAATTTTAATAGTTTTTTTTTCATTTCTTAAAATGTGTATGCATTTTTTGTCACCCTCTGTATATACATATACACACATACAAGTATATACACACACACATATAAACACACAAACATATATTGGGTCTTTGGAAAAGTTATGATGTATTTTGTCTATGTTTTTCAAAGGTCATTTATTTATATAAAGAACAAAGATCAATCAATATATTGCCCATTTTGTTTGATAAACTTTTGCCATCTTTCAGTGAGCTTCATAATTCCTTGTTCTTAGACCTGTCTTTATTTGTGAAAAACTGAACAAGGTGCTGATTTACAGCCTCATCTCAATTGAACATTATACCATGAAAAGAGTTTTGAAGAGAGTGAAACAAGTGGAAGTCTGACAGTGCAATGTCAGGTGATTATGGAGGGTGTGGCAACACATCCCATCCAAGCTCCAACAATTTTTGATTGGTGGTCAAACTTGTGTGTGGTCTCGCGTTGTGGCAATGGAACACAACTCCTTCACAATTAACAAACTCTGGACGTTTCTGGATGATGGATTCATTCAAACTGTCCAATTGCCAACAGTACAGATTTGAATTGACTTTTTGGTTCCTTGGTAGAAGCTCAAAAAACACAACACCTTTAAAATCCCACCACACTGAGAGCAAAGTCTTCCTTGATGGATGTCTGTTTTCGATGTCATTTGAGGCAAATCACTTCAGGACTAAGACCGTTTGTGCACAACATTGTTGTAAACAATCCACTTCTCATCACCAGTTATCAGTCGTTTCAAAAAAGGATTGATTTTCTCATGTTTAATGAACATATTGCAGATGTTTATACAAACCTCAAATGAACTTCTTTGAGTTCATGCAGAGCCCAAAATATCAAGCTTGCTTACATATCCCAGCTTCTTCAGGTGGTCATGAATGCTTGAATGATGGAGGTTCAATGTTTCTGCAATCTCTCATGTTGTGTAATGTGGGCATGACTTGATCAATGCCTTTATTTTGTCGTCATCAACCTCGGTGGGCCTCCCTGACAGAGGAGCATCGTTGAGATCAAAATCAACAGCACGGAATTTCGTGAACCATTGTTGGCACTGACATTCTTGTAGAGCATAGTCACTGTAAACTTTGTGCAACTTTTCATAAGCTTGACACATGTTCTTCCCTTTATGGAAATAAAATAGTAAAATATGGCAAAAATGCATAGTTTGGTCTTCCATCTGCAACTTGTTGTAAAATATCCAAAATTCAACCAAATTGCTCAACTTTTTTTAGAATGAAGCTAGAACTGTCAGCTGTCAAATGGCATAGCAATAGCATAGGTGCAAATGACTCTAGTACTTCCAAAACTGAACTAGTGCCATCTGTTGCAAACATGCTTCCTGACTTTTCCAAAGGCTCAATGTATACTGGGACATACAGACCCACATATATATGTTATGATGATATCTCAATAAAATTGAATTGTAAACATTTATATAATTTAAATGCTTGTATGGAAATCTTATTGATTAATTTTGTGCTTTCTTTTTGGCAGCCCTTATGTGTCCTCTTTTTTTAAGATATGTGTCAGGAATTCTCTTTCTGTTTATGTTTAAATTGTGTTAAACACACTGCTATCAATTTATTATTGGCAATAAAAGCAAAATGGTAAATTAACATAAGTAGCATCACTTTTGTGTTGAAATAATTTATAGTTAAAATTATATTTAATTCTTGAAGCTACTCTTATGGATATAAACTGGTTTCACCTTTCAACTCTCTATTCAGTTTTTTGAAGAGCGTGCTCTTGCTTACCGCTCTGTGTATGGGGGTGAACAGAAATTTGCTTACATTATTGTCCAAAGTACAAGAGTCCTTAATCATATTAATACAAAACAAGAAATAATGTCTTGCAGAAGCAGAATAGCTTAGAACATAAAGCAGAGAAATCCATGTTATATTTAGGTAACAATTAAAAAGCAAATAAAGAAGAAGTCGCCAGCAGAAGAAAAATTGCTAAGAGCAAAGACAGTATGACTTATTTGGCTCATATTAAATTGGTTCCAAGATTTAACATAAAAATGTACACAGTCATAAATTAATAATACATTGATTATTTTCATTTCAAATACACTCAAAATTTGTAGTAGCTTGAAAATGTAATGCCGTAAAAATCCTCATACCGTTTTATGCACATAATGATCATTGTAAATGCTACAGAAGCCCATTTACTCATATATTTTAACTGAAGTTATAATCAGGTTTCTCAACCAGAGAGTAGTGAAATTATTATGTTCTTCTTAGAACAATGATGGATTTTGAAAGTCAAGTAGTAAATTACCATCTCAGGAAAATGCCAAAGAGAGAATCGTGCACAAATAATCAGCAACATTTAGGTTCAATAAAGAACAATGTGAGAGTCTAAAAAAAGAATAAATGTCAAAATGATGAGTAAACTCCCTAGACACCTACACAATTCCTATTTTTAGGTATTCTTAAAGAGATAAAAGGTTGCTAAGATTAGGTTCCTTTTTCAGGCAGCATTCTTTCCCTAAATTAGCTGGATATTGCAGACCTTTGTAAAATACATTTCAGGATTTTGATCTTAGTGCAGTTTCCTTTGTAATGCAAATTGGTATGGTCTTATACAGAGTAGGTTTTCATTAATTAATTAGTGATGAGAATTTTTTTCCCCAGGAGATACTTGGTTATAGTATTTGTATATGTCATTTGATTTATAGATTTACATTTGGTTTTTAATTATAGATATTGGCCTTTAGGCCCTGTGGTATATTTTCATTTCATCACTATTAGTATAATTGAGAAGAAATTAAAGAGCAACCAATAACAAACCACACCCTTTGGTAAATAACTTGGATTCCCATTTCAATCTTTGTTCTTCTTATATAATACCATTCATTTAGCAAGAGAAAATTCTGCCAGTATGAGAATTTCTCATCTAATATTCCAAAACCTTATATCAACTTTTAGAGGAGTGAAGTTGATAAAACCTTTAGAAGAAAAAAAAAAGTGATTAATAGTAGCAGTTTGATTCAAGTGCCTCGTCCCACAAATGTAGAGAACATAAATCTGGAGATGAAGATATTTAGCAACGTTTAGCCCTTTGCAGATGAAAGCTTTATAATGTTGGTCTCACCAGAGGAATATTTACTTCATTACATTTTCCTGAGTCCATGCTTCAAAAAACTGAGTAAATCGTGTTCACAGATCAAAGACACTTTCCTTCACCTTTCTGCAGTATACCTTGAAGAAAGCCCTTCATCTTTTACGATGCTTCTAAACCACAGTTCCCTACACTCCTGTTTATGGGAGGATCTTCATTGTCAGTATTCCCCACCGCACTTTCGTTTTTTATCCCATTGCTCTGTTTTTCTGGCCTCTCTCTTTGTGCCGCCATTTTCCTTCCATGTATTCTCTCCTTACAGGGTACAAGAAAATAAGGCAAGTAGCCTAAGGGAAAAACAATAAGAAAATAATAATACTAATAACCAAGATGCAGTGTAACTTGAAGCATTGTTTATATTGCTTACGTAAATGCATTGAAATTCCAAATATTATTTTATCTGTTGTATTATATTACCCTGCTTGTTCACCTGATATATCAAATCGCCAAGGAATTATTTCATGTATTAATCTCTGTATAAATTCTTCAGACATTACAGGTGGTACACTCACAAAGAGCCTAACAAGGTAGTGAGAACAGTAAATATGATGGTAATTATTATATTACTATGATTATTAACATTATTATGATTATCCTTACTTAGACTGATGTTAATGATATCATATTGAAACTGATGATGTAAAAACCAGGAAAATTAAATTTCCTGTGACATTTTTGAACAAGTAAACAAAACAAAAAATAAGAGAACAAAAAATAAGCTTATAAATCAAAGGGAGGTATTACTGAAACATGAGCTGGTAGCCTAATAGCCAGATATCTAAACAACAAAAAGAAGAGTATTTTAAATTGTATGTTGTTTTATGTATTAATAATATGCATAACTGGTTTGAGGCAAAAGATGGATCAGAAATCTAAATCAAGAAAGCATTTTATAAATTTAAATACTTTAAAAAATTATTTCTAAAGATGGAAGTTTCTGGAGGACAGAAAAGCTTTATCAAGTATTCTCAGTATGATCTTGGAATACCATTTTAAAGGTATTTTATAAACTCTACCTGATCATTAATAAATGTTATAATCATGAATTAAGAAAATGTAATGCTTTTCCATAAGAAAATTCATGGAAAAAATTAATGAAGTTAATGTTAGATCTTTAGGAATCAGCCAAAAGAAGTTAAGGTAAATGTAGGAAAGAATGAGAAGATCTAACACATATCTAATAGTAGTTTAAAAAGTAATGAATTTGTAGAATGAAAGAGGAGTCATTTAAAGAGCTAGTGGACCTGTAAATATAGAGGAATCATCAGATTGAAGAATCATATCAAGTCCCAGACCTATGCCTAGATTAGCTAGACCATAAAAATA
>NW_017733196.1:21742-32001 GCF_001890085.2 Hipposideros armiger
TTAAGATGAAAGAAAGAAAGAAAGAAAGAAAGAAAGAAAGAAAGAAAGAAAGAAAGAAAGAAAGAAAGAAAGAAAGAAAGAAAGACAGGAAGGAAGAAAGAATCACAGGTGCGAACCTCCTTTGCTCAGAGGCTAATTTTAAATCAAGAATTGGCTTCACTAATGTTTTAAGGCTTCCTAATATTTCTGTATTCTCTTACAATTAAACTTCCTTATCAACTGTTTGGTTACTATCTCTGTGTAACAAATTATTTGGACACAGTGACTGCAGTCACTTCTTTTTTTCCTGCTTTTGGAAGGAATTGTGGGGAGTTGAGTCGGGGGGTGGGGGGGAATAGGAGCAAAGACATATTGAGTGCCAGACTGTCAGATTATGGTCGAGTCACTAAGTGCTCACCACGTATTTCAGTGCCCTTTTACATTTCCCAGCATCCTTCTCAGTTATTTTGAAGTCACCCAAACTCATGCGGCTAAAGGATGTGTATCGCTTACAGGCTGAGGCAGATAAAACCATAATATCTGGTCTCTATCTTCTTTCTCCTTGCAGTGCCTATGGTGGCCACGAGATAGTAGAACCATAATTTTGAAATACTCTGAAAGAACAATTACTGCATAGAATAAAAATGATTTGTAAAATCCCCATCTGAACCAGTTTTCTCTAATGAGAAATATACTTTGGTTTTGTTATGCCACTAAGATCTTTGCATTTGTCTCTTAAGTAAGTTAATGTTAATTATCCTGATTAATACAAACTTTAAAAGTATTGAATCTAAAAAAAATGACTCAAATTTATCTATATTCATTAAAAAATATATAAACATTGATTTATTATTTAAGGTTATCAAGTATGTTATCTTTATATAATCTACATATTCTTTCTAAAATTTCACATATATCCAAAATTTTTGGCTGCATTTACAACTATGAATTTCTTAAGCTAAAAATAAATAAATATTTTAAAAATATAAATAATAAATAAAATAAATAAATAAACATAAATTTTTAATTTTGGGAAAAAAATAAATATTAATTTAAACAGATATACATTGTCTTTTAAATGTTTTATTAAATATTTTAATGTTATACACAAAAGCATATAATTCATAAATTGTTGGCTAAATACATTTCCTCCACTGGGCACTGTCATGTCACAAGCACTCTGCCCACGTCCCAGAAAGTTATTCAGCATCTCAGAGCTCCCTTGTGCTCCCTGCTCATCACAGCAGCCCTCAAAGGTAACAACTATCCTGATGTCCTAACACTGCAGATCACTTTTACTTGTATTTGTGCTTTATACACATGAAATCGTACAGTACGTGCTCTTTGTGCTTGGCTTCTCTGCCTCCCAGTTGTAGTTAGGAAATGCATCCATATTTTTCCAGACAACTGTAGTTTGTTTTTTATTTGTTTTATAACTATTTTTCTAGATTAGCCATAGGTACTGGGCTAAAACTAAAGAATATCTGCAGTAGATTGAAAAAGGACAACCAGTTGCTTTTACAACTATTCAAAATAATAACTGTAATAAAAAGTATAAAAATTATATTCACAACAGTATTAGTTTAGAATTTTGATAAAAGCTTTCTACATATTGTAGGATGATGTTAGGGGCTGGATTTCTCATTGTAGGAAAAGAGGGGAAAATAATGGAATATGGAAACATGAGTTTCAGTATAATTCATGACTTTAATACAGTACATATATAAACTTACATGTGTGTTTTTGTATAACATATGTATACATATGAGTATGCATATGTACATGTAACTTTCATAACTCTGTTGAGAGGGCCTGAAAACATTGCCTTCCAGAAGTATCAATAGCAATGACAGTACCTAGACCCTGATTTTAATTTCAAAATAGGATCTCTTAATAAAAATAACCAAGGTAACATGGAGAGATGGATGGTGAGTTTACATTTCAGGCAGAGGAAGTATAAGCTGCAAATGCAACATACTTTTGTGCCAGAAAGCAAGGGAGTTGTCAAAAATTATGGGGCATTGTCAAAATGACACAACACATGAGCTTGAGATTGAAGGGGCTCACATAGACAAATAGAAGACAAATTGAACATAAAAGGAAATAGTGACATTTAGGATTATGACCCACTAAGATTAAAAAAGACATGAATCCATCGAGGTAATAAATACAACAAATAAGTAATAAATGGAAATTAGATAGATGCATACATAAGAGACAAACAACTTCTGTTACATTAGAACATCAACTATTAAAGAATTAAGAATGACATTAAAATTAACATTTTTTGAAACCAGAGTAATAATACTTTATTTACACATTAACTTTCTGTGAATGTTCATTAAAACTTGTGAGTTGTAGATTAATCAGAAGAATATTTTCATTGTTCCAAACTGCATGCCTCTATGGAGATAATTAAGATAATTAAGAAAACATCACAGTGTAACAGTTGGATAATCTGGTGAGGACTATAATTTAGGAAAAACCTTACAAGATATCTTTAGGTTTCAAATGATCTCAAAATAAAAATGTTATAAAATCACTTTGTAAACTTTACTTTCTTCAATTTCACTTTGCTTTGGAAGCCAGGGTCTAAATGTTGAAAAAAGTAAACACAGAAAACGAAAGCACATTTCTATCAAAGACCAATGAGTTAGAAACCATCCAAATTAAAATACTAAATCAGGGATTATGATTTGAAATATGCAAGAACATGAGATGAATTTTTCATTTATGCTTTTTGGATGATGTGGTAGGACAGTTTTCTAATAGGTGTAGGTTATATTGATGACTTGCTCCCTGAGAACAGCAGTAATTTTCAACATTTGAATGATTAATATTTGCATTAAAACTACAGGTTCAATAACACACTCAGTTAATTTTGTGCTCCACAGGATTTTAGATTTACTTTACACTGTAGTTTCTTTGATTTATTTTCTATTAATAGCAGTTTGTGTCATCAAATTTAATAAAATGGGTTAAGCTAGATATGTTCATCCTCTAGAATATGTAGTTTAAGAAAGATTTATAAAAGCCATATCTAACTGTCCTCAAATATATCTTCAAAATTCAAAATGTCATGTAAAGAATTATATTCAAAATCTATAATTCTTTAGAGGCTTATTTGACTGTGTGTTTCTTTTTTAAAAAATTCTCTTATGCTCAGAAATGTCAGTTTTTCATGTATCTTTACTAATTCACCAGTCTTTTATATACAAACTAAATCGTATGATACTTTCCCTTTAAATTTTCAAAGTCATTATACTTCCCTATCATAATTAATTACCTAATAAAATGTTCATGTTGGGTTTAATTATAATAGGATCAACATAGTTATTTATATATAGTAGATTCTGGGCATTCAAGAATTTAAAATTTCTCTCCTTCGTTTTTAACTTTATTGAGTGGTCTAGTGATAGATGAGATATCCTTATAAACAATTAATAATGATATTTTGAATGGAATTATGTAGACCATGAAGTTGGTAGGTATATGCTTGACAATTAACTAATAATTACTTTGAGTATTGACCCATTATTTTATAGACTACTAACTGCTACTCACATGCTTTGAATTTAGTCCCCCAAAATAATCTATGAATTATCACTGTTTTTATATAATAATAAGGGGACTGAGAAAAATAAAATGTGCTACTTGTTCAAGACAACAAGTGGCAGAGATGAGTTTGGACCCAAGTTTTGCAGAAGATAGAGTGTAATTTATAAGATCGGGACTCTGGATCTAAATTTCTTCAGGGACTTAATACTACGTCACTATCAAACAGACAAACCCCTGCTACCATCTATTCAGTCCCATATTTTCTCCTCATATTTCTCTGGGATTACTTTTCTCCAATAAAATACTACTTCCTGAAGCATATATATATATATATGCTATTCCCATTACATGGGTTTAAAATTGTGTATGCCTTTTGTTTTGAAATCTGAGTCTACATTGAAAAAGACACTTCCAGACAATTACTCTCATGGCTTTGAGCCATATATTTGTCTCTAAAACTCTGCAACCCATTGAATGTTTCAGTCAAGACTATATCACTTATTTCTTCAAAGAACAGATCTACTACTCAGTCTTCCTTAATATCCTTATTTGGATACCACCCTGATAGATTTGAAAATAAAGGTAATTCATCTGTTTTTTACTTTGAAAATCATCTTTTATTATTATTATTATTATTATTATTATTATTATTATTATTATTTATTAGTTTCAGGTGTACAAAACAATGCACTAGTTATCCTTTTTACTCCTCAAGACAAACACCATATGATCTCACCTATATTTGGAATCTAAACAACTGAATAAATGAATAATGTAAATAGAAATAGTCTCAGAGACACAGAGAAAAAACTGAGGGTTGCTAGTTGGGAGGGGGTAGGGATGAGGTAGAAGGGGAAGGGACGAGACAATACAAATTGGTAACTACAATATGGCCTCAGGGATAGAAAAGACAGTTTGGGAATATAATCAATAATGTTGAAAATCGGCTTTCAATTAGCCAATGTAGCTGGAGGTAATCCCCTGCTTTTTGGCTGGTATCTTGCAGTCAGGAAATAGGCAACCTGAATATAGTTAGTTCTATAGTGAATATTCAGAGTAAATAATCAATCATTAAAGAAAAGCTCTCTCTTATTTTTACATTTCCTAAACTTCACAGAGTCATCCTTGGTGCACCTTCCCCTCAGTACTGTAACAGCTTTCCATTATGGAAGGGATATATTATCTGGAAGAATGATACGTTCTTATGAATGTCCCAAAATATTTTCTGTTATGAGCATCCTCTAATTGTTAGCTATTATTGTTTAAGAGACCATTCTAAACATTTAAATTGAAAACAATAACCATTTATTATTTCTCCCAAATCTGCCGTCAGCCAAGCAGGTCTACTGATCTTGACTGGGCTTATTTTTGAATATGCAATCAGCTGTTGGGTGGACTCGGCAACCTGGACTAGGATGGCCTTGACTGAAATGCCTCGGCTTTATTCCACACGGTCTCTCACACCAGCAGACTAGCTCAGGCTTTTAATCATGGCATTTAAAAGGGCCCAAAGAAGAAGCAAAAACATAAAATCAGTTTTCCAGCCTCTGCTCACATCAATGCTATTCTCTACTAGTCAAAGAACATCATAAGGCTAAGCCCATAATTAGTACAGTAGGATACCACAAAGAAAGGTAAGAATGCAGGATGCATGAAAAATTAAGTCCATTTGAAATAAAAATCCATCACTATCCACCTTTCTTAAAGTCTGACTGTCAGTACATTAAGTTCTGACCCCTGGATTTTGATGATGAGTTAGTTCCCTTAACTTGGCTACTGTGACATGTTTGAATTGACTTAATTGTATCTGCAGAACTTGAATTCAGCTACTCAAGATCATATGAGATGATATAGATATTGCAATCCAAACATAAAACATTGCTTTAACAATTTCTATTGGACCATTAAGAGGTAAATAAGCCGGTTTTGGGGTAAGAATTAGTCACCAGGAGAAGTCTATAATTAACTTTAGCCAATGTGGCATTACCTGGCATCCCAAGTAAACAGGAGAGATAATTGAGAGCTAAGATTACAAAAATAATAAACAAAGAATATGAGGGAAAATTTCCTTTTTTTCATAATTCTTTGGAATAAGAACAGGTATACATTTCCTGGTTTGAACAACCAATTTGTCCATGTAAAGAGTAGAATGGCATGGCATCCCAGAATTCAGGAAAGCAAATGGCAACCTTTCCTTTTTCTACATGTGTAAAACAGCTAAGTATTGCAAATGGACTTTTAGGACAACTAATAATGGATGTTATTGACTATTGTTTTTATTGTAGAAGTGTTCCTTTTTGTCTCTGTTTTGGGCCTGTAAGCATACCGTGACTGTCAACTATATATTTTGTTACACAGGGTTGTCCCCAAAGTAAGCATTTTTATGTGATATTTTACCAAGAATACAGAGGTCTTAAATGCTAATTAGGTAAAGATAAGTTATTGTCAGATTAAAAAAAAAGTAAAAAAATAATAATAAATGTTTACTTAAGGTACTTGTAATACTATTAAGAATGTGAAGGATAAAATATCCGTAATTGCTTAATTCTAGAATATTTTAACTGTAATGAGATGAGTATCCCAGAATCAATTAGCAATTCTGATTTTAGCCACATGAAATATCATGCGAAATCTTGGCTCTTAGTTCCTTAATCTTCTCATCTTCAATTTTTTCAACTTCCAGAGTATGTCAGTAAACCCAACCTATGGTAGTAGTTTGGACCTTACCATTAAAAGCAACTTACATATTTATGAAATATTAAATTAAACCTTTGTGCTCCTTAAGTAAAACTTTCTGTTTGTTCAAATTATAAACTAAGCTACTTGTACTAGATCTATTATTTGATCTTTCCAAGCCATCCAATACACTTTCAAAGCCCTCTCTGTTACGCGGCTGTGCTCTTATCTTACCCATCTTTATTATTCTCGCCCACTCCTTTGACACAGCACAGGTGTATCACCCACTCGCCTCCTTTGGCAGTGTTTCCATCAACTCATTATACCACTGTGTCTGGTTTACCTGCCCTGCAGAACTCCAGTAGTGGCTCAATCCAGGCATTTGCTTTCCTCACCTAAACCCAGGCTGCTATCTAAACTGTAGGAAAACCACACAGCTATGACAGACAGTGTGTTCCTCTTAAAAAACGTAATTTCTAAACTCAGTTGAATACACAATGCAGCCTAGCTATCCTTATTCTGCTCGATTACCTACAAGATGTACCAGTTATTTCAAAAGTTTTCCTTTTTAGTTGACTGTATCCGTTTAAGTTTCATGAATCTTACATTCTATATCTATAAAACAGAGGTATTAACAATGACTTTAGTATTAATTATAAAGAGATATTTGCAAGATTTTATACCCAGTATCATCTTTTAGGGGTAATAGCTGAAATTTATATCTGAGATAAAATCTTAATAAATACATTGGAGATAAAGACGAGACTCTCTGGATTTAAGGAGGATATATGTAAGTTATACAATCATAGAGATACTTCTGATTGAAGAGACAATAGGAAGTATGGATAGTGAGAGTAAAATAGAGAAGATGGATCTGGAAGCAGGGAGGAACTAGCATTACAAGGATACTTGCAAAGAACTATGGTGACTGGGTGGGTGAGAAAACATTAATAGCAATAATCTAATTTTGAATTTTAAACATTTTGTGTGCCTATGTACCATGGAGAGGTTAAGTAAGGTATAAAGCAAAGTTGTGAGAATTTACCATTAAAAAGTCCTACATTCCCAGACTTGCAACCTAAAAATATCATGACCTTAGAGCCAAATTACTTGAAATCTTAGAATTAAAAGAGACAATGAAAGTGAATATAAATTAAGTACTCTTAAAGGCCATACAAACTTTAATTTGATCTAATTACTGAACATCATCTGAATTAGAGCCAGGGAGAGTAAAGACACCTATTAATTGAAGTTTAATTTGTAGTGCTGTTAAGAAGTACACACATACTCTTTGTTAGCTTACATAAAACTTAAGCTTTTATTATATTATAGGAAGAACACAATGAATATTTGTCTTATTATCTTTAAAACCATGGAAACTGCAATAAAGGAATAACCTCTAGCAAGTCAAGAATATTCCATTTACTCATTAATGCTTTTAAGAGGTAAAAACTATTTGAAAAAAATAAATCAATAATAGACATGTAAACAAGTAAATAATGAATGAATTCATTAGCTTTTCTTTCATGCAGTTTTGCTATCTTGAGTTTTTGCTGCTTGACAAACATAAATGCAAACTAACTGTACTGTGAAATCAAAGCGACAATTTCAATTATCTTATTTGATTTCTTGACTCCCTTTGCTTCAAGAGAAACTTATATAACAGCTTAAAAATGATACAAAAAAATCTGAATTTAGTTAAGTAGCAGTCCTTTTCTAATTTTTAACAACACATAGAATGTCATAAAAATGTAATCCTAATAATCTTAATGAAGAATTTGGAAAACTGTTTAAAAGGCTACTTCAGAGTCACAGACCTTTGATAAGAGAAACGGTTACATTCTAAACAATTGACATAGGTTGTGAGCCTAAGTGAATTTTTTTCAAAAGTCACAACATGAACTATAATTTTATATTGCAAGTAATTTCCTTGCATCAGTCCTTCAGAAACCTTTATCAAGCCCTGTTGTCCTGCCAAAAATGACTGCCTTTATAGTAGAAAATTTTTTTTTCCTTTTTTTTTAGCTGAGCCATCCTGCCACCTCTTGGCAGCTCAGTGGCAGCTCAGCTCAAGCTGGGACTCGAACCGCTGTTGCTCAGAGTTCATACTCTTGAGCGAGCTCTTAACCAATTGAGCCACTGGGCCGGCCCTAGAAATAGTTTTTTATTTTTTCAATTTGCTTCTTTTTCTTTCCTTTTTCCCTCTCTTTTTCTCCCCACCCCTCCATTATACCATTACTTATTATTATTGTTTGTTGTTAACTTTAGCTTTTGACTTACTTAGACTGTTTGCAACAGTCTGGCCAATCAAAAATCTATTATCTTGGTGGCGGTAGAGAAGTAATATATCTGAGTAGGCCTGCACTGTCTCAAGCATACTTTAATATGTGCTTATTTAAAATATGTTAAATGACTCCTTCCTATTTATGCTCATTAGAGATGTTGTGTACCTGATACATACTTCAAATTATCCGTTATTCTGAACTGAGTACATATGACATTGTTTTAAAAGGTGCATGTATTATTCTTTTTTATTATTCTTTGGTTAAGTGCCCATGTCTTCTTTTATGTCTACTTTATTGTCATGAGAGAAATCTCTCAAGAGGCATTGCACCTCTTTGAATTGCTCCTTTTGTATTGCAACAGTGGGGTTATTTGTAATTGTCAATTTTTTTGTGTGTATGAAGGCTCTCCACTATAAGAAGCTAGAGCAATTTCTAATTAGAATTGTTTTCTTTTTTTTTTAAGATTTTTTTAAATTGGGGAATTGGGGGATGGGAACAGCACTGGGGAATTGGGGGAATGGGAACAGACAACTTGCTGTCCTTTTTTGTTCTTTAGTCTAGTTGTGGAGGACGTTGCTTCACTGGCCCAAGTTGGCACCATCATTGCACTCTTCCTGGGTTAAGCAGAATGGTCGCAGGGCTTCTGGACGGCCGCTCCCGGCAGCTGCTGGCTACACACGGTAGCCCATGGCAACCCACTGCCACAGGGGCTGCAGCCTACGCCGTCGCCGGCAACTCATGGCAGCCGAACTCCAGGTTGAGCTGTTGTTCAGCATCTTAGCTGTGGAGGGCAGTGTCACTGGCCCTCATATCTGGGATCCGAACCGGGGCCCTCTGGCGTACCAAGCCAGCTCTTAACCAACGCGCCATTCGTCTGGCCCTAAAATTGTTTCCTATGAAAAAATGTATTATTTGACTCCCAAGCTCTGATCATGTTTCCTGTGTACTTGTTTAATTCTTCAAAGCCTCTGGGTACCATAAATACTCGCATGTGTGTATCTGACTGTAGGTGTATGTATTGCTACTATATCATGCTATATCCTACCAAGACTCATATGAAGACATATAATATAGATATTAATTAATGTCATTTTGTACACTGTAGAATAAGAAAATTAATGGTAGAGGTGTTAGCTACTGTTTTTAAGTGTCAGAACCAGAATTTGGACCTACCTTGCAATTTGCTCTACCAGAATTTATAATTTAATTCAAAGTTCATTAAAGATAATCAAATATGCTCGAGAAATTATTTGCTCATAATGTGTGATATATGGACATAGAAAAAGTAAGTTATTTCCCATACCCAAGGGCCTTAAAACCTATTTGAATCACAAAAGATACATTGTTGCACCTGAAAATATAAGTGTGTAACTGGTATTTAAATAACAATTCACAGTAGTGATAGAGGGTAAATATAGGAGCAGATTATGGCCAAACTAGATTCAGTTTGCAAAGTAGATTCAAATCCCGAATCTTCTATTATTATTTTTTTTTCATTTGACATCTATGTTTTAGTGCCTATCATTTGCCCAGAGTTTTTCTTGTCAGTAGAAGTCAGAAGTGACTATCAAAGAAAAATCTCCTGCTCTTTTACTTTCTAGTTAGAAGAGAGATGGACAATGAGCAAATGGATATATAATATATCAAATGATGATTGCTACTATGAAAAAAGTTAAAGCAGGTTAAGTGCATAGAGACAGTAAAGATTCCATTTTATAAAAGTTAGGGAAAATATAGCTCTTACAAGATGACATTTTAACA
>NW_017733196.1:34931-41841 GCF_001890085.2 Hipposideros armiger
ACACAGAGAGAGAGAGAGAGAGAGAGAGAGAGAGAGAGAGAGAGAGAGAGAGGGAATTGTTGTAAGTTTGGAAAGACAGAAGATGTCCTATTAGCAATGTTAGATAAGTAGATATATGATAAATGACATAATGGAATAAATTGTGGGCAACATGTTTCTCCAAGATAATGAAATAAGTGTCTAAATGTCTCATTTTAATCTTTAAATATTTACTCTTATATTCTCTAAGTTTTGATGCAATCAGAATTTGACACAATCAAAACCAAAAGCTATTTTATTAGTTTCCTATTGGTGCTGTAACAAATTACGAAATTTAATGGCTTTAAACAACACAAATTTATGTTACCGTTCTAAAAGTCAGAAGTCTGAATGGGTCTCAAGGTGTTAAATCAGTGTGCAGGCTGCCCACATTTCTTGTATCACGACCCCTTTCTCCTTCAAAGCCAACAATCATGTTACTCCGACCTCTGCTTCCATCACCACTTCTCTAAATCTGTCTTTTGCTTCCCTTGTTCACTTACAAGGACCCTGTGATTATATTGGGTACAACTCAGTAATCCAGGCAACCTCCTCATCTCAGAATCAACTGATTAGCGACATTAATTCCATCTATAGCCTTAATTTACCTTTGCCATGTAAGGTAGCAAATTCACAAGTTGAGGGGATTAGAACATCTTTGGTTGTGGGTGTGGTGGTCTTGCTGGTGGTGTCATTTTGTCTAACACAGCTTCTGAATATATTTCCTAGTAAAGCTTCCTTAGGAAGGTTTATGGAGAAGAGTTTCATTAATTGTTTTTATTCATCCCTTACAAATCTCCTTTTGATAAATAAATACCTCCATTCTTTTCAAAATTTTGAATTCTCCCTTTCAATTTCTATCCATCCTTCTTCCTTGCATCATTTTCCTCTGTGGCACTCATGACCACATTTTGTTTGTTTACATTGTTCATAATATATTCCGCCTCACTAGAGTATGCACTGAAGTAAGCTGGGGAGAGATGACAATAAACCAGTGCAATATGCTGTTTACAGGCGAGTAATTTCTTTTTATTATATGACACTAAACTAGTCTCTGAGTGAAATCATCTAATTCAGGAAATCAAGATTTGTGTTAACAAATTCCAAGAAAAAGCATGTGTTGAGAATCAATGGTTTAGTAGAAAGAGGAGTGGCTTATCACAAAAGAATCCAGAGCACCAGGTTCGTGGTGAAGCTGGCTTATTGGATGTCAGTAGTATCTTGTCAATGTCAAAAATTCTGATTCACTCGCTCAAGAGTGCGAGCTCTGAGCAACAGCAGTTCGAATCCTGGCCTGAGCTGAGCAGCCACTGAGCTGCCAACAGGTGGCAGGATGGCTCAGCTAAAAAAAAAAAAAAAAAGCAAAAATTCTGATTCATAGTTTTATCTCTGGGCAATAAGAATTTATAATTCATGCTTAGTTGGAATAGCAAAATTATTGTTAGTATATAAGACTATGATATGATGCAAAAAAAAGAAAAAATGTGTAACATTTTAATCAAATCACTTTTATCTTGTATACATCAACAATATTCTTCTAAAATCTAAGACACATTGAAAATAGAAGTGCCATTGATAATTGTAATAGCTGTCTTTGGTTATTCAATGTGGTAAAGGTGAATATATTTTGTTTAAAAATTCCAAGAATTGGAAACGTCAAGAGAAGAGAGAAGACATTTACTGATGGACTCCCCTTGTTTTCTCTGAAGTTACATGTTCAGTGCCTTTAAGGATATTATTTCATATACTTTACTACAAAAAAGCCCGATTCGAAGAAACCCTAAACATTCAGTCATATGTCAAATATAAATCAACAAAAGTGTAGTCATAGTTATACAACTAGAAATTGTAACAATGAGTCCTACCTAACAGTGATATTTTCTAACAGCTTTATTGAAGTACAATTGATATACAAAGCACTGAATATATTTAATGTATACAATTTGATGAGTTTGGATATCTGCAAACAACCAGAAAGCCATCACCATAGTCAAAGTAATAGACATATTTATTACTTCTAAAATTTCCTGTATCTCTTTAATTTTAATTATTTGTAAAAACACAACATGAGACCTACCCTGTTAACAAATTTTAAGTGCACAATACTGTATTCTTAATTATGTGCCCTATGTAGCATGGCAGATCTTTAGAATTTACCCATTTTGCATAACTAAAACTTTATACCCATGAAAAACAATGGAGAATTATTATTACATGCCATTGATATGTAATCATATTTTTATTTTATTTAACAAATTTTTACTGAGCAGTTAATATGTGTCAGGGCTGTTTTCAGCACTAGAGATTAATCTTTGACAAAGCAGTTAGAAACCCTTCACTATGAACCTTGTATTTTGTATGCAGGTATACACAAATCAGTGAACATGATAAATAAATATCACATAGGTCAGAAGCAGATAGATTCTATAGGGGAGAGTAGCTCACGGTAAGAGTGGATAAGGAAGGAGATTTGCAATTTAACTCTAGTGGTCATGGTAGGCCTTTTTGCAAAGTGACACTAGATTTGAAGGAGATCAGGGAATCGTAACGATTAATGGGGGAAGAGAGTTTCAGGTAGAGCAAACAACTACACACGAGCTTGCGCAGAAAGTGTGAAAAGCAGAGACATGACCAGTGTGGTAGAGCAGAGTAAGCAATCCGGAGAGTAAGAGCATGTGGGATCAGGGAGCAAAAGAAGGGGGGGCAAGACGCTGCGGAAACAGGCAGGCCATTGCTAAGACCTAGGTGAAATGTAGAGCCATTGCAGAGTGAGCAAAGAAGTGACTTTTTCTGCATTAGTTTTAGAATTATTCTGGCAGTTATATTGACAAGAGGATAAAAAGTGGGGTTACTGTTGGAAGCAGGGAGATCAATTAGGAGGCATTTAAAAGAATCCAGTCAGAAATTACAATGGCAAGAACCAGGGCATAGCAGTGGAAGGAGTGAAAAGTTTGAAATCAGGATAACTTTTGAAGAAGAATGCAAGCAGATTTCCTGAAATAGCAACTGGGACTTGAGTGACAGGGGAGTCAATAACAGCCACTGCTCTTTGTTTCATTTTGTTTTAAATCTGTATACCTGGAAGGATACAATCACTATTAACTGAAAGGGGGACACATGAAGAAGGCAAGTTTGGGGAGGAAAATAATTTGTTTACCGTTTCATATGTACAGATTGAGATGGATCAGGCTTAATAGGCAAAATCTACAGTTTAAGAAAAAAAATCAGAACTGGTGATATAAGTTCAGGAGTCTTTCATCATATAAATAGAAAACAATGTGCTGACACTGATTGAGAAATTGGGGAGATCAAGTGCAGACATAGAAAGAAATATTAAAGGATTGAGATTAGAGGCACTTCAGTGTTTATAACTCAGGGATAAGTTAAAACAACAACAATAAAGAACGGGAAGGGACTGAAAATGATATAGGAAAAACACAAACTGTACTTTTTGATAGTAAAAAGCCAGAAAGATTGGGGAAATCAACTGTGTGAAAATCTGCTGAACAGTAAACGTTCTGACAATGGGCCACTGGACTTACTAAAGGAGCTGTTGCTTTTGACGTTGACAAGAGCATGTTCACTAGGAACAAATGCCTGATTAAGATGGGTTTATGGTAAAAAANGACCTGAAGGAGGGTGAGGATCTATCTAGGTAAACAGAGGGTGCCAAAAAAATGTATACACATTTTAAGAAAACGAAAACCTGTACTAAAATTTTAATACTCAATATATACCAATAACAAAAGATGAATACAAGTCATGTGTATACATTTTTTTGGCACCCCCAGAATATCTGGTAGAAGAGTGTTTTGGGCAGCTGCACTATGGTGTATTGATATTGTGTGCCAGAGAGCCTGGGGTCAGATTTTGGTTCTTTCATTTACTATGTAACCTTGACGAGGTTCTTAAATTTCTCTACTTCAATTTCTCTAAATGGGTATAACATCTTATTGGTTGCTTTGAGTATTATTGGATTAATAGTTTAAAACTCAGTGCCTAACACCTACTCAGTACTGAGAAATCTGATCAGTTGCTATCATTGGCAGAGGAAACAGCAAGAGCCAATAACCCTAAAGCAGGAGTGTACTATTCTAAACAGGATCAGTAAGGAAACTAGTGGCATTGTATGGGGATACAAAGGGGCATGGAGTAGGGAACAGACTAGAAATGAAGTGAGAGAGGTTGCAGAGGAGCAGATCATTCAGTCTTACAAGGCAAGGTGGGGATCTGGATTTTAGTGTTAAGGAAATCCGCCGAGAAATTTTAAGCAGGAGTGTGATATGATTTCTTCTGCTTTATGGATTATATGAATGGGTTCGCTATGTCTTCAATAACTAGAAGGTTGGACACATCTAATATATGATACAAAAAACAAACAAACAAAAAACTTCAGTTTCTTATCTCTGATAGAAACACAGTATTATTAGTGGCTCCATGATAGAGCTGTTTAAATGATAAAATGATATAAGCCATGTAGAGCCAAAAGTCTATGTTACCAGGCTTCTTTTACAGTGGCAATTGTCATGGGTCACTGTTTGATTATTAGTTGGTGAGTGCACCACAAAACTTAGTGACTCAAAACAATAATGTATTGGGCCGGCCAAGTGGCTCAGTTGGCTAAGAGCTCGCTCAAGAGTGTGAGCTCTGAGCAACAACGGTTCAACGCCCGGCCCAAAAGAAAAACCAAAAAAACAAAAAAAAACAATAATGTATTATTTTCGGGACTCAGTGAGCAGTTCTGTTGTTTTTGCTTAGGGCTTTCATGCTGTTGCAATCAAATGGTGACTGGGACGTCCAAAATGACTCTATCATTTCCTGACCCTGAGGCTGGATGGGCTAGAAAATCAGGATCAGCTGGGAGGCTGCCATGGCTGGATCTCTTTCCATGTAGCCTCAGGGCTACTATCTCCATTTGGCTTCTCCACACACTCTATCCACATGTGTCTACAACAAAGAAGCTGAACTTATTGGGTAGCTGAAGGCTTCCCAAAGTACAAAAGCAGAAGCTGCCTGCCATGCTTTCTTAAGATTTAGTCCCCAAGTTGCCACTGTGTTACTTCTGCACTTACTATGGGTTAATGTGAGTATCAGGGCCGGATCAATCTTAAGACATTAGACAAGAAGATGAATGCCAGGAGTTGTACCTCACTAGGGGCCATCAAGGAACAAGAGATGCCACCATCATCATGCATCCCAGGTATTCTTCCTTCATGCAGACATATTTAGAACCTCGGTGCTTTACTAACCCTACCATTACAGAACACTGTGGAGAAGGCAAAATGCCCTTGAGTATTTTATTTTCTTTAAATTTATTTTATGTTTCATGCATCTGGAGGACACATTCTTAGGTTTCTGATTAGATAAACTCAGAGAAACAGGAGATATATCAAAAAAATTATTTGGTAAATGTACATACAATTATTACAAAAGGATCAGAGAAATGACAGTAAAACCAAAGTAATTTGACATTACAAACACTCCCCCATTCCACACTTTCAAAATGTATATTTATTATTTTCCACTTTTCAGCATCAGCCTTCATATTAAAGACCATCTGCTTAAAATCTTTTTTATTACAATTAAAATACAGTCAGAATTGAAAAGAGCAACATGGTTATTCTCTTTCATGCTATATAGTAGTTGCAGAAAATTTTGAAATCAATGGGCTTTTTTAATCTGTCAAAATTACTTATGCACAAGTATAATGTAATTTTATTTTTCAAGATGCCAATTTTATTTTAATGCATAAAATGGTACCCTAGTTTCCTGAAATAACTTGTTTTCCTTTTATGGATATAAAAATGGCCTTGCAAAAAAGTACATGAGCCCAGCTTACCAAATTATTCTATCAAATAATAATAATGAACTTTTTTATGATCACCCACAGTTAGTGACCTGTGCCAAAGCACAGCTACACAAATGTATTTTCTTCCTGGTGAGCTCAAATAAAAGAAAACTGATATCTGCAATTCCTCATCAGAGACTACTGCTGACTAATCTGATGAAGGAAGAAGTCTGTAAAAGAATGCTGATTGAAAAGATACAGTACTCAGTAAGATTTACTATTTCCTATAAATGTCAGGAGAGGAACTTACACATTTATTTTTCTTGTAGACCAATCTGAGAGAATGGGAGCAAATGGTGACTAATATAGACACTTTGATTTTGCCATAAAAATGAGAGGTTTGCATGTTGACCTGTTTCAGTAAACTCACTTT
Source organism: Hipposideros armiger (assembly GCF_001890085.2). Lineage (NCBI taxonomy): Eukaryota > Metazoa > Chordata > Mammalia > Chiroptera > Hipposideridae > Hipposideros > Hipposideros armiger. The sequence continues at coordinate 41,171 of NW_017733196.1, forward strand.
TTTTTAATGCTTAAATGCTGATATCTTGAAAAAAGAATGGCATAAGATAATTATAATACATTAGTTATATTAGTAAGAACTCTCAACTTATGAATTATTCATGGCATTATAATGAAAAATAGGTAAAATGAATTTTTTGGCAGGAGAGAAATGCTTATAAATATAGTATCAGTGTAGTATGGGATATTTAAAGTAATTAAAATAATAACAAGAGATTAATGATATTAGAATTTTTCACTTGACATCACAATGGGGGAAAGTATATTTATATTGTTAAAGTAAAATAAAATGGAGAGTAAGTTTGAACATCCCCCAAGCAGACAGAAACAGCTAACCCACATAACCAAAAGCTAATCTAACTTACTTCATGAACAGGAACAAAACTTAATTTAGGTTTAATTTATTTTAAATGCCTCTCAGAATCATAAATGAAACTTGTTATCTTCTAAAATAATATATGATAATCACTTTTAACCCATCCCCTGCCTTCTGAAAGCCCCATTGCAATTACTAATCATCATAAAAGTTACCCAACTTCCTCATTTCCACTTTATGGTCCATCCAGTAATGTCATTCCTCTGAGCTTCATACCACTTTGGGGCATGAAATCTCCCTGTTAGTGAGTTTGATAGGTATCTTAATTTTCATATATATATATATATATATATATA
>NW_017733196.1:45918-53063 GCF_001890085.2 Hipposideros armiger
TATTTAATTTCATGGCTTAAATTCCTCATCTGCCAAATAAGAATAATACCTTTTCCATCCATGTTACTGTATTTTAAAGGAAAAATAATATTAGAGATGAGAGTTCTTTGGCAAACTAAAAGCAAGATACATATAATATGTATTTAAGAAGTATACCTTTTTGTATTTGCCGAATTATTAATCTGAAAGTTAAATTATACTCAAAGAAAAATTAAAATACCCATAAACAAACTTAAGAAAAACATATGAGGTAGTATATCTGAGTAAATGCATGCTTTATAAAAACAAAGTAAATTTGGCTGAGCTATGAACATATGCCAATAAAGCTTTTCCTGTCGATAAACACAAATGCTGGAAAAGTGGCAGAGGCGACATTTTTCAATTTTCTCTCTAATATCTTCCAAAGTACTGCTGAATCAGGATCCCAAATAAACTCTGTCAAAGTAAGTTTATCTGATATACAGAGGTATTCCAGTAACTTATTGCTAGATATAAAATAAAACCTCTATCATAGAAAGTTAATTCATTATGCACAGAGGACAATGAGAAAATAGCATATCCCTTGCTTTCTGCTATTATATAATAGAGTCAAATGAGAATGAGCAAACACTGATGTTGTGCAGTATAGTGATAAATGCAAGAGAAGTAGCAGTGGAAGCAGGTGAGTAGAAGCAGAGGCTGCCTTTAGAGGCCAGAGTATCAGAGGTCGAGTTGAGGGCCCTTAACCCCATCATTGAACCTGGTTCCAGATCCTTGAAGACCCTCAGCACCTCCCGGTGTGGCACGACTGTTCTGTCTCCTGAGCCACATCTTCTGAGAGGTCCAGGTGTCTTGTCTAAGGTACCCAGATGTATTAAGGGCACCTGAGAAGATGAGCATCCTGTTATGGTTTATGATGCTGTCTTCAAAGAAACTACAAAGAACAGAATGCTTATTTCCCAGAGTGTGTGTGTTGTTTTGTTTTTAATCCAGAAGGATTAAAGCCCTACTGCTGGAAGAATTTCGTAAGCACTAACCAGAGCCGATGGCAGTCTCTTTTAAACCTAAAAGGGGGTACTCTTGTTCAGACGTTCTCTTGTCGTAAATGTGTACCCTTCACTTCATCTGTGACCCTAATTGTTAAGCCAGAGAGAATTTCCCCAAGGTGGAGGAGGGCTATTTGTGTCAATCCATAGATTCAAAGATGCAATTAAATCTAGCTAACCTTTCAGAGCCTGTGACACGATTGTTACACTCAGGTGTTTCTGTGTCTCTCTCACACACACAGACACACTCCAGGACTTACAGAACCCATCTGTGTCCCAGATCAGTGGAGTTACCTCGAAAACCTTCTCCATTTCATATCTAGATTAATATTTTTGACATAATAGCCCCCGCTAGAAATAAGTTCCATGAGGAACAATATTATTTTATCATTCCTTTTTTTTTTTTTCATTGCTGACACTGCAGAACTTAGGACAGTATTTGGTGCATGATAATTTCTCAATAGGTATGAATTGAATTGATTGATAAAGGAATATCTCAAATATTAGCTCAGAATGATGCATTCTTACTGTAGAGAAGGAATGTAAAGGGAGCCATTTCTATGAGCTGGGAATCAGAAAATGTTTTAAGAAGCAGTTATTAGACCTTTAACATAAGTTTAAAATTCAAGTTTACTGTTTACAATTACTTATATGCCATTATCCCACTCTTAACTTTTGAAACCTATCTTGCATATGAATTTCTCAAGCATCTGGTATTACAAATATTCAGACTATTCAAGTATATATATCCTGCACTAGAATATGTCCCCAACTCACCTTTTCTCAAAATGCAACATGCTCGAAAATTGTATTTGGCACCTTTATCTCCCCACTTGTACACCATATAAATCACCCACTTATGGTTTCTGTAACTGGGTTCTTGTTAAATACAGTGTAATAATTCATGAGCCCCAGTTATTAAGCTGAGAGCCTGTGACTCTTCAATTGAGCCTGGTCTGAATTCACAAAGGGCCTTGAACCTGACTCTGGATGGCGCTGCTCTGTGGGTGGGGATGAGGAGTGGGGGTGGGTATTGGCTTGTTAAACCCTATGAAATTGCAATTGCTGGAATTTCAGAGAAGGGTAATCTTCACAGAATATGTTAGCATTCTCATATTACCTATAAATTCAGCCCCCAAAGGCGTGTTTGTATCAACTACCTCACTATAAGGCCTAATTGTCATGTTTTACAAAAGTGTCCAATTTATTAATAAAGACTTTATTGTTTATACTCATTCTTAATGCTGTTTTATTCACATACCTCACAGATTTCAACAATATAGAGGACATTAATCTACCCATTAGCCTAATTGCTGAGAAAGCCATATGAACAGAGTAGTTCCTCTTTAACCGGTTTCACTTTTTATGGTTTAAGTTATCCATAGTCGACTGCAATCCAAAAATATTAAATGGAAAATTCCAGAAATAAACAATTCATAAATTTTAAATTGTGCACCGTTCTGAGTAGGATGCTGAAATCTCACACCCACCCTCTCCATCCTACCTGGGATGTGAAGTACCCCTTTGTCCAGTGTATCTATGTTGTATATGTTCTCTGTCCCTTAGTCACTTAGTAGCTGCCCTGGTTATCAGATCTGTTGTCAGAGAATGAGTGAGAGAGATGGGGAGACAAGAGTGGGAGAGAGAGAGAGAGAGAGAGAGAGAGAGAGAGAGAGAGAGAGAGGCTATTCACATAACTTTTATGACAGCATATTATAATTATTCTATTTTATTATGTTATTCTTATTAATCTCTTACTGTGCCTAATTAAAAAATTAAACTTTATCAAAGGAATGTATATATAATAAAAAACATAGTATAGATAGGCTTTGGTATGCCGGGGTTTTAGGCATCAACTGGGGGTCTTGGAACATATCACCTGCAGGTAAAGGGGACTGCTTGTATACCTGAAATGATTCATACTTTTGTGGGGTTTTACTGGATAGTTTCTACTTTTATGCCATGCCCTTCCACTCCAGAAGGAATGAAGGAAAATAAATCAAAAGCATTGCACATATAAATATACATACATATATTTCTTTTTAGCCAATTTATCATTGTAGAAATTGTTAATTTTTTTATACAGTCACTCTCTTTTAGCTTTTTAAATTCTATTCAAAAGAAGACTCGAAGCCACCAAGAAATCAAAATTCATTATATATTCTTCAGATTTTAGTTAGTAACCCACTTTAATATGCACTGGTTGTCAGTTTTAATCTTGTACCTCTTCAGATGCAGAGAAATAGAACTTACTGGAAACAAAATATTGCAAAGTATAATTTCAGTTGATTTGCTTTTCTTCCCTTTTAAATGAATTTTGAAATGAGTGAGTTATTAAAAATATTATATGACTAAGAAGTGATTAACAGGTATTAAAAGTAAAGCAAACATAATGCTTTTAAGCAGATAAAAAGTGAACACATTTTATATAACACACTTTCTTTTAACTTGCTAAACATGCGATTGGCATTTCAGTCATCTGTATTTAAAGCAGGTGAACAAATTAGAATAATGTTTAATTACATTTTTCATAGCAAGAATTTATGTTTATGATAGTCCCAGAATAAATTGCCAAAGGGAAAAAGGAATGATGAAGACTTTATTTTATTGGTATTGTCTTTATTTTAGATAAGAAGATATTCTGACTTATTGAGATTCAAGTAGTTTCAATTAACATCTTCCTCCATCTTCTGCCCACATCAACTTCCCTCATCCACTACCCACTAAATCCCTGTCTTAGATATCTACTATATAAGGGAGAAAAGAAGAAGACAAAAATTTGGCCGGCCTAGTGGCTCAGTTGGTTAAGAGCTCACAGTGAGCTCTGAGCAACAAGGTCACCGGTTCAATTCACGTCCTGAGCCAATAGGTGGCAGGATGGCTCAGCTAAAAACAAAACAAAACAAACAAACAAAAAACTTATGTATAGTGAACTTTTAATGAATATTAAACTCTTAGCTTTATTATTGTCTTTATTTACTCAATTAAATTTGCATATGCTCCATGAATATTCCAACAAATGAAGAGTATATTAAAAATGATTTGAATTTAGTGAATATGCAAACAAACAATTTATGCTTTTTCCAAATGTGAGCGCTCCAAATTATCAAAATGGATAACAGTAACATAAAGATATTCTATGAAAATAAGTGGGAGGGAGTGAGAGAACAGCTGTTTAAATAGAAATAACAAGGTAAAAACATTGTGAAGTTATTATCTTTAACACAATTAAGCACAAAACTTTCCTTTTTAAAATGCTATTCCATATTTAGTGCATAGTAATAGGATATATCTCAATTGTAATAAAATTTTACATTAATATTTTTGTAGTAACTTTATGTAACCAATGATCCCATTTATGATATTATTTTCCTTCAAATTATTAGGCTAATTAGCTAAAGTAATTTTAAGTGTTACTTTAGGTCAATTAATTAAATTATAATAACAAAAATGTTGAAAGACCCCTGTGAATAACCAACCACAATACAAATTAGAACCTTAATTAAAATGTTATGGTTTACTAATTACAGACTCATTAGTTAAATCCCCCATAGTGTTCTATAATTGTTTTTGAAGTTATCATATTTATTTATGTACTTCCTATCTCCCACTCATGTCCTCCATTTACTGTAGAAAAATATAAGAACATCATGCTTCCATTGAATCACCACCATGCTGACATACAGGTCACATATTCACTATGATTTCTTTTCTCTTTTATAAGCAACAAACACTTTCAACAACATAATCACTTTGTAGCTTAAAAATAGCAACTAACTATTTGAATAAGGTCCTTCAAAAAATTAAATTCATCAATGGCAATACAGTTGTCACTCACTGGGAAGGAGATTTATATATTAGGACTAGTAAATCAGCACTTAATGTTTTACTGCCAGTTGATTAACTCTCCTCTTCCTATCTATGTATCCATCCATCTGTCTATCTATCTATCTATCTCAATTTTTTGGTTTGTTATAGTAAATACTGGTGCTTGCTTCAAAATAATTTCAAGAGGGAAAATGTTTATTTATTCAATAAATTACTTGGACACTAAATGAAGCTTCAAATTTACCACTTATCCTATGTAGTCACTGAATTTTATCTGTTGAAGTTGGTTGATTTTTAACTTTTAAAACTAATGGGCACTTAAACCATAATCAAATAATCTGAACAGAGAAAAATATTTAATGAAAACATCACATTTTAATCACTTCACAGATTATCTGGAATTTGGGATGAAAAGCCTAATCTCAAAAAGTTTGTAGACTATGAAAGTGAGTTTTAACTCTTCAACTTACTATCTGTGGCACTGCCTATGATATTTGAACACTCTGAGACATGGTTCTTTGCCTTATAATAAAAACTGGTTAACCACTTAACCTCTATTCGAACCAAAAAGTGAAGAAAAACACAAAACGTTTAGGTTTCGGGTATGTGTGAACCTGTGTAAATGTGAGTGTGTAGGGGAAGGGAGTTGATGAGTTTTGTTTGATAATGTTTGATTTGAGGTGTACATGAGACACCCAGTTGGCTGCTGAGGTTCAATAAAATAAGTTGGATTGGAGATTTACACTTTGGAATAAATAGACAATGATGGCATTTAAACTGTGAATGAATAACACTATAGCAAGAATTCTCATTCAATGTTATATATATATATATATGTATATATATGTTATATATATACATATATATATATCCATATCTGTGTAACATAATGTAAATAAAAATACTTGAGCCACACTCCAGATCAATTAAATGAGAATTTCTAGAACAGTATTCCAGAATGCACATAACAATAAATCTTAAAATGGTACTTATTTTTGTGCCTGTGGTTGAGAACTGCTGACAAAGAAAAAAGAGTAAGGATAAAATAAAAATAGCACTAATAATAATAATAATAGTAATAATAATTAAAGACTGAGAGTAGAATCTTAATAATTTTGAATATTTCAGTAGTGGAAAAACAATATTATACAATGAGGATACCAAAAATGTATGTACAGAAATGTAGAAGGGAAGACAGGAGCAGAATTAGCATATTTTTAAATGTTGCAAATGTTGCAAGTAATATAAGAACTGAGAGATATCTAATGGGTTTGTACACAGGAAGTCACTTACTTAGGAGATATTCAGAGGCATAGTGGCAGCAGAAATCTGATGTAAATACTCATAAGTGCTAGTAAATAGAAGATGTGTCAGGGTAGATGTGTAGAATAAACTGTTCATTCAAAAACGCAAGTATAGTTTGTTAACATATAAAGAATAAGAAGGACTTGTTGAAGATCAAATTGAGTCTCATATCATTATGTTGTATTAGACTTGGTCACAGCTATTCCAAGAAAATATGAGGACAATAACAGTTCTCAATGGAGTAACAAAAAATTAAATTTAGATTTTACAAAGATAACTCTGTTTTCTTTGAAGAAAATGCATCAAATGAGGCAAGGGTTGAAATGGAAGACCATTTAGAAGACAAATATAGTCTGAGTGAGAAGTTAAGAAGGGTGGGCTGAATCAGAGAGGAGACTATATAAACAGAGAAAATAATGCAAGCGATGCATATAAGGACATAAAATCAACAAAGCTTATTTTTGGATCTAGTAGAAATCTGCATGTGGGCAACAGACCAAAAATACCCTCTATTTTTGTTTTGTATACAATTAAGTAGATGGTAGAGCCATTTACTGAGATCAGGAGAGAATCAGAGGAAAGAAAATTATATAAATGTATAAACCAACTCTTTATATGTAAATTTACAGGTGAAGCAATCAATAGATTTTTAAAGAGAAAGGAATTGACAATATAAAAATAATTCCAACCATTCTAGGTAATTTACCTCAGTTTCCTGTAGGAAAAGAATACAAACCCTGAAGTTACTTCATGATAAAGTATGGAACAAAAGTCACGGTAAACTTTAAGCGTTCTTGAAATGGCAGCATCCTGCTCATTGGGAATATTGATGCTTTTGAATCCATGAATTGTCCACAATTTTTCCTGGTCAGATGATAGCACCAAGGCTAGACAAAAAATTCTGTTGACCTGAAGAAATACCTTGCTATGGTTTGTTATGATCAGTTACAACTCTTGTAAAAGACAACATAGTCGGTTTATAGTTTT
>NW_017733196.1:56208-57572 GCF_001890085.2 Hipposideros armiger
GCTAATAATTATATGAAAAAATTATATTACATTAGCAATCAGATTAGTGCAAAATATATCCAGTTATTATCATCTCAACCCACTTACTACCAAATCTTAAGAAGTTTGATGTGCCAATTCTTACTGAGGAAGTGGGGTAATAATTACTTTCATTTGTTGCCAGTTCAAATTTAAACTCTTAAAATCAACTTTATAACATCATTTGACTTTATCCAGTGACACTGAAGATTCATGGTTCAGCAAATCCACTATTTAGGATAGCATAGACAAATCCTTTTACATTGCAACCAAGAGACATTTATTAGGATGCTTGTAGAATGCCCTAACAAAAGATAGCATAGACAAATCCTTTTACATTGCAACCAAGAGACATTTATTAGGATGCTTGTAGAATGCCCTAACAAAGAACCACTCAAATGTTCATCAAGACATGAATAGATGTATCCATGCTATAAATAGCATCTAGCAATGATAGGCTCATCAAAAAAGAATGAGTCAAACAATGTTGAGTACAGGATAAGTAAGTCAAAGAAAAATGCAATGAATATGATTCCATGTCATCAAGGTAAAAAAAAAACATAGGATGAACATATACGTGATATAATTATAACAACAATAAGGGATACACCTTTCTCATGTAGAAGAGTGATAGTGATATGAGTGGAAGCAGCATATAGGGAGGAACAAAAGTTCAGGTAATATTGCATTTAGCCTATACATATTATAAAGTGTTGGTGAAAATCAAATTACAATAATCAAACACAAAAATCATGATTATAGATGCATTTAGAGAAAAAGAATGTGGTGTAACTGAGCTAAATGATGAACATACCAGCAATATTTTTTAAGCTAAGTGATGGGAATTTTCTTATTTTTTAGAAAATTAATTTCTTTAATATAAATATATAATTGTCTAAATCTAATCAGGGATTGACCTGCCTGGGGCCACCTAGCATGAACCACAAAACAATCCAAAGGTGTCCACTGTCCATGCTGTGCTTGGAGTTGCCTTGAGAGGCCAAGCCACAAACCAAGGCCAGCTGTTGCTAGTGCCAACTTAGGGCTGCTCAGCCTGAGGTATGGGACATGCCGAAGCCAGATGCTGCTTGTGTGGGTTTTGTGAACCTTTAAGATATTTTAGGAAAGTCTACAGCATGAGCCAAAGCAGGGTGTTTGTACTGAAAAGCCACCTGAAGCAGTTTGGATGGGCCCACAAGTTGGTTGGGGCAGGGTCTCAGAATCACCAGGGCGGAGCCAACGAGCCATGTTTGCCAGATTAATGGACACTCAGGTATGGCAGCCACCTGAGCCTGCATGCAGGGTTGGAGGGGGGCTCAACAAGGAACAAGAGCTTCCTCTGTCCC
>NW_017733196.1:58022-64522 GCF_001890085.2 Hipposideros armiger
TTTAACAGGAGTGCCTGAGATTGTAGCCATCCTCTGTCTAATTCAGCCACAATCTCCACTGGTTTTCACAACCAGAAGTTATGGGGACTTCTCTCCCCAACGCTAAAACCCTGAGTTGGGAAGCCTGTTGTGGGGCTGGGACTCCTCACTCTTTGGGGAGTGAATCTTTGCAGCCAAGATATCCCTTATGAAATTTAATGGTTACACACTGGTATGGGACCAACCCATTCCGCATTTCTGCCCCTCCAACCAGTCTTGAGGTGGCTTGTTCTGTATGTCCGTAGTTTTAATGCTTTGGTTAAGCAAGATTTCAGGTGATTCTCAGTGATGGTTGTTGGGTAGTTTAGTAGTAATTTTGATGTGGTCATGAGAGGAGGAAAACAGCATATACCAACGAGGCTATCTTGACTGGAAAAATCGAGAGACCTCTTTAATTTTTAAAACCTTTAAACCATTACAGTTTTAAAATCAATACATTTGACATTCTCTTTCTTCTAAATGTCAATGAGACAAGTTTAAGTACTCCCAGGGGGTTGCTTTTTATAAGCTAATTTTGTATTTATGTTTTTATTTCATTTTAATGTGTTTGACTGGAAATAATTATTAATGATAATTAAATTTCTCCTTGGGGAATTTATTTTTCTGATATTATTGTATATATAGAGAGATACAGATATAGATATATACATTTTTAATGCAATGATTTTTGTTCCTTAGAAACTTTTATAAATATTTATTTTATCTTACTGTGTGTGTGTATTTCTATGTATCATGTGATCATGTGTGGTTGTGTCTTGTTTGACCATGCATGTGAGCATATATATATTTGTTTGCTGTATGTCTGTATGTGTATGTGTCTGCACAGGTTGTGTGTGTGAAATGTGTTTGTGTATATAAATGTATATATATATATATATATATATATATATGTATATGTGTATATATATATATGTATATATATATGTAAGTGTGACTGCATATGGTATGTTTGTATACATATGTGCATTTTTATATACATGAATTTGTATATGTATGTTTTTGAGTATGTGTATGTGTTTGTGTCTGCATGCATTTCTGAATAGGTGGCGTGTATGCGTCATTGTATATTTATTAGTGGTTGTGTTTGTGCCTTCTTTCAGTTTTATGTTTCTGTAATATGATTCATGGTAGTCTTTCATAATGAGCATGTGTTTTATCTTTTAATTTGGCAACTTTGCTTTAAAACAACATTTAATAGTTTTTATTATAGATGTGTCCTTCTCTGTGAAAGCTAGCTCTACTTTCTCAGAAGAAACTATTCTTTTTAATCTTTGANTTTGTATATGTATGTTTTTGAGTATGTGTATGTGTTTGTGTCTGCATGCATTTCTGAATAGGTGGCGTGTATGCGTCATTGTATATTTATTAGTGGTTGTGTTTGTGCCTTCTTTCAGTTTTATGTTTCTGTAATATGATTCATGGTAGTCTTTCATAATGAGCATGTGTTTTATCTTTTAATTTGGCAACTTTGCTTTAAAACAACATTTAATAGTTTTTATTATAGATGTGTCCTTCTCTGTGAAAGCTAGCTCTACTTTCTCAGAAGAAACTATTCTTTTTAATCTTTGAGGACATGAATCACACATTTTCTATATTCCTGTTCTGCTCTGAACAATAAATCTAGTTCAAAGAAGTTATTTCTTCAATCCTTTAGGGTAGTCTTCTTATATATCTTTCAATAGACCCTTTTTTTTTTCTTTTTCTTTTCAGTTTTACTGCTTTGGATTTCTGCTTGTTATGTACTTTTCTCTGCTGTGGAAAAGTATCACCAAAAAGTTTTACTTTTTTTCCTTCCTTAATGGCCTCTTTGTAATCCTGTGAAGTCATTGGTGTTAGCAGAGTTTTATTCCACCCCTTACGAATGTTCCTCCCAGCTATGTTGCTATCACTAAAAATACTGCTGGTGTCCAGGTTTTTGTTTGTTTTTCAATTAGGTGCACTCCAATATTAGGTAGCAATTTAATAAGGATTTTGTCTTGGTTTTTTTTGTTTTGTTTTGTTTTGTTTTTCATAAGTAAAGAAGAATAAGAATTAGAAACCTTGTAGCTATTATGATCTCACAAATGACTCAAATATTATCTTAGAAAAGATACAGAATTTAACTTTATTTTAATTTATAAGGAGGGGATAAAGTTTACACTTTATGTAATCATGGCTGAAAATACTATCAGGTTGTATTTGGGGAAAATAATCCCTCTTGAATTCTGGTATAGAGTATCACATCATGTTCCATACTTAAGGCCTGAATGACCTTTCATGTCACTGTTACCCATGGCCCAATTCTGCTTCCTGGAACATTATGTAGATTTATAGCCAACATCTCTCCATACTCCTCTTCTATTTTCTGTCAATAGTATTACGTTTAGCTTCTGTCTGTGTTTCATACAACAGAGGAGTGCAATAATCAAGCCAGTGATGTAGTTAATATAGATCAAGCTTTAAGCAAAAAAAATATTATGAAAATTCCTACAAAGAAAAAAAAATAAATAAAATCTTATCTACCAACCTGTTTTGAAACCAAAGGGGAGAACTAATTTAAGAAATTATTATTATATCAAAGACATATANCTCAATCCTTTTACTGCTTTCTACAAAAGTCCACTAACCGAAATAATTAAAAGAGATTATTGAACTATCATTTTTAATGTGCTACTGTTAATGGGCCATGTCACATAGGTTAGCCTGTGACTATCTGGCTTGTAAACCACTAGATCATACTCTGTCTTCTTACCTTCTTTCTGTCATCTCCCATGTCTCTGCCTAGGCTTGGGATACTTTTATTATTAGCTTTTTCTGAGTTAATTAATAAAGTAGTTTTAATAAAAGTGTTAATTATCACAATAAACATAGTTATTGTACCAATTACCAAGAGTATAATATTTCCAACATTATCTTACAGATAAGTCTGGCATGAATATTTAAACAGATTTTAAGTGAGTAGTCAGAGTTGTCTTCTGCCATGAAGCATTCTTCTGGGTCCGATTTGAATGCCAGCATTTTCATGCAGCTCAACTATCTTCCATTGAGTTAGTCATTTCTTTATGCAAAACCTTTTCCTGAGCTTCTATATCAATACTTTGTTCAATCTTTCTTCTAAAACAGCTCTTAATGGGTTTTTGACAAACTACTTCTAAGCATTTGGGTTTTATTCTATAGATATTACAAATATCACTTTCTGGTGGATCTGGCTTTTGCTATTTCTTTTTCCTTATGGTTTTACTGATGATGTGAGTGATTTAATGTCCGTTTTTTTTTCCTCTACATCACCAACATTCTCTGAGTACTAAGTCAGTAAAGAATGGCTTTAAAATCTTTTTGACAAAATGAGTCACTTCCTAATTGACCTTATCATCTGAAAATTCATCCTGCCATTTTGTAATATTACAATTCTTTCTTTTTAAATATTAAACACAATATTGTTCTTCATTCAAGAATATCCACATTTAGTTGCTACAAAACTCATGTCAAATTGGTATTCCAATTAGGAGGTAAACAAACATTTAATTTTCAATGTAGTTTACTATATCGTTAAGTAATCAGATAGTTCTTCATAACTCTGATATTGATTAAATTACCACTTTGCAATTTTTTGAAATGTTTTTATCTTTAATCCTGCTTTGTCCAAGCTGTGAAATGTATATAACCAAAGACATGATGTCCTAAATGTTCCTAAATCCACTGGGCACAATTCAATCTTTATTTGTTTATTTTATTTTGCTTTATTTTTTGCTTCAGCAGCAGTTAGTGCTCTTGATCATTCTCTCCTTTACAGAATATTTTCCCTTGACTTTCAAGGCATGTCATCTTTATTATGTTTTCTTACTACTGTTTTGGCTATTTTTGAGAATTGTTTGCCATCTACACTTCCTCTAGCTGAGAGCAATCAAAATTAAGTTCTAGTCTTTTTCATTTCTATCTCTAAAAGCTTGCCAGACAATATCATCTACTTTCAAATTCTTGTGTCTGCTAATTCTTTGTTTACCTCAGAGACATCAAAGCCCAACATATCCAAAATAATTTATCTTTATGGGAATATCTATGTCTTCTCTAGGAAAACCTACTTTGTGCAAGTCACTATCATCATGCATTAGCCCAAGATATCCATACACATAAGAGTAATTCTTTCTCTCTCCCTCTTCTTCAACTATAGTAGAAAATCTCTATCTCTATTCTATATCTCTGTCTCTGTCTCAGTCTCTCTCTCTCTCTCTCTCTCTCTCTCTCTCTCTCTCTCTCCACATATTAACTTATCAATCAAAACACTCTCTACCTCTTAATTATATTTCAAACATGTTAATCCTTTATATCACAATCAAAATCAGTAGTGTCCACCACCTACCCTTCACTGGAATAGTACAATAGCCTCTAAATTGTTTCACTTTCTATATTTTCTTTCCTTTTAAAACAAATGATAAGTTTTCTAGGCAAAGATGTAGATCATGCCACATTGTTTGTTTGAATTGTTCCATTTCTCCTTTTGAATTTAGGANACTTTATTTATTGTGATCATCTTCATATTATTCTAATTTTTATTTTTTCTTTCTGTCCCTATTTTTATCTATGTCTAGTTCATATAGAACTTACTTTCTTACATTCTGCTGGAATTGATCATTTTTTTCCTGAAATTTTATTTTTAACCATGAATTAAAAGCAGTTTTCAACATATATAATCTTAACATTCTGGCCATATTTCCTTTTATTTGCCCTGTACTGAAATGTTAGGTTTAGATATTATTTTTTGACTATTATATTATGTTTATATAAATTATAGAAAGTGAAATTCTTTCAGAGTTAATGTTGGTCAACAGTAGTGTGTTTGGATTTTCTTTGCCCCCTCAAATGTACTACTTTCAATAAGTAGCTCTTCTTCTTAGAACTGCAACAGTAGGGTAAATTGATATCCCCAAATCTAATCCCCAGTTTTCAACAAACTTTCACTCAGTGCACCTTTGCTCGATGACAATAGTGACTGACTTATTTCAATTGTTTTGCTGCATCATCAAATAGAGTACATGGAAACATTTATTGGAAGACTAAGGAAACTTTTGACAGAGTGCTCAGATATATTGGAAATACAACGGAAGTGTATTTATTTGTGTAATGCCATGTTTTAGTGAGGAAAAAGAAGACTTTGAGTCAGACTTCAGGAGTAGTAACATTTCCCTCAGAATTTGGGATAAAATCCCATCCTGCAGCATATTTTGAGGTTAAAATTAATAATTTGCCTTTAGTACCTAATATAGTAGCAATAATATGTCTCATTTTTATCAAACTTAAGGCCATTGTCTCTCATTAGTCATTAGTTTGACTCATACTCCTGCCTTGGATCCCAATAAAAGCAGAACCCCAGTATCTCTCTCTCTCTCAATATCTGTATCTATGTATAGGCATTTATAATATATACTTGTTGAGAGTGGGAGAGAGAGGAAATAAAGTCAAATAAATGAGAAAAAANAAAAATAAAGTATAAAAAGATAAATGTTAACAGTGTTCAACATAATACAGTTTACCAGTATTTCACATAATTAACTAAATATCTTTCTGGGTATTAAAAGTTATTTATTTTTATGGTGATTAATAAATTTATTAAGGCTGAAAATTATTCCATATTTTTATCCAACATGTAGTATTTTGGACTTTATTAGAATTTTTATGATTTTAGAAATAATCTCATAAAAATACTTTACCATATACTTCAACATCACAATCTCACACTTTGGCAAGCAACTGCAAACAGGCATTTAACAAGAAATATTGAATCTAATATTTTCTTAGTTGGATTAAATATTTGCAGCTAACCTTTGTTTTTACAATTCTGGTCTCTGTAGTATTAAAAAAGTTGCCTGTGTTTGCATTTGCACGACATAAACAAATGTTGCCCAACAAAGAACAAACATACTATAAACACCCCTGCTGCTCTCTTGCCCATATCTTACACCCAATATGACCACAATCCAAACCCTTTTCTCTGATGAAAATGTAATCACAAAGTTACCCCTCATATATGTACAAAAATATCCTGAATTAATGAATTTAAACTTCCAAAAGTGTGTCAACTATTCTAGTCTCAATTTACACACTAATTAAAAAATAACCCCACCATGCAATTTTCTGTGCAATACCTGGATCATAATCTGACATTTCACCAAATCAGAGAAACATTCTACTAAAGCAATGTACATATCAGCCTCAATTCAATATAATTTAAGCATTATGCCATTATGTTTTCAAAATAAAGAAAATGCCTTTGACTTTGAAAAACTAGCTCTGTTATGGAAATTATAATAAGATAATGAGTATCTATTTATAAATCTATGTATATGCCTATTTTGTTTACTCTATTTCTATATCTTCTTTAATTAGGCCTTTAATATTATGTAGCTGGAAAAAATTTAAATAAAATATAAGTAAAAATAAAACTTTTTCTTATCACAAGACCATTGTAAAATATTAAGGCAATA
>NW_017733196.1:64781-67795 GCF_001890085.2 Hipposideros armiger
GTAAACCTTTTTAACTATTATCTACTGAAATAAAATTAAGAATTTTGTTTTTGTTTAATATTGAGTCATTTAGAAATATCTATGCAGCTAAAAACAGTACTTATGTCTAAGCTTTGATTGACTAGTAGACATTTATTTTTGTATGTTTTTTCTATTGATGTGAACATGTTAAGTTCTATGAAACATCTGCACTTATTATGAATGAAAAAAATGATTCAGTATCACCTGTAAAATGTAGTGCTTTTCTTTTCTCCTAAGTGATGATGTATGATGATACTGAGAGAGCCCCATTTTATCAATGTACCAATTTTTTCTCTGGAAAAAATTATGTAACTGAATTTCTTAGAACTCTGTTACTGTAGAAATTCTCCTCTTATAAAAGTTTTAAGTCATGCCAGATATACCTATACATCACATTTCCTATGGAAGCGGAATTGTTAATATTTTGTTGTATGAGGCGCAATCTGAACACATTACCATTCTAACATCTAGCACTGGATAGATGAATGTGTGCTACTTTTCTGAAACAGTCTTTATTCTCACAAGCTATATGTGCACATGTATAGAATACCCAGGAGTATTTTTCATATTTTCATATGTACTAGTTTAAAAAAAGATAAATATGGAAAGTGAGATTAAAATGACATATGAAAGTACAGTGATGGTAGACTAAGACTGTTCTGCTCTTTGAACCCATATGCTTTTATTGTGGTGGATTAACCTCATTTAGAGGGATTTCTATTTTTGTTCAGGTATTGAGATATTAGGAGGAGACTCATGTGACACATTAACTTTGTGTGTGTGTGTGTGTGTGTGTGTGCATGAATTTTAAAAAAAATTTTAAAGAAATTTAAAAGCAGGCTTCCATCAATCTCGGTTGTTACTAAGAGGTCCTTAATCCATCATAGTCAACAGATATGTCTATCAGTCACTATAAAAGTATTTGTAATGAAGTATTGAAACACACATACACGTGCACTTGTAGGTGCAATAAAATCTTTCCCTGAAGTTTACTGTCAAGTAAGGGCATGTTTGATTTGCTCCTTTTGGGTTTTCTTTTTTTAGAATTATTTGTACAATTTTGTTGAAACGTGGACATGCTGTATTTGGCAAATGATTCTGAGATTAATAGGCCTCTAGTGTGAAATTTTATGTTTATCTGGGTAGATGTTAGGTTGTGTTTACTGTTTGCCATGCACATAGGCATCGGCAGCTAAAATTTCCTCGTGTCCTTGTTTCTGTATTCCTTGTTGTCTTCAGGTTTCCCTAGGGAATTCTTCCTAAAATGGGGTCTGAACCTTATAGATTTTAGCTATAATCTACTGGTATTTTACAAGGCGTTGATTGATATGCAGTAACATGGGGTGCAGCCGAGAGGTGAAGAACATCAGTCTTTTAGCGAGCCTGTGTCCTGGGCTGTGGTCTTCACAAGTGCTTCTCAGCTTCCCTGCCCTGCGTTAGGTGAGATAGGAAGACTAAAGAAGGCTGTAATCAGGTTTTCTCTTCCTCCATTTTAAAGGTTGTGGAGGGCAAGGTTGAATGTTTCCCCTCCTCTAAGTCAGTCAGAATCTGGTAAAACTGATACCTGTAAAAATAGTATTGATAAAAACCAAGTCTGGTAAAATAATTTCCCTTGACATCAGGCTTTGTTAAGAACAGATTGCTNAGGAAAATAGGGTGTGGAAAGATGTTACCAACCTACCCATGGTCATACAGATAATAAATGACATTGTTCAGGAATGACAGTAAACTCTGTTGAATATCAAATTCCAGGCTCTTAATTGGTTTACTTAGTTTTCTGACATAAAATAGCATTTTCAAAATAGAAATTTTCAAGAGGAGAAATTCTAACTTAGAAAAAGCCACAGTTTTAAATTTTACATTAACAATTGTAGGCTAATCATGAATGTAAAATTTGTCTAAAGTAGGATACCATTTAAAATTTTAATATTGATAGCTAATTCTCTACAATAATTTACAGCAAGAAGAATGTGGATTTTTAAACTCTGCAAACACATGAGTACCATGGTTATACACTGATCAACATTTTCTGAGAGCCCTCTATTGAGATCTCAGAATAGGAAAAGAATTGTGAGATTATAAAAACCTAATATCTGTTAGGAATTAACTGTTAGATGACATTTAATCCATATAACATCTCTGCAGACACTAGAACTTGTTCTCTTTTCAAATGAAATACATAAATTATAGATTTAAGCAATGTAATCAAGAATGCACACATAATAACATTTCTTAAATTTGGTTCTCAGGCTATGATACTCTCAAATCTAGTTTCCTTTTATTATACCAGGAATCTTCACACAAAATTGGTAGAGATAATCATAGAAAATTTTTATCTTACAATGTACCCTACACCACCATTAAGGAAATAAATATTGCATACACAATTATGATGCCATAACTAATTATGTGATCTTAGTAATTCACTTTTTAGCTCTGGTTTCTGTATCTGACAAATGAGGTATCAGAACTCAATTAGAAGACCTGTTCTCATTGGAATGTCCTAGTTTATGAGCCATCTAAACAATTATGAGTGAATAGTGACAATGAATATTTAGCTTATGTGTTGTTGAAGACTAAATTCCAACTTTAGGTTTAAGATCAATTCTGTATAAATGTTCCTATTGCTATCTATCTCTCGATTTTCTTTCTTTCTCTGATTTTATTTTCTACATTGTTCTTTTGTGCTATCGATGTCTGACAGCTGTAATATTACTATACAATTGTTTTTTGACCTCCAGTCAGAAACTATTTTCCTCAAAACCCACTGATATGTTTATATGGTGATAACTTGACATTTTAATTTATCTAAATGTTGAATTCAAAGTTTGTTGATAGAGGTCCAAAGGTGACTCTATTATAGCAAACAATCAACAAGTAAATAATATTACTGAGAGATCCACCATTGGATAAATCAAATCCATCATGTGTTATTGGGTATCACTTCTTTCTTGGAGTTGTATACAGTTATTCTACTTAGGGAAATTAACTAC
>NW_017733196.1:72445-73407 GCF_001890085.2 Hipposideros armiger
AAAATAGAGAAGATTGAGAAGTGGGGAAACTTGGCCTTAGGGCATTGAAAGTGATTAAGCAAACAAAACATAGGTGGAACTAGCAGTCAGGTAGGATGATAATCAAGACAGTGAGTATTGAGTCCTGGAAGCAATGTGAAAAAAGTATTTCAAGGACATCATGGATTGACAGTATTGAATGCTGTTGACAGGTCAACTAAAAGGAATTAGAATAGTGGATATTGGTTTAAGTGACTTGATATCCATGTTGACCTTGAAAAATTCAGTGTCATAATGGTTTTCAATCACAATAGCAGTGAATTCAAGAGGAAATGGTAGGAGTGTCAGTATAGATTGGAAATGTTATCCAGCCTTTTACAACCTTTCTGACAGACAAGCACTTTTCAGAATGAATAATACAGTAGCGCCAATTTGAAGGCATGGAATATTGTGGATGAATTTTTCTTGTGCTGAATTTTTTGGGAAAAGGAATATATGCTTACATTGAGTTCCCCAAAAATGAACCTTAAAATACAGGTTATTTTTAACATGAATTCTAACTAAATCTTCCCTGAGAAAACTGGCAAAAATATGAGAGTGTGTGATCCTGAAGGCAAGATGGCTAAACAAGAGGATTTTCAAAGAATGTCCTAAATAGGGCAACTCTAGTGCAGCCTTGCAGAGGAGTTGTGGGTACAGTTGATCCACTGATTATAGGTTCTCAAAATTTGAAAAGCTGTAGGAATTAGGGTAACAGAGAGAGTGAGCTATAATGTACTAATGTTTGGAGGATGGGATACTTAAATTGAGAATACCGAGATGTCTTTGTTATTGTAATGGACAGATCTAGGGTATAACACAACGAGTGATAATGTACATTATAGAGATATACTCGTATAAGCATATTGGAAGAAGAGGCATCATAAGAAGTGTTGGAAGAAAGATCTTACATAAATATTGATATAGCCCAGGGGTCGGCAAAC
>NW_017733196.1:76647-83065 GCF_001890085.2 Hipposideros armiger
CAATAAATTTAATTACCCATTTGTTGATGAATTTCATTTAAATGGTTACAAAAGTATTCTTCAAGAATATGAACAGAATTCCTAGTTATTGAAAGCTTTCAAAAGAAAAGGAAACACAAAATGTTTCTGTTTTTTATTGCGAGAGCAGATTCCATAGTTACTGAAAACTTGAGATATCTAAAGAAATAATCCTAAATTAAATTACATAGCGTTAAAATATTGAAAAAAAAAAGAAACACTTGAAATATGTTTGAGTGACAGATGGGACATAATTTCCAGTAATGAATTGTCAGTTTCCTGTACGTGCAAAGCCTTTCTGTTTTATAAGTGGTAAATTGCTACAGAGGTTCTTGTAATGTAAAACTCAAATAAGGAAAGAGCTTGAGACAATGAGCGTATTGTAATTTTAGTAGAGAGCCTAAAGTGAATTGGATGTATTTTAAACATTTTATAAACAATGAAAGGGGAGAATTATGAACATTGCACAACTTTCTATACAAAGTTTAAACAATGTGACTAAATTACATGTAAAATGAACATATTTTTGAAAGAAAATAAATGCCATTCAGACTCTTTCAGCATGTAACTGCAAAGAGTATGCCAGTCTCATATATTGGGAAAAAATGTAGGTTTTCATCCAGTACTTCCTTTACAACCTGCTGAGTTAAACATTATCATCTTAATTAACTATTTTGGACAGTAACAAAAAAGGCTTTAAAAAAGAAGCAAAGCTAATATTAAACAATCATTTTTTTGTTTATTGAATTTTCTACATACTATTGTAATTAAAACATATTTGTAATTATCATTTTGATATATAATTTAGAAATTACCTCTAAGTTTAGATCATATAGTGACTGTAAGAATATTTGTTTTATATTACTCTCAGTATCTTGGATGAATAGAAATTTAACCCAGAATTCCAAATCTTAGATAATGGAAAAAAATCAAAATATCATCATCAAGTTTATTTTTCCAGCCAAGTTTTCATGATTTTTTGGAATAACATTATGATATTTTCAAGTGAATTAATTATGGCTGCATTAAAAGAACATTGCTTTATTTTGTTTCTAATTACCATGCAAAGAATTTACCATTCTCCAGTTAAACTGACTGAAAAATAATAATAATTTAATTGTGATTTAATCATCCAGTAAAAGATTTGAACCACCTCTTTTCAGTAGAAGATTTGAACCACCTCTTTTTTGTGTTTGGTTTTCCTGTAGTTAGAGATTTGGAAAGCAAAGAGTATTCCAAAATATAAGCTAATGAAATAATATCCTCCATTTTTGGTGAGCATCAATCATTGAAGCATATTTTGTCTGCTCCTCAATGTGGAGATGTAGGAGGCAGAGATAATATTTTGGGCATACTGAGATTACATACAAAGGGAATAGCAAATATTGCATTTTTCAAAGCATGCCTGTTTTTTCTTTTAGATAAAACCTAAAAATAACCACCACCAGACTTATGATTTATCAAAATGAATTTGCTTTTGAGTGCACCTTCAAGACATCACCACCTTGTTTATCTATTTTTTTTTAATGAGTAATAATAATTGCTAGCATTGATTGAATTGCTAGTGTGTCTCAGGCATTTTTCTAAGCTTTCACACAGTTGAAAGCACTTAAACTTCATGACAGCCATATTAAGGGGAAGTGATTTATTTCCCCAATTTTTTAATGGAGATAGTAAATACCTTTCTCTAGATCATACTGATAGCATGACAAAGTCAGAAATTAATATCAGGGATTTCAAAGCCAAAGGATTAAAGAACACCACACCATAATATCTCAAAGAATTTAGATAAATATTCCTATCATCAATGGCTTTTATGACAATTATTTAATTAGTATTTTATTTGAATATGAATTTAAAATATACATTTCTAGTGCCCTACCTTGAAGCCAGGAATTGCATTGTGAGATCATGTTTTGAAACATTATTATTTTTCCTGGGATATTTAAAAATTATTTTCTATTTTATTTAGTTGTTTTACTTCCCTCAAATGCCAGACTACATTCTCCTTGTGCAAATTTAAACATTGAACATAAGTCTTAAGTCCCCCTTGAACAGGTTCCTAGGTTCTATTTCTAGCTCTCTACCTGTCTTGTTATATAACTGTGAGCAGACATATCATATGCCATCAAATCCAATCTTAACTAATAAAGAGAGTTGTTTTTTGTACAATATTCAGTGCATCTTTCCATGAGCTTTGTATCTCTCATTGTGTCCTTGTGTAATGTATTAAGGCTTCTCTCTTCTATGTTCTAGTACAATTCTTGTAAAATCACTCCCTGGAATCCTTATAACAATTGTTATGATTGTGAATACATGCATTTTTTTTTCCTATAATTTGTTTCTGTTAGATTTTATAAAGTATAATAGTATGCTAGTAGTGTACGAGTGTTTGTTTTGCTTTGGCTTGGCCCTTCAGCATAATATTATATAGAAGTCGTTAGAATGTGTTTATATCATTTAATTTCAAAGATATTAAGTTTGCTATGAATCATAGTGCTTTCCATGTTAAGGCTTCAGTGAAATTGCGGTCTCTTTTACTAGGTAGTTGCATAATGTTTTATTTATCTTGAAATTTTAAATTAAATATGTTTTCTGTATTTTTTAAGAATTATAATTTATCTTCTGTAATCTATTAATATGAAAAATATACATTCCTATCAGTCTCTGTGACAGTCTTTTGCTCCTAATTAGACCTTGAACATAGAGAGAGCCCATGTATGCTTCTGTTACCTTGGACTACAGGTCATCTTCTTTACCCATCAGAATTGTTATATAAGCCTAGTATAAAAGAATCCGCCTCTGTTCCTACTCATGTATTCTACCCTTGCTTTAAGAGTAGAACAGTGTAAGGAAAATTTAAAAAACATGGTAGAGGGTGGGCTGAAGCTAGAACCTTATCCCATCTCACTGTACTAAGTGGAGACACTATTGTCCATAAACAGAGCTCCTAATTAGAATTAGCTTAAGAAATTAGAAAATTAGTAACAGATGAAAAATTCTGTCTGAATTCTTTCATTTTATAAAATATCAATAGGATTATAACGACATTTGGAGATTTCCTGATTCCAGACTATTGCTAATCATGGAAGAAATTGCAATTTTAGGCTGTTCTTATTTTCCAGGCCACATTTATGGAGTTAGACTGAACAATATTCCATTATTTGCCTCATCTTTTCTATGTCATGCTGGATCTATTCTTTTCCATGTTAGTTACCAAATATATCAAACCTATCTTGTACAAGTCAGAATATAAAGGAGGCAACAGTGTGTGTTTGTGTGTCATATGAATAAAATAAATATGTTTCTGTTTTCACAAGTTCCTAGTAGAATTTTAACAATCCTACTTTTAATAAATTGAAAAATTAAGATTTTCATCTTAGGCAATTTAATAAATTAGGTTTTAATATTAATATTGGATATTATTTTAAAAGCTTTATACTTCTCCCCTCTTTGTAACGAACACACATATTTGACTTTTTCTTCAATAAGAAATTCAAGCAATTCCTAACATAGCCTTGCAAAATTGTCCTCTCATTGGTTCATAGTACTTTTTATAAGGCTAGTGGTTTTGAACATTTGAAAGATATGGAAATCTGAAATGTGAATAGGTCACTTAGTAATTTGCAATTCTTCACCTTCAGTATCTTTTTTTTTCTTTTAACTAACATTCCTGTATTGATGACTACTTTAATACAACAGACCATTTGTCAGGAATTCAAACTACTGTGATGGGAGACAGAATGTTAGGATATCCAAATTTCAATTAAATGCACTGCTGCACTCTATTCTTGCATTTGAGAAATTCGGAACAAGAACCACAGGCTGTAACAGCTACAAAAAATATGGCTTGATTGATAAGGCATAGTCCTTCCTCTATTTTTAAACGTTTAACTGGTGTGAAAAGATATCATAATAGCAGTCAATATGTGCTGGGGAAGTAGCATGTGTAGATGAGCCTATTTTCTTTCTTTTACTACTGGAGATTTAAAATGAATTACCTTAGGGAAGACAATGCTAATAAGATTATTAATGAAAGGTGAGAATCCTTGGATGAGATTAGTGAGTAAACTGTCTTAGAGTTGAATATTGTATTCAATGATAAATTATTATGTTGAAGCCTAATCAAAACATTAAAATGTGATTACTTTTGAATATTAATTCTTAATATTTAAAATAAAAAGAAAGCTAAACTTAAAAAAAAAGCATACTTCTAATATTTTAGAGGATACTTTGGCAAATTCCTGTAGAATAGCTTTGGAAATTGTGGGGTTTTTTTTTTATTTGTTTGTTTGTTTGTTTCTGAATTATCTTTATAAATTTTTGAAATAAATTTTCAAGATTACCTCATTTTGAAAAACCCTATTGGGCACAGATCTTAAAGTTCAATCACAAGCACTTAGAGATCATCTCCACAGAGAAATATGCAGCTTATGTTCCTTGCTAAGAGATGAAAGTTTTCTCATTTAAGCTTCTTGATTAATACTTGTTCAGAATTAAAGTGTGTGCTCAGCCCAATTGTTCTGTTCCTTCCTTAGCTGACTCACCTTGTGGCTGTGAAAATATCCACATTCAGGAAAAATAAGTTTGAAAGTAGGTAGTGTTCCCAAAATTAAATTTAATAAAGACATTTCAATGATTTCTTCCCAGTGATATATCTGAGTGAGTTGTCTGTGTGTGTGTGTGTGTGTGTGTGTGTGTGTCTGTGTGTTCTTAGCTTTTTGACCTTATTCATTCAATAATTCTAAACAACAACTTGTTTGAGGAAAAAGTGGAGGTTCATTTTCATTAGATTGCAGTAAATCTATTACCAGTTCAATACAGTTATAACAAGTTCCTGTTATTGAAAGAGCTTATGGGAGCATTTTGAACAGCCAAAAGGTAATGTAATGTTGACTACTATTGTCCAAGTATCTGAGGCCAATTGTATAGTAATTTGGGCCAAATTATTTTAATGTTCTCCAAATTCTGTTATCTTTTATGGACTCTGATTTTAAAGTTTTCTGTTAAGTGAAGTAAGTCAGACTGAAAAAGTCAAGAACCATATGATTTCACTCACATGTGGAATATAAAACTGAAAGCGACAAATGAACAAGACAAACAGACAAACAATCATAAACTCATAGACACAGACAATGGTTTAGTGGTTACCAGAGAGCAAGAGGGAAGGAGAGGTAGTTGAAGAGTGTAAAGAGGGCCAAATATATGGTGATGGAAGGAGAACTGACTGGGTGGTGAACACACAATGCAGTATATAGATGATGTATCATAGAATTGTACACACAAAGCCTATTTAATTTTACTAGCCACTGTCACCCCAGTAAATTTGATAAAATTATTTTTAAAAATGTTTTCGTATTTACAATATGTGACTTTCAAAGTTTTATCCATGTTCTCCTTTCTTGAAGATACATTCAAATATTGTGATATCTGAGTGCATGCAAATCTTTGTTTCTCTCTGTAAAGAAAGAGTGTGTACTGGCAAATGTTTCAACTGAAAATGAATGTTAAATTATTTTCAAGGGAAGTCACACTGTGAATAAATGAAATAATGTAGGAATGTGAAAACCTGTTTATATTTTCCAAAATGGAATTTTTAAGAGTTTTTTTCAAAAATTTTTTGAATTGAAAACAAGAATTTGACTAACCAAATGTGCTTAGAAACTAGATTTTTCCAAAATTTTTCAGCAGTCACTTTCATTGGTGCTGTAATTCTTTAAAATGACTGATGTCAACTAAGTAATTTTACCTCTTTATTTTAGCCATAGATTTTTCAGGGAAATATCTTTCTATTTGCATATTTTGTAGGGATTTATACTTTGTCCATAAAACAGGGAGTACGGCTCTCTTATTTTACATTATTCTAAATGTAAAATTAAATGTGTCATAGCATCCTCTATTGGTGACGTAGAGAAGGAAGAATAAATTTCCTTCTACACATCTAAGTTCTTCTGTCTGGTCTAATAATCAAATTGACATGAAACAGAGCAACAGGAGAAAATAACCAAATGTTTTATGTATGTATATTCAGGGCTTCCATATGAATTGGAAACAGGGCAAATCGGCAGTTGAGGCTTAGATGCTATCTTGAACTAAGGAGAAAGTGGAGAGAGAGTTTGTACTTTGGGACTTCAAAGGGGAGGAAGGCAATTCACATGGAGATGGAAAGTAAATGTTAGGTGAACAAATATTAGTTGGACCATTTTTAACAATGGGACACAGAGAGGACTTGGATCCTTGCTGGGTTTTTCCAAATCTGTCACAACTAGTTCATATTAAACTACAGTTATCTGTGCTGATATCTCCCTTCCTGGGGCAGGTCCTCTAAATTCTTTTAGGTAATTAGGTGAAAGGTCAAGGGTTTTTCCTGAATCTTTTGTTTCTTTAAAATATTCAGTTT
>NW_017733196.1:85745-87972 GCF_001890085.2 Hipposideros armiger
AGCCCTGATGCTCAGAGCTCTCACTCCCAAGCCAACTTTAAACCAATGAGCCACACGGCTGGCCCTCTGTATATTTTATGTATGTCTGTTTTCTCAGTTTCTTCCTTGGGCTGGCTACAATGGGTTTACCTTTTTAGAGGCACTTTTCCTCCTTAACGGCCATTCTTTTTGCCCTGGTAGCCTGACTTGAGTGAAATCTATCACTCAATCCTTTACCTATCGAATCCTAGATGGGTGGGTTTCAGACAGTGGTGAACAATAGGAAGAGAAGATTGAGGTCAGTTATTGACTCATTCAGTCAACTCCCTGTAAGGACATTATCCACTGGCTTCATCCACCAACCAAAGGTCACAGCTTATATAAGGCAGCTTTTGTGTCCAGTGTTTTATAATCTCTCTGCTCCTCTGTTTTTCTAGGATCCCCCACTCTTCCTAGTTCAGTGCTACTCAACTTTCTCTTCTGGTTTTCCTACACTCTCATCTTTTTAAATCTATATCCCTCTCCTAAAATTACAGATTTATTTTGGTTGTTTCCTCCTAAAACTGTGACAGGAACAATTTACAATACCAGAAGTTATGCCTATTGTATAGAAAAACATCGCATAGATGCTAAAATAAAATTTTAGAAAAAAATAAAAAAACTGAAACCTCAGAGTGCAGATTTCGCCATATTCTAGGTCTCTTCCTCTTCCCCTACTTCCCCTCCACTTTCTCCACCCTGTCACTCCCTTTCTCTCTCTCTACACACACACTCACACACACACACACACACAAACACACACACAAACCGAGAGAAGCTCTGGGATTCTTACTTAGGATCCAGGTGTTTGTGATTTATGAATTAATGCAACTGTAAATAGGCAATTATCTATGTGCTTCTTCATTCAACAGGTGTCATTTCCTATCAATATTAATGTGTTATGGAGAAAACTTGAATACTAATTCAAAATTAACAGAAACAGTTCAGGTAGTCATAAATACAATTGCCTTTACATTGTAGTACTTGATTTTCTGGCAATACCTTAATTTGCTAAAGATATGCTTAAAATGTGATGTCTAAATTTGTATGATATGTATTGAATGAACAGCAGTTGTTTCATTGTCTTCAGGTGAATNACTTCAAAACCTCCCTCCACCTCAGTTAATTACCTCTAGGAATTCCCTGATATTCTTCCTTTGTTCAAATCTCTGATGAGACTATCACAAGTATCAGAGATGATTTAATAATTTCAAACTTAAAAAGAGAAGTTAGATAAAATTCTTCTCTTTTAAGAGTTTGTTTTTAAAGGATGCACATTAGCCCCTCTGCTACAAGCTAGAGATCTCTCTGCCAAGTGGTGAAAAAGTGGCATAAAATTTACAATGCCAAAACATCTCTGTTACATGTGTTTTTAAAGAGGATTCAAAAAAATTCAGCTACCTATTTTTTTTTTCTCTTTGAATTTATTTAGAACTTTTAAACAACAGAAGTACAGGGAACTGTTTACATCCTGCCTTCTTTGCAAAAGGCATATAAATAAATTAGAAATAATCAGTAAGATTAAAAAAATAGATTAGCTATATGGTGCATAAATGTGAAATAAGCAAAGCCAGAATGTTAATATGCAAATACAACAGTCCCAAACTATTCTACACATGGGCTAAAATAGACGACAAATTTGATTGTAAAATTCCTGACTCCCAAAACTGAGATCTGTATAGAGATTTAGAATGTCCCCATGGGCTAACAATGTACAGTTCCTCAAGAGAAGCACAGCTCTCCTGATACTAAGACTGAAATAAATATCTCCTGTGGGCCCCATCTTAGAAGTGGTAGAGATATCAGTGTTCAGCTAGTCCAGGATCCTATTCAGCTTCTGTATTCATTCTACTCTAGCCTTTCTAAAAGACCACATCTTTATTTGAATGAGTTTGTTGGCAGAAAGTTCAGCACTAATAAGGCATTTCATTATTTAGCAGACAATTTCTAGTTTTTAAAAATGTATTTCTTTTGTTTAGCTTCCTTCTATGTATAATCCTTTAGTCATAATTTTAATTCTCTGGAGCAAAATAGAACAAGACTGCTCCATATTCTGCTTTTAAATAATTTAAAAATAGCTGCTATTGCTCCCTTATTCATGCATACATTCATTTAAAGAAGCACCGTGTTTCTAAAATTTGCTGTGCAAAAGTTTGGTGTATATAACTGTGAAAAGTGAAAAAACATGCCTCTAGGTTTAAAAACTTTT
>NW_017733196.1:90552-91463 GCF_001890085.2 Hipposideros armiger
CCTCTTAAGCTTTCATGAAACATAATCAAAGGCCACCACTTTTTGCAATTTGTGTGATTTTTGTTTAAAATTAAATGTGTGGCCCACTTTTGTCTTTGCTGTTTAATCCAGTTGGACATGGATTTTATGTTGTTTGTAATTGGAGATATAATTTACATTTGTGGTCACTTTATTAAAATTTTAATAAAAGAAAATTACAACTTTTTTTAACCTATTATGTTTATACGATCACTTCTGAGCCCCAGAGGTTAATTTTCCCAAATATCATAGTTTCTGTAAAAGGGCAATGGCTTGTGCTAAGGGTGAGTGGTTCATTCTTTGGCAAACAAACATCCATACCTCTATTCTATCCCATACATCCACTGGTACCATCAATCTCACCCAAATAAAACCTCTTTATCCCTTTCCAGAAGAAAAGACTCCAACATTCCTACTGGAGAATATTAAACTTTTTTTCAGTTCCAGATACATCACCTTATGGTAGTGCCATGACTAAGTAAAGTGTTCTGAATATACAAACTATAAGATGGCTTATAGAAAAAGGAGTGACTACAATAAAAATTAACATTTGGAGAAAGGCAGATCAGAAAAATCTATATCTCACTTCACTTTTTGAATAACAAAGAGTAGCCATTCAGGCAGTGACATCATCTGCTTGGTTAGCCAAACTGCATGTCCTTAAATATGCGAAGTTCTCATATGTTTGGTGTCCTCTATAATCTCCTTTTGGCCATTGGGAAGCATCTCCCCTATACTTTATGGTCAGGTTCATAAAGTCATTTTGGGAGTCTGTATAACTTTATCAGCCAAATCCATGTTGATGATAAGTCATGTGTCTTGGTAAATACTTTTTTTTTTTTTACAGTGTTAGTAGATTTTTACTGGCATTGCCATAGCCATAGTCCACTGAG
>NW_017733196.1:92723-93843 GCF_001890085.2 Hipposideros armiger
AAGAAAGTAGAGCAAGCCTTTATTCTGATACTGAGATACCCTCAAACTTCCTTCTTAATGACAATCGTATGGAGGTTTCTAATAAGCAAAATGGTGGCCTATTCATAGAAAATTACTTAACTTCCTTCCCAGCTATAACTATCACAAGGATAAGAGCCCTGATTTTTTTTTTTGTAGGATACTAAGTTATTACAACATTTTTTTTTCTTTTCCTTTCCCTATTTTTCCCCTTTGGGGCACCAGGTTTTTATGATAATATTTGGGAAGAGAAAGTTGATATCTTTTGTAAAAAATATACCAGTTCTTACAAGTAGCAAAATAACAGCATATAGTAGCAGTGTGTGATAGAGCCTTGAGGATGGCTGCACAAACCTCTTCAAAGCTGTGCTTTCAGGAATGACCCCCAGAGCCATGACACAGTTTTGTTATAAAGATGCTGCTCTTGCTCCTACAATCAAGAAGTCCCTAGATGACATCCATGCATATACCCAGTGCTGTAATAGGAAGCTCAGATGTGTAAGGTGGCCAGTTCCTAGTTTAAAAAATGTGTGTGCTTATGCTTGCTTCGGCAGCACATGTACTAAAATTGGAACAATACAGAGAGGATTAGCATGGCCCCGGCAGAAGGATGACACGCAAATTGGTGAAGTATTCTATATTTTCTAGATTGGGGTTATCATTTTGTGAGGGGTGTAAATGTCTAACTATTACATTGTTTTGTACACCTGAAACAACAACAGCAACAAAAAGCTATGTGTGCTTTTACAGGCCTGACTATCTGTAATTACAGAGGCTCTCCCTGACAGTTCTCATGGGAAAGCTACCTGCCCCAACAGGCTTGGTGCACAGCCAGTGCCCTGCAGTCTCTGAAGGGAATTGCAGTTAAGGATGCAGAGCACCCTGGCCAGTCATGCGGTTTCTCCTCTGCATTCGTAAACCAGGTGCCTTCATTCCTAGGTCTCTGAAGGAATGACCACAGGCCAAGGTCATCTTTAGGCACCTTTGCTGATACCTCCTTATGGGAGCTAGAGGGAGAAACCTTGAAGATACTTTTTTCTACTCTGACTCAATACCCAGTACTGTTACACTCCTAGCCCTCTCTCCTTGTATCACCCCAACA
>NW_017733196.1:95123-95993 GCF_001890085.2 Hipposideros armiger
TCCGTATTTCTACCAAGAGCCTCTTCAGGGCAACATAGGATTTTTCCATCAAGCACCTCAAACCTCTCCCAGTCTCTACCAACTACCCAATTCTAAAGTCATTTCCACATGTTTAGTTATTTGTTGCAACAGACCCCACTTGCTGGTACCAAAATCTGCTTTAGTTTACCAGGGCTTCCGTAACATAGTACCACAGATGTGGTGACTTAAATAACAGAAATGTAGTGTCTCACAGTTCTTGGGGCCAGAAGTCTGAAATCAAGGTGTTGGCAGGATGGTTCTTTCTGAGGGCTATAAGGGAAGGATCTGTTCTGGGTCTGTCTCCCTGGCTTCTTGATGGTCCTGTTCTCTTTCTGTCTCTTCATATCTCCTTTCCACTATGCATATCTGTGTAAATGTTCTAATTTCCCCTTTTCTAACAAAAATGCATCCAGTCAAATTGGATTAGGGCCCACCCTAATGACCTCATTTTAACTTGATTACCCCTATAAAGATTCTATCTCCCAATAGGGTCACATTCTGAGGTCTACATTAAGACTACAATACTTTAATTTGGAGAGGGGGCACGCAATTCACCCCTAACATTTACCAAAATGAAAACAATTACATTCCTTCCAAAAACTTGTAGGGAAAATGAGTAATGTATCACCACTTTAACTATTTTTTCAAAAACAGAATTATCACCATATAAAGATTGCTGACATTATTAAATATCTGAAGATACTCTTTAATTCAACTTCAATTTAGGCAGTCTTCTGTTAAAGGGGCTATTATTTTATAGCCAAGTGATTAAAATGTTCAAGTTAAATCAATTTTACCAGTGAGTGGAGACCACTGTTTACTGTAAGAAAACAAAGGTTTTATCTGTAG
>NW_017733197.1:0-1041 GCF_001890085.2 Hipposideros armiger
GTAGAGGTTTGTTTGCTGAGTTACCGCAGTTCAAATTGCAGCAATTTCCAGGGGAGAACTCAGGGAGCCCTCCTCACCGCCGCCATTTTCCCCTCCTCTTCCTTCATTTTCATTCATCTAAAGGTATCTTTTGATTTCTACCTTAATTTCATTGTTAACCCATTCTTTGTTAAGTAGCTAATTATTTATCCTCCATGTGTTTGTGTTTTTGTTTTATTCTTGTATTTCATTTTTATTTAATACATTGTAGTTGGAGAAGATGCATGGTATCATTTCAACCTTCTTAAATTTATTGAGACTTGTTTTGTGGCCTAACATATTGTCTATCCTGAAAAATGTTCCATGTGTGCTTGAAAACAATGTATATTGTGCTGCTTTGGGGTTAAATGCTCTAAAAATATAAAATAAATTCATCTGGTCTAATCTGACACTTAAGGTCACCATTTCCTTTTTTATTTTCTGACTGATCTATTCATTGTTGTCAATGGGGTGTTAAAGTCCCCTACAGTTACTGTATTACTGTCAATCTCTCCCTTTATGTACATCAGTATTTGCTTTATAAATTTAGGTGTTCCAACGTTGGGTGTGTAAATGTTTACAAGGGTTATATCATATTGTTGGACTGATTTCTTTATCATTATGTAGTGTCCTTTTTCTTTTGTTTTAAAGTCTATTTTGTCTGATATAGTATTGCTACCCCAGCTTTTTTGTTTGTTTGTTTCCATTTGCATGTAGTATCTTTTTCCAATCCTTCACTTTCAGTTTGAATGTATCTTTCAATCTGAAATGGGTCTCTGGTAGATAGTATACATATGGGTCTTGTTTGTTATCCATTCAGTCACACCATGTCCTTTGAAGCATTTCATCCATTAACATTTAAAGCGATTATTGATAAGTGTGTAGTTACTATCATCTTATTCATATTTATGTTTTTTCTTCTTCTTGAAGAAGTCTCTTTAATATTCCTTGTAATACTGGTTTGATGATAATGAACTCCTTTAGTTTTTGTTTTTGTTTTGTTTTTTGTCTCGGAATCTCTTT
>NW_017733197.1:7017-9798 GCF_001890085.2 Hipposideros armiger
GGAAGAAATTGAAACATAGTTAGGATAAGTTAGTCATTAGTGAAGAACAGAACCGGCTGTACCCTGTAATAGAAACATCGTGAGGAAGTAAAACTCTGAGAAAAACAAACTTCTAAGGAAAATAGACCCTGGGGAGGAAGGAACATTGAAACTATGTAGAAAACAATTTCCTAATGGGGAAAGGTTTAAACTTGGAAAAACAACTTCGGGAAAAACATCTCAATGATGTAAATAGTTACCTGTCCAGTATAAAAAGGACAGGTTGTAAAAATAAAGTGAAACATTAATTCTTGAAAGCGCTCCTGTGTCTCCGCTTGTTTTTCCTTTTTCCTCGCCAACTCCGCCTCCACCTGAGGGAACCCCTGGACCTGCGGGAGCTGGTCTCCCGCATCCTACGTCATTTCTGATTTTGAGTCCTTTTTTTTTCTTGGTGAGTCTAGCTAAAGTTTTGTCAGTTTTGTTTATCTTTTCAAAGAACCAGCTTAGTTACACTGATATTTTCTATTGTCTTTTTACTATTTCATTTATTTCTGTTCTAATCTTTTATTGTCTTCCCTTTACTAACTTTGGGCTTCATTTGTTCTTTTTTCTAATTTCTTGAGGTATTAAATTAGGTTGTTCCTCTTTTTGTATGCTAAATTTCATACACACAATTTGTTAGATTCTGAGAAACAAATACAGAATTCCATCATCTACCCAACAAGTTATTGGTATTCTTTCATGGGTCATGTTCATTGCATCACCAAGATCAGATGATTCCCTCTTTCTTCTCTAGAACCAGATGCAAACCTAGAAGCAGCAGGTTGTGTCTGAATACAAACAGACTTTGGAGCTCTTCAAAGCTCAGGAGCACCTCTTCTTGGCCCAAATGGAGGCACTGGAGGAGTTCACTGGTGGAAAAGATGAATATGTCACCAAACTATGTGAAGAACTGAACTATCTTGACAAAACGATAAGTTGGAGAAGAAGTGTTCTCATCAGGAATGGAGATCCTTAAGGTAAAGGCACAAAAGACTCATCTACTCCTCTTTCCCCACATTCCTCTTTCTTTTCCATCTTTACCACCATCATCACTGACATCACAAGTGAAGTTTCTATCATACTCTTCAAAGAATATTCTTCAATATTTACTAGGTCCTTTTTTTAGTATATGCTCCTGGTGGTCTGTAAAGGTTTAACATAAGATGTGGAGGTGATAGGATTATACTAAAAGCTTGAGCAGAAAACAGACTTTAGCCTTTGTCACTTTCACAAACAACTAAAAAGGGCACAAGGATGGGGAAAGTGAGCTCTGTTTTCTTTTTTTCCCCTCTTAAGATCTGAAGAAATCAGACAAAAGGTAAGATTCTCTTTGCCCACCCTACACATAATTTCCCAGTACAACTGAATCAGTGTCACCCTTCCCTCAAATGTTACTGTTGGCACACAGTAACCCAAATACCTGATTTCATAAAAAGGCTATTCTATGTGGAGACATGGAGGTAGATGTGACTGCATGACTTTTAGAGGAAGCTTTTTTCAGCTTCTGGTTTACATGAGGAGGGACTTTCCTTCAGACCACATATAGCCTCTCTCCATCCTTTACTCTGGAGCTCAGAAAAGGTGGTGTGCCTTACTTATATAACTAGCAAATTGAGGGGAACTAGCTCAGCATGTCCCTGGGGAAAAGCTTGCATCAAAGCCTGATTCCCCTCTGCTGCTTCTTGCTGGAAACTATCGAATATTCTATCCAAGGAGGNTTTTCTCCTATTCTGTCATTTAAGACATGTTTCTTTGTCTCCTCATTTTGGCTGCCTCTCTGTGTTTCTTTCTATGTAGCAGGTAGATTGGCTATGTCTCCCCGTCTTGGCAGGGCCGTCTTCTGCAGTAGGTGTCCTGTGGCACCCAGTGGCACAGTCTCCCTGGTCACCTGAGCCAGGTGGTACAGAAGTGTCCCTTGTGTAGATTGTGTGCCCTCCTGTTGTAGAGTGTTGATTCTATTGGCATGTCAGTGGGTGGGATTGATCCTCAGGCTGAATGGTTATGAGGACTGGCTATGAACACAGTGGGGGCTGACCCAATGGAGCAAGATTTGCCCCAGCAGAGCTCTGGTGCCTGCTGCATACTCTGCTTATGGAGCTAATCAGGTGGTGCTGTGTTTTGGTCTGTAGCCAACCACTGGGCATGTTGGTTCTGGGGCCTCTTGTAGAATCTTTTTAGTTTGGTGTCGTCCCATTTGTTTGTTTTTGCTTTTGTTGCCTTTTCTTTTGAAGTCAGATTCAAAAAAATCATTGCTTAGACCAATATCAAGGATCATACCATCTATGTTTTCTTCTAGCTTTATGGTTTCTGATCTTATATGCAAGTATTTAACCTATTTTGTTAATTTTTTGTGTATGGTGTAAATAGCAGTCCAGTTTTATTCTTTTGTATGTGGCTGTCTAATATTCCCAACATCATTATTAAAGAGACTGTTCTTCCCCATTGTATTTTGTAGTAAATAAATTTACCATATATGCCTTATATGGGTTTAATTCTGTCCCATTAATCTATGTGTCCTTTTTTATGACAATACCATATTGTTTGATTACTAAAGGTTTGTAATATATTGTAGTTTGATATCAGGAAGCATGATACCTCCAACTTTGTTCTTTCTCAAGATTCTTTTGGCTATTTGGAGTCTTTTGTGGTTACATTCAAATTTTAGGATTGTTTGTTCTACTGTGAAAAACGTCATTTGAATTTTTATAGGAATTGCATTGAATCTGTAGGTTGCTTTGGGTAGTATGGACATTTAAAAAA
>NW_017733197.1:15893-23904 GCF_001890085.2 Hipposideros armiger
TACTTGTCTGTAATTCGCTTTGGATTGGTCAGTAATTCGTAGATGTTTGGATTTTACAGATCAATCTTGCCACTCCCCACCACTTCTGGACAATATGAAGGCTATCATGTTTTTATTTGGGTCCATAAGACATTAATATACATCTATCACCACCACACTCTAATAAAATAAATTTTAATACACACACATACGGGGAAGGCCATATTCCCAGAACAAAGGAAAATAACGTAAATTGCATAAAATTTTCTTTTTAGAAAAAAAACCTACATTTTCATTGTTTTTTGCATTTTTTCCTGAATAGGTGTAAACTTTGTAACAGGCTAACACTGGTCTGAAGACTGGCATTTGGAATTATTGGCACAGAATTGACATTGATGAGTGAGAAAATGGAGGTGAAAAGTCACTGCTTTCAAATGATCTCAGTGCATTTTTCTCTAGATTATTTCCTCTGCTGCTTCAAATTGCAGGAATGCTTTTAGTTAATAGCACTGGTAGCCAGGACTCCTTTCTATTTGTCTCTTGGAATTTCCTCACGATCACTTGAGTGGGAGACATTACTTTTTGAAAAGTTATTGTTAACAGGAAAATAATTCCCAACCCGGTGCCTTAGGAATTAAAAATTCTCCCAGTTACAGAGAGTCAAAATAACGGGGAAGGGTAGGCCCATTGTAGACAATGAATATTGGTGTTCCTCAAGACAATCGGCATGTCTCTGCCTAAAACACAATGAGATTGTCATCACTAAACATATTTATTAAATAATTACTAAGTATCTTTAATTGATAAAAAAAAAGACAGAGAAAGATTGTGTTCTTTACTGCATCCCACTCTACAGCTTTTCAAAGGGATTTAACAACAGAAAGGTCAACTTTATGAGCCTACTGAACAGGAAGGTCCTTTAATGAGTTCACCAAATGTCAGGGCCAGGTCAAGGCATATTTCTCTCCTTTCTCCTTCTTTTTAGTGAACTCTTGCTCTATGATGATTAATCTTCCATTGCATTTTCCAGAAGCCTTATCAGTTGACTTGGAGCAACACCAGGGAAATCTGGGAGCAGTTTAAGTACCAGCAAAAAGCATCCAGGACAATCCAAGATGAAGCCCATTTTGGCAGAAAAAGAGTGAATTTACACCTGGCTTTATAAATGAGGAGGTGCTTTTTCCTTCCCACTCTAAATAAGAGACTGGTTAAGCTCTTCAGGCCCTTCTCCTCCTCCCCACTTCGTGGAAGTTTCTTGGCACTTGAACTTCTCACAGGCCTAGGAGAGAAGAGCATTTCTGAGGTCCTAAGGATCCCTGAGAATCATTCTGAGTCTAATGGAAAAGAGCTCATAGCTCTTGTGCAAAACTGCATCTTCTTTACTTCTGTGGATTTCGATTATCTAGTTTTTATTTATTTTTTAACTTCTGTGAGATTAGAGAATTGAAAGTTTTGCTTATTAATGCAACTCAGTCAGCCAGTATTTTCCAACCATAAGATGTGGGATTCCAACCTGGTAGAAGCATAAAGAACAATCAAGTGTAGGGACATTTCTAAGTGCTTTAATTAAGGTCAAACTAGGAGAAGAGTCAGGAAAAGAACTAAAAAAATAATATTTGGAAGTGTGGGGGAGATTACAACTATACTGAACTAATGAGTCTTTTAAGTGTCAAAGGTAAGTTATAATTTACTAGACACCTTCTGTGGGCCAGGTCCTTTCATACATAATTTCACATCCTCCTACTAATAATGCATCCACGGAAGATTCTATCACACCTAACTTGTGATTAAAAAAAAAACACAACTGATGCTCAGGAAGATTTATTCATGTGTTAAGGTCAAACAGCTGGTAGGCTGTTTAGCCAGAGCCCAACCCAGGTCTGTCTTCCACTTGGTGTGGGAGTCTGTGCTCTCCCCACCCCATCATGCTGCCTCTCCAACCCTACAGCCCAGCGCCCAGGAGACAGGTGGATCAGCAGATACAGAGCAAGCACTAGCACCTCCAGGCCTGGGGGAGGGGAAGCACAGGGCGGGGATGCCCCAGTCTATATTCAGTCCACTGTTCTGTCCCTCCCAGAAGGATCCATCTTCATGTCCACTGGCATCACTGAGTGAAAGAAGTTAAAGAAACATGGTACAGGACAGGGGCTGAGAGCTATCTCCATCTGAGCATTGAGTATGAAGCCAGGCCAGAGCCTAATATCCACACCCCAGGGAGCCCAGGATTTAATTCCTAGTAACAGGAATGTTCCTGTGTTCTGTTCTCAGGGCTGATGAGAACAGACAGGAATGTTCCCGCAATAGAAATAGGCTAAAAGGAGAAATTGGCAAAAGGAGGTTTCTAGAAGGATGTTTTTAAGACTATCCAGCCCACATCAAGCTAACTAAAGAGGGAACGTTAAGTCTCAGTGGCTCCTTACCTGAGCCTATAGCATGACGCTAATCAGTGCCCAGCAGAGTGGCCGGCCCTGATCTCTAGGGGCAGATTGTGAGCTCTGGTCATTTTCCTGCAGCCATACAACTAGGCATTAGAAGTAGCACCTGCCCCGCTGAAGGGTGTGTGCCTGACACACCTGACAGCTTCCTACTCTTTGGTCCTGAGAAAATAACACCAAATAATCAAAGTGAAGCTACAGAAAGTCATGACTGCCAGAAAATGTTAGGATTTACAGCTAGTAAAGACCTTAAAAATCATTCCAAATTTTATAGATGAGGGTGAATTAATTTCTAAAGGCTATTAAAATCAGTAAATGGCAGAATGTGAATACAAACTCGACTCCTGACTCTTAGTCCAGTGGGCCTCCCATTACGCCATAAGGAAAGGCAAAAATGAAGTCCCAGAAGGGCTGGAGATTCATCTCCTTCTGCTTCTTTTCCTCATAGAAATATGGAATGGAGCCAAACAGAACCAAAGATTCAGGCCACCGGAAGTTACAGGTTTATCTCAGATAAGTCTATTCTTTGCCCTGGTTTAAGTATTGACCATAAAGCCTTAAGCCATGGACAACAATATCATTCTGAGAAGTGAGAGCCAAGTACCAGGTTTCTATTTTCTCTGCAAATAGTTCAAGTCCCCTCACAAAAAGGTTTTTAATATAGAGAGAAAATGAGGAACCAAGGTTAGATATAAAATGCAAACCCTAACTTTTAGGGCTATCATGTATTACAAGTCACAAAATAAATTTTTCTTATAATAATGGAAATGAATTTCAGAACAGTTCACTTCCTGAACATAAGTACATATGCTGGAGGAAGCTATCCAAGGTGAGGCCTGATGCACAAAGCTAAGAAGAGGCCTATTTAGGGTTCACAGTCAATGCAGACAATCCATTATCATTCCTGATGGCACACATACACTACCAGTAAATATCTGTGAATGATGAAAGACCTTCAGAAGTCTGTATTGGGGGAGCAACTGTGTTTAAAATAGCACAGTGGGAAAGGTCTGCAAGTCTCTGGTGAAGTGAATAATAATTTATACTTAACACTTTTTTAAAAAGTGATTTTCTATTTCTTTTACGAGCCAAAACCATTAATCCGGAGAGATCAAGTAGGATTTTTATGAACCCTGGGTTGAAGCATCAGTCAGAAATGACTTCTGCAGCAGAAGTGACAGAAAGTGAGTAATAGAAATTAAAAGATAGACAGCTATAGGAAGTCCCCTTTCCTCATGTGGAGAATGCAAGAAACAGGAAAAGGTCACGCTCCAGTGGTCCCATCAGAGCTGCTCTTCTATCAGAGGCAGGCAAGTGAGCAGACACAAACCACCTCACCTGTCTGAGCCTCGGCTTCTCTCCTGTGAAGTAGCACATTCCCTCTTTGTCTCCCGGAGTTGTCATGAACTTAAAATGTGTTCTTTGTAAATTGTAAGATGACATGTAAACTTAAGCTGTTTTAATAGTATTCATGAATAACAATGACCTCTCCCGTCTTGTGGAGGAGGAAATGGGAACAGAACACTAACGCGATCTGCTCGGAGTTGAGCCAGGGGAGGATCTGGGTCTCCTGTTTCAGTCCAGTGGGGCTCTGACCCTCAGTCTCCTTCTCCAGCTGTGGAAGTGGTCCTGGATGGACACTGCTCACTGAAGCTCCTGGTCTCTTGGAGCTTCAGGATGGGAAATGTCCAGCTTATGAGAGGCTGTCTGGTAGGGCTGTATGCTCATCCTGAGAGATTTGACACCAATCCCTATGTACTGGGTCGGGAGGGACACTCCTCTGGGACCCACCACTCGATGGTGGCATTGTCATACTGGGGAGATTGCATCATGGGGGTGGCTTGAGTCAGTGAGAAGGGAAGGATTTCCATCTGCAAGAAGGAAAGGACCTCGGCTGTGAGGGTCACCAGAGGACAGTTCTGGGCTCTCAACCCCAGAAACCAAACTGACCCTAGATGGAAACCCCCAGATGACAGAGTGACCTTAGAATTCAGGTAGGGGCAAGTGACCTTTGCTAATGCAGACAAAGAAGCCACCATTTTTATTTTCAGGATTCTCTTCCAGGGAAATTAGTCCCATTTTGTGGCCTCTATGGACCAAGGGCACAGTTTACCCTGTATTCCTGAGATGGACATGGCTTTCCTTTGGTGTCTCATGAGAACTGTCTCAGAAATGAGTTTTTAACTACCAGGATCAGTAGTTTCTATCATTGGTTGGCCATCAGTGAAGAGACAGATGTGGCAGCCACCTGCCATCACATCCACGTGATTTTTGAGGATGGTAAGAGATCTGTGCTCCCCACACATCAACTGGCCCTGCCCACCTGACTCCCAGGAGAAAGAGGGCAAGCTCCTGTTGCTAACACCGTCATTCCATTTCCAGCCCCAGCCCTCCCCCACCAAACGCAGTACTTCTGGGGCAGGGCTTGAGAATCTGCTTTTTAAGAGCTCTGGGTGCTCTTAGATCACACTTTGAGAAAGATGGTCCAAGAAGTTTTCTGACGTTTTAAAGTACTGTACTAGCAATTTCTCTGTGGATCTTGTTTAGATCCTGTGTGTCTGGTGCTGGGCCTGAGAGTTGGCATTTCTGACAAACTCCCAGATGAAGCTGCTGCTGCTGGTCCTTGGGCTACACCTTGAGTGGCCAGGACCCAGTGGATTTCCAATCTTTATCTGGGCCACAGAGAGAGAAAATGTCAGGTGCAACATGGTCTTACCCCTTCCCTTATTCTATGTAATAGATTCCCTCTCTCACCTCCAGTCAGCTGGGTCCCCAGGAACAAGAGGGACGGCTCTGGCTGCATAGCCTTAGTTTCTCAGTATGGAATTCCACCTTGATATCTAGTGTCTATTAACCCTGCTACTGGAAGTGCTGAGCAGTGGTTTTGTGTGTGTGTGAAGTAGCTACTAAGAAAAAAGAAACAGGGCAAGTGATACACCCGAGCTGAGCTGCCGCTGAGCAGACAACAGCTGCATTAGGAAGGTTGAGAACTGCTGCTCTATGGGGTGATGCTTTGAACCCTGTGGTTGTTTTTTGAGTATGTCTACAAATTCTTTGATACTTTTCTCTTCAAATGGCACAGCTTAATTCCCTCCCTTGGAGTGTGGGTTGTTCTTGATGACTAACTTCTAACAAACAGAACGTGGCAGAAGCAAGTGTGTGACTTCCAAGGCAAGGTCATAAAATGACACTGTCGCTTTCTCCTTGCTCTCTCAAGTCATTTGCTCTGAGGAATGTCAGCAGCCACCTCATGGGGACACTCGAGCAACCCCAAGGAAGAGATTTATTTGGTGAGAAGTGGAGGCCCCCTGTCATCAACCAGCACAAGTTGCCAGGGACGTGAGAAAGCCACCTTGGAAGAGGACCCTGCAGGCCTGCTCAAGACTTCTGGTGACTGCAGCCCCAAGTGACATCCTGACTGTGATCACATGAGACCCTGAGCCAGAGCCACTTACCTAAGCTGTTTCCAGATCCCAGACCCACAGAAACTGTAAGGTAATAAATGTTTATTGTTTTCAACACTAAGCTTTGGCATGATTTGTTACACGATAATAGATAACATAAGCTCTTTTAACATAGTCCTCAAATCCCAAGCATCTTCCCTGCCTGTCACTTTTCTGCCTATAAGACACTCCCTATGTGATTTCTTCCTGTCCCTCAAGTACCTCTGGTCCCGCTGAATTCCAAACCCCTTACCCAGCTAGAACACAGAATCCGCAGGACTCTGCCTCTGCCGTTTTCCAGCACAAAGACTGCTGTCCATGCCACCAAGGATGGCAGAATCAAGTGAGGGTCAGTGAGCTACATGGAGCACACTTGAGATTAGGGTCCTTGGGTTCTCACTGAGACTTTCACTTGTGTGTGTGGGGGGGGAAAGGACAACAAAACATAACCACTTACAACAAACATTTATTGAGTGTTCTGTGTTAAGCAGAGTATTAAATAGCAGGCATAAAAATGGTCCTTGTTTAAAAATTCACAGAAATGACAAATTTTTGTAGCAGGACCTAGTGGTACTGCATTTATATCCCCTCAGGCCAAGGAATGCCTACAGATTTTTTAGAGCCCAGTGCAAAGAGGAAAAGTGGGGTCCCTTGTTTAAAAGATACTAAGAATTTCAAGAGGTTACTAGCAGAATATTCAGTCAAACTGCACATGGGACACGCCTGTGAAGCTGGCCCAGTCCCAGGCGTTCACCTCTTTATGACGGCTGTCAGCGGCTCTTCCTGAGACCTTTTTTCTGGCTGAATGGACATGTTGGCTTACACCAAGAGGAAGCAAGGAATGTTTAATACCCCCGGCAGCAGCTCTCAACCAGTGAGAAGGGAGGAGCAGGGTGTGGTAGAGAAAAACTCCAGCCTCTTCATCCCTTCGGTGGTGTAACAGAGGCATGCTCTAGTCTTCAGTGTTCCACTGGGATTGAGATGCAGTTGCCTACTGTGGTAATTGGGATATTTTCTGGGACCG
Organism: Hipposideros armiger; assembly: GCF_001890085.2. Classification (NCBI taxonomy): domain Eukaryota; kingdom Metazoa; phylum Chordata; class Mammalia; order Chiroptera; family Hipposideridae; genus Hipposideros; species Hipposideros armiger. The sequence goes on from NW_017733197.1 coordinate 22,775, forward strand.
CCTCTAAAATAAGCCATGTGCACTCATATTGTCTCAGAGTCTGCTACTCAGGGAACCCAAACCAAAACAGGTTTCCTCTTACAAGGCAACTTTAATTAGTAGTGGCTGCATGGAACCCAGTATAATGAAAAAATTTTAAGCTTTATCTGGATTGAACTGGAAAGAATGTAATAACTGATTAATGTTGGCCATCAGCATTGGCAAAATAAATGATGAAAGACCTTGTATTTGGACTTGACAGAAAAATGCAGTTATTGAAGTCTGTTAATCAACAGTCATAGGGTCTTATTTCTGTTACAGATATATGTCTTTCGGCAATAGGGAAGATGAACTGAGGGGTGGCAAGCATGAAGGTAGGAAGACCAATTAGGAACGGAGAAGCTAGAAACTGGGAAATAGCATAGGATATTGAGACAGATACTTTCCACAGCCTGGGAATCCGTAACTGGCCAAAACAGGGAGAAAGCAAACTAAGCTGTCGAGGATAAATTAATCTGTATTACATAAGGGACCACAAGTACTGGGAGCACCTAACCAGCAAGGCCCTGGTTTCACTAGCAAAGAGTGAGAAATGGGAAAGGTCAACGGACCAATTCTGAGAACTGAGAACTGATGGTTCTTTCTGACTCTGAAACTAAACCATGAGCAGCCCATCTCTTTTTTCCCCATAACCATTTCACTGTCTCCTGTCACAGATCTCTTACTCTGCCTTGCCTGTACTCTCTAGAACAGTTCAAAGCACTGACAGTGTTGCCCATCCCACTGGTTTTCACCTAGGAATACTTAATGAAATAAAAATAAACTGTATCAAACAAGATACCATAATCCTAGAGCTACTGGAAACTAAACCTTACAACTTTTCAGCAATTTAGAGATCACACCATGAGACTCTGCCATGGAGGGGAAAGACTAGCTTGGGGATGTGTCCTAGTTGACACTCTTTGGGACTGAAAAACAAAATTAAGGATGAGGATGTCATTACAATGGTATACGAGTATATTGCCAACAAGAGTACCCCTACCCAAGGTTTGGGTAACCATCCAACATCAAAAGTCATTGGACCACATCTGGAAAACCATTCATTTAGAGCAGTGGTTCTCAACCTGTGGGTTGCGACCCCTTTGGGGTCG
>NW_017733197.1:23994-25180 GCF_001890085.2 Hipposideros armiger
GAAAATAATTTTATGGTTGGGGGTCACCACAACATGAGGAACTGTATTAAGGGGTCACAACATTAGGAAGGTTGAGAACCACTGATTTCGAGAATGTCTGGTTCAAATTCAGCTAAATAACTGGCCAAGGGGTAAGAAGACTTGTGTAGCCAAAGACCAAGGCACTAAAGTTAAAATGAGGCACACACCTTGCAAGAAATCTTCAAAGGGCTTCCTGACCCAGACAATGTCTGAGTCAGGATACTAAAGCTTCAGAATAGATAATACAACTCACAATGTATTGGTTAAGAAGGTTGACACCACCACTGAAGAATTCTATACCATCACCAAGTCTTGGAATATGAAGACAGTCATCATTCAAACTCAGGAAATACCCATTTCTATGAAATTATGCCCTTTAAACATCATAACTATCTACAGCAACAGCACACTGGTTTTTACTTTTAGCTTCCAGTTTGGATGTAGAAAGCTAGAAAGAGCATTTCTACCATCCTAACAAGAAAAAGCCAGAAAATCTAAAATAAAAATCATAACCTTCCTTCAACCTATCAGAAAGCTATCCAAGAAAGAAAATAAAACAACAAATAAAGAAAAAGAAAGAAAAGGAAAACTATCCAAGTAACCTGAAATCCAAAAAAAAAAGACAGGAACCCCCCAGACATGATGTGAGCACAGACTCACGGGAGGCAGTGTAGTGGAAGAGGGGGATCCCATACAAGTGGATAAGAAGCATTTAACTAAAATTATTTATGAACTGCTGAAGAACGGCATGAAAATATAAACTCCTGGGAGGCACATGACAACAGTAGTTTATACCCGCTTGCAGGCTTTTCTACACAGACCTCCACAGGGAGCTCAGGAGAAAGATGGGGGCAGGGCAGGAGACTAGAGAAGTCCTCCCCTATGATACAGGACCAAAGGAGAGGAGACGCCACCATAGCGGACGAGGCAGAAAGTCCCGCCTAGACATTTCTCATCTATGGAACAAAAGGAAGAAGGCTTCCCTATAAATTCTAACATTTAAGAAAGAAATAATAAGGCTGGCCGAGTGGCGCGATGGTTAAGAACTGGCTTGGGATGCCAGAGGGCCCCGGTTTGGATCCCACATTTGAGGGCCAGTGACACTGCCCTCCACAGCTAAGATGCTGAACAACAGCTCAACCTGGAGCTGGGCTGCTGTGAGTCG
>NW_017733197.1:25225-27361 GCF_001890085.2 Hipposideros armiger
CTGCCTCGCCCGGGACGAGCGCAATGATGGTGCCAACTTGGGCCAGTGAAGCAACGTCCTCCACAACTAGACTGAAGAACAAAACAACAGCATCTTGTCTGTTCCCCTTCCCCCAACTCCCCAGCACTGTTCCCATCCCACCAATTCCCCAATTAAAAAAATAATAATAATATATCTACAGAATCTCTTCTATAAAACATAATGGGGGGTAATATTTTCCAACTAATTATCTTCATACAAAACCAGACAAGAACATTACAAGAAAACTCTACAGATGAACATCTTTCATGAAAAGAGATGCAACATGGATGGATCTCAGATAGAAAAAGTCGAGAACCATGTTCACTCATATGTGGGATATAAAACTGAAGGCAACAAAGGAACAAGACAAGCAAAGAAACAGAAACTCATAGACATAGACAATAGTCTAGTGGTTACCAGAGGGTAAGGGAGGAGAGGGTTGGTAGATGAGGGTAAATGGAATCAAATATATGGTGATGGAAGGAGAACTGACTCTGGGTTGTGAACACATAATGCAATATATAGATGATATATTACAGAATTGTACACTTGAAACCTATGTCATTTTGTTGACAATTGTCACCTCAATAAAGTTTAATTTAAAAAAATTAAAAAGAAGAAATGTAAAAATTCTCAACAAAACCCTACCAAATAGAGCCCAGCAATCACGACCAACGGGGTTTATCCTCCAAAAGCAGAGCTCATTCAACATTCAAAAATCAATCAATACAACTCATAATTAAGCCTATAAAAGAAAAAAAGATCATATCAACTGATACATAAAAAAGCATTTGACAAAATTCAACATTCACTCATGATAAAAACTCTCACCAAATTAGAAACAGAGGAGAACTTTCTAAACCTGACAAAGGTTTCTACGAAAAGTCTGCATCTTATATCACACTTAATGGTGAAAGTCTAAAGCTTCTTCCCAATAACAGGAATATGGCAAGGATGTCTGCTCTCATTACTCCTATTCAGCACTGTCTTGAGGAACTAGCCAGTGCAGAAAGGCAAGAAAAAAGAAACAAAAGGCATCCAAATTGGAAAGGAAGATATAAGATTTGCACATATATTTGCAGACAGCATAATCCCACATAGAAAATCTCAAAGAATCTACCAAAAAAAAAATACTAGAACTAATAAGTAAATTTATCAAGTTTACAGGCTAAAGTCCTAATGTACAAAACTCAGCTGCATTTCTATATCATAACAATGGACAGTCAGAAAATATTTTTAAAGTACTATTTGTAATTGCACCCAAACATGACATACTTACAAATAAATGTAAAAAAATATGTGCAAGATCTGTAGACTAAAACCACAAAAATGATGAAAAAACTAAAGAAAGCCTAAATAAATGGCATGATATACTATGTTCATAGTTTGGAAGGTTTAATATTGTTAAAACTATCAATTCTCTCCAAACTGATGTATAGATTGTCAGCAGGATTTTCAGAGAAATAAAAAAACTGATTCTGAAGTTTATATGGAAAGACAATGGAATTAGGATAGGCAAAACAATTCTGAAAAAAAAAAAAGTTAGAGAATTCACACTACCTAATTTCAAAATTTACTATAAAGCTAAAATAAACCAGACAGTGGGCTACTGGCAAAAGAACCAACACATAGATCAATGGAAGAAAACAGAGGTTCCAAAAATTACCCAAGCATATGCAGTCAAACGAATAAGGAGAAAGGATGTCTTTTGAACACATGGTACTGGAACAATTGCACATATGCAAATATGAAGAAAAGAAAAAGAACCTCGGGCCGGCCAAGTGGCGCGTTGGTTAAGAGCTGGATTGGGACGCCAGCTCTGAGCAGCAGGACCCCGGTTCAGATCCCACATGAGGGCCAGTGACACTGCCCTCTGCAGCTAAGATGGTGAACAACAGCGCGACCTGGAGCTGGGCTGCCGTGAGTGGCCAGTGACAGCGTAGGCTGCAGTGGGGCTGGCCGGCAGCTGCCGTGAGCCGCCGTGAGCGGCCATCCAATGGCTGGCGAGCAACTGCCTCCTCCAGGAAGAGCACAATGATAATACCAACATGGGCCAGTGAAGCAACATCCTCCACAACTAGACTGAAGAACAAAATGACAGCAACTTGTCTGTTC
>NW_017733197.1:28147-34838 GCF_001890085.2 Hipposideros armiger
ACACACACACACACACACACACACACACACACACACACACACACACACAAACTCATAAAAAAAAGAGATCAAATTTGTAGTTACCAGAAGCAGAGGTCGGAAGTGGGGGAACTGGATAAAGGTGGTCTCAGGTACAAACTTCAAATCATAAGAGAACTAAGTACTTGGGGCGGCCGGGTGGCTGAGTTGGTTAGAGCGCGAGCTCTGAGCAACAGGGTTGCCGGTTCAATTCCCACATGGGCCAATGAGCTGCACCAGAGCTGAGCTGCCGCTGAGTTGAAAGTGGGCAGCTGGGTTGCTCCGTTGGTTAAAGCACATGTTCTTAACAAGGTTGTCAGTTCCATTTCCACATGTTGATGGTGAGCTTCACATCCTGCAACTAGATTGAAAACGGTGAGTAGACTTGGAGCTGAGCTGCGCCCTCCACAACTAAGATTGAAGGACAACAACTTGACTTGGAACTTATGGGTCCTGGGAAAAACACATTATTCCCTAATAAAGTTTAAAAAAATAAAAGAGAAAGATAATTAAGTACTGGGAATATAATGTACAACAGGAGGACTAGAGCTAACACTGTGTATGGTTTATTTGAAAATTGTTAAGGGAGTAAATCCTAAGAACTCTCATCACAAAAAAATAATCTGTCTCTTTTTCTGTATGTATATGAGATGATGGATGTTAACTTATTGTGATAATCATTTCACAGTATATGTGTCAAGTCATTATGCTGTACACCTGAACTTACACAGTGCTGGATGTCAGTATATCTCAATAAAACCAGAGGGAAAAAAAGAACTCCTCCATAAGAAAAAGGCCAACAACTCAAGAGAAAAAAATGGGTAGGACATTTCAAAAACAGAGAGTATCAAATGGTCTATAAACATAGGAAAATGCATTCAATCTCATGTAATTATGGAAAATAAAAATTTAAAAGCAACATCATGGGGGCCAACCGAGTGGCTCAGTTGGTTAAGAGTTGGCTTGGGAGCGTGAGCTCTGAGTAACAGGACCGCTGGTTCGAGTCCCACATGGGCCACTGACGCTGCACCCTCTACAGCTAAGATTATGAACAACAGCTCGACCTGGAGCTGAGCTGTCATGAGTGGCTGGCAATGGCGTAGGCTGCAGTGGGCTGCCATGAGCTACCGTGAGTGGCCGGCAGCCAGCATGAGCGGCCGGCAGCCGGCTAGAGCTGCTGTGAGCTGCCATGAGCGGCCGTCCAATGGCCAGCGACCAACTGCCTCAGCCAGGAAGAGCGCAATGATCACAATACCAACATGGGCCAGTGAAGCGATGTCCTCCACAACTAGGCTGAAGAACAAAAGGACAGCAACTTGTTTGTTCCCCTTCCCTAGTTCCCCAACACTGTTCCCCTTCCCCAATTCCCCAATAAAATCTTTAAAAATAATAATAATAATAATAATAATAATAATAATAAAAGCGACACCATGACAATACTCAGTAAAAATGGCTAAAATTCCCAACTCTGGAAAATATCAAGTGTTGATAAGAATGTGAAGCAACGGGGACTCTACACTGACTGTAGGCTGTTGTGAAATGGTGTGGGATTATCTCCCAAAGTCGGACATATGCTTAACCCGTGATTTAGCAATCACACTCTTAGAATTATTCACAATTGGAAGCATGCACATGGAAAATACATACTGGGCTATTCACAGCAGCCAAGAACTGGCAAAGAACCCCAGAGTTGGACAAGAGCGTGAATAAGTTTGGCACTTCCATAAAATGGAACACTGTACAGCAATGAAAACAAATGAACAACAACTACAAGCAACAAGCGGGTAAGAAAATGAAGTGTTAGCGAAGAAGCACGACATATTGAGAAATTCAGGATGTGATTTTTTTTTTTTACATAAAGATAGATCGGGCAAAACTAAACTAGTACACAGTGTTTAGGGACATATGGTTAGGCGATGTCAATGCTATGAAGAAAAGCACGGGGGCCGGCCAAGTGGCACTTTGGTTAAGAGCTGGCTTGGGACGCCAGCTCGGAGCAGCAGGACCCAGGTTCAGATCCCACATGAGGGCCATTGATACTGCACCCTCTGCAGCAAAGATGGTGAACAACAGCTCGACCTGGAGCTGGGCTGCTGTGAGTTGCCGGTGACTGCGTAGGCTGCAGCCCCTGCTGCAATGGGCTGCATAAGCTACCGTGAGCAGCCGGTAGCCAGTGTGAGCTGCCAAGAGCCGCTGTGAGCGGCCATCCAAAAGCCAGCGACCGATCTGCCTCACCTGGAAAGAGCGCAATGATCACAATACCAACATGGGCCAGTGAAGCAACGTCCTCTACAACTAGACTGAAGAACAAAAGGACAACTTATCTGTTCCCCTTCCCTGATTCCTCAATGCTGTTCCCTTCCCCCAATTCCCCAATAAAATCTTTTTTAAAAAGCACGGCCATAATTAACCAGAGGCCAGGGCCACCCCACCAGGAGGGGCGGTAATGAAGGGGCAGCTCACTGGAGGGGTGTCCTGAAGGGCTGGCAGTGCTGTTTCTTGAGCTGGGTGGCAGTTACACAGCGATTTTTTATAGAAATATTACTATGCCACATTCTTTAGTTTTATGACTTTCCTGAATGTTAATTTCACAATCTAAAAAAGTAGATCTATATTTACCTACCTCCCCACCTATCTAGGGAAACAATTATTCTACATTCTCATGGTTTCCTTGCGATGTCCCCAAACCACCCTCTGTCCCCGCCCCGGCCTTGTGAGGGCTGACCTAACTAGTGCAGCAGAAGCAGGAGCTGAGCGAGCCTGGCCCACTCTGCGCCCTTCCCCCTCTAACCTTCGTGAGGTGCAGGAGGACAGTTTCCCATGTGCTCCCAGCCATAAGAAGCTTAGCTGCAAGTGCAGATGGGCAGTGGGGTTAGGAGAGAGGAGACCTCAAGTGTTGGGAGGCAAGTTCAACTCAAGAGAGGCGAAGCAGATCAACTAGCTACTTCTGAGCTATTCCCTCCAACTGGAGTTTCCGAAAACTAAGAAAGGTGGTTTTTTAGTCTCTGACTTCTGTTTCTCTCTCCTTTCAAAACTGGCAGGATGAAAAGAGGATATTATTTTCTGTGGCTCTAAAATAACAAGAAAGGATAAATGATTTTTTTCTAACACAAGGGAAAAGTTCACTCTTTTCCTTTCCTTACCACTGACAACCAGGTTGTAACCTCCTGTATACACTAGAATTCAACTTTTATTTATGAAGTAACAAAATATGCAATGAGGACCTAGAATCATAAATGATACTATTAAGATTTTTTTAAGTTAGTGATTTACAATCTTAATGAGTTAATTAAAGAATTATGGTATATAGGGCAGGGGAGGCAAAAGAACAATTCCGATTATTACAGATCCCATGCTCACAGGTGCACACAATGCTCACAATGGCACACGCTCTGGAATGAGAGGCCAGGAAATGTACATAAAGAAGAAGAGCAAGTAATGCTGGACAGGAAAGCCACAGGCCTTGCTGGTTGGACCAGCTGCTTTCCCTGATAAAGCTGTAACATCCACTCTATTCCTCAGGGTTTCCTAGCCAAGACACTGCAGGGTAAAAAGAAAATTCCTTCTCCAGTCCCTTACTGTTCCTGGAAAAAAGCACTATGCTCCTTCTCATTTTAAACATCTTATTGCAAATGACTATGGGAAAAAGGGATAATAAACTTGGGAGGAATTCATTCCGAATTTATTGAGCACACATGTGCCGTAAAATGTATTAGGTTACAGGAATAACGATAAAAGACCATTTTTATCCTTCATGTGCTCAGTCTAGTTAAGGAGACACAAAAACAAGGTTAGGGGTGGGGATGCATGTACGGGTACAACCAGAGCCAGAAAAGTTCAGATAACCAGCTAGGAATTAGAGAAACGACAGTTATGTAAAGTTCTAAACGGTAAGAACTATTATAAAAGTGTTTGAGGACTATGTAAAGCTCAGAACGGCAGGTGCATGTGGTACAAATAAAATCTGTGGTGTAACAAGAGAAATTGGTGAGAGGATTGGAACACAAAATCAAAAATCCAGAAATAGGTCTATGAAAGAATTTCACATATGACAAATGTGGCAGTTCAAGTAATTCAATGAGGAAAAGGATGATTATTTAATAAATGGAGCTAGCACAACTAACATTCATCTAAGCCATCTACTGCACACTGTTTAATACAGGAACCAGTAGCCACACGTGGCCACTGAGCACCTAAGATATGCCTAGTCTGAACTCAGATGTGATGTAAGTAAAATATATACATTTCAAAGACTTAGTATGAAAAAGAACATAAAATATCTCATTAATAATTGTTGAAGGCCCGGCCGAGTGGCTCAGTTGGTTAAGAGCTCGCTCAAGAGTATGAGCTCTGAGCAACAGCAGTTGGATTTCCAGCCCGAGCTGAGCTGCCGCTGAGCTGCCAACAAGTGGCAGGATGGCTCAGCTAAAATAAACAAACAAACAAACAAATAAATAAATGTTGAGGGCCGGCCGAGTGGCGCGATGGTTAAGAACTCGCTTGGGATGCCAGAGGGCCCCGGTTCGGATCCCACATATGAGGGCCAGTGACACTGCCCTCCACAGCTAAGATGCTGAACAACAGCTCAACCTGGAGCTGGGCTGCCATGAGTCGCCGGCGACGGCGTGGGCTGCAGTCCCTGTGGCAGTGGATTGCCATGGGCTACCGTGTGTGGCCAGCAGCTACCGTGTGTGGCCAGCAGCCAGCGTGAGCGGCCAGCAGCCGCAGTGAGCGGCCGTCCAGAAGCCGGCGACTGATCTGCCTCACCCGGGAAGAGCGCAATGATGGTGCCAACTTGGGCCAGTGAAGCAATGTCCTCCACAACTAGACTGAAGAACAAAAACGACAGCAACTTGTCTGTTCCCCTTTCCCCAATTCCCCAGTGCTGTTCCCATCCCCCAATTCCCCAATAAAAATCTTTAAAAATAAAATAAAATAAAATAAATGTTGAAAATTGATTACGTGTAAAAATAACGTTTGACATAATGGGTTAAGTTGGTGAAATTAAATTTAATTTCACTTGTTTCTTTTCACTCTTTTTAATGCAGCCAGGACTAGAAAATGTAAAATTACATACTCATAAGTGGTTTGCATATTTTAATGGACAGCACTGCTGTAGAGAAAGATCTTCCCTTTACATCATATTTTTTAAAATATTTAAATTAAAAAATAAAAAAAGTATTGTAAGAAAATCTAGAAAAGTAAATTAGAATCTGGGTAAGGATGGATTTCCTAATGAGGACATGTCACATGTACATGTGTATGTATGTAGAAATTGCTAAGAAACAGACAAACAACCCAACAGGGAAAAACAGGCAAAGTACAGGATTGGAAATGCACAGAAAAACAAATCCCAATGACAAACAAATCATAACAACAACAAAAAGATATTACAAATTATTAAGGAAGAGAAAGTGCGATGCAAGTAACTAAGACATTTCTCTACTGGTTGGAAAAAAAATAAAAACATAGGTATGTAATATCTATCTCTGCTGGGGATGTGGGAAAGGGGCAAATTCATGCATTGATGCCCAGGAAAATGTAGAGAATAACAGGCTTCTAAAAAACCAATATGGCAATACCCATTGAGATTACAACTACACAATATGTTTCAACCCAGGAACCCTGTGCACTACACAGAAGGGTATATGTTCAGAGCATCTTTATTGTAACACTGTTTATGCAGCAGCAACAGTAAAACAATAACCCCAACTAAGTAAATGCCCATCTGCTGGAAAAGGTTGAAAAATATATGGTAGCTACAGAACAAGACCTGTTATTCAATCATTAAAAATGTTAAATGAAAAATAATACCAAATTTTTTTTACATTTCAAAATATAAGCACTGGCTCCACGGTAGGGAAACAGACTATCTCATAATATGCTGGTATGGGCATATAACTTTATTAATTAGACTTTTAAATTTCTCTGCCTTTTGACCCAACAGCCCAACTTCTAGAAATCTGTCCTACTAATATATGGCATGACAATCTAAAGATACATGTGCAAATATATCAAATCATGTTGCACACCTTAAAGCAATACAATATTGTATGTCAACTATATCTCAATAAAACTGGGGAGAAATAATATGTGCAAGGATATTCACCATAGCTTTTATTTAATAAGACTTGGGAAGAACCTAAATGTGTACTCAAAATAAAATGGCTGAATAAATTATATGTCTACATAATGACTAACAGACTTGATAAAGAATGAGGTAGCTCTGTTACTGAACTAAAAAGATAGAAGACAGTATAAAGTACGAAAACCAAACCTAAGATTATCTAAGCTTGAAATTTTTCATAATTAAAAAATGGGGGGATAAAAAATGGGCAGAGGATACAAAGAGGCATTTCTCCAAAGAGGACATACAGATGGCCAACAGGCATATGAAAAAATGTTCAACCTCACTTACCATTAGGGAAATGCAAATAAAAACCACAATGAGATACCACCTCGCCCCGGTCAGAATGGCTATCATCAATAAATCAACAAACAAGTGCTGGTGAGGCTGTGGAGAAAAGGGAACCCTGGTGCCCTGTTGGTGGGACTGCAGATTGGTGCAGCCATTATGGAAGTCAGTATGAAGGTATCTCAAAAAACTGGAAATGGAACTACCGTATGACCCAGCAATTCCACTCTTGGGTATCTATCCAGAGAAACCCAAGAC
>NW_017733197.1:35438-59700 GCF_001890085.2 Hipposideros armiger
CCTCGAGGGGTAAAAAGTATAACTATTGCACTGTGCTGTACAGCTGAAACTAATTCTAAAAAAATGTGTATTTCACAATAAAAAATAATTTTTTAAAAAAATGGGGGGAAAAAAAGGTAGGAGAAAATTCTATGCCTTGCCTTTTTCTGAGAAGAGTCTCAGAAGTCTGGATAATTGAACCCTCTCCATCCCCAATCCACCATATGTGACCTCGACTAGTTTTCTACCTGCACTACTAATATATCCATTTCCTCTTTGTGACTCAGTAATTTTAACCTATGGGCTTCTGTTCTCCCTTCCTGATATAAAAACATTAAAAATAGGTATTTATAAGTTTTCATCTCATTAAAAATATCTCATTATTATAATTCATTTTTGCATGGTCCTGTGTTGGAACACCTTTGGTACAAATCAACATTACAACACTCATGACTCTCCCTCCAAAACAAAGCTAAAGAGGCTGACTATCCAGTTAGTGGCTTTCAAATTACCCTACCTTAGAATTGAGGCGTTCTGTGAACTAGAACAAGTACTGCTGCTAAAATCTCCCTAATGGCCAAATAGCAATGAGGGAAAAAGTTAATAAATGTGATTTCCTCAAATTTAATCCTCTTCATCTATTGGCAACCGAAAAAAATGAATAGGAAACCAGTAAAGAAAAAGAAGACCAATTGTATTTAGCATGTGTGATCAGGAATCTTTATAAAGTGCACATTTGAATGTTTTCTGCAAGTAAATATTGTAGTTTCTGGCTCCCAGAATGAGAAGTTAAACGCTGCAGTGTAAACAGCACCACAATTTACACAGGAACAAGTTAGGCCATTGGCCATTTCCCACAGGAGGTACACCAAAATTTGCTCCTCTCTTTCAGTAAGCATTCACATGCCAAGCGTAGGGGGAGAGATGACGGGCAAGCTGCCTTCTCTACCAGCAGTGTCATACATACCTTGCACTAACTCCTCCCCACCCCCATCACACCTCTACCCAGCACCTACTCCTGCCCAGCCCCAACTTTTCCCCTGCCCCATCACCTCTCTACTCAGCACTAGCTCCTCCCCAGTCTCATCACACCTCTTTCAGCAGACGCTTCCTCTGTTTCATCATTGCCAAGCCACAAGCTGAGAGAAGCTTCCAGCATCAGGAGAGGAAAGTAGGGAGGCTATATTGCAAAAATCTGTAGTCCCCATACAAGCACCATCTGCTCTTACGGAGAAACTCAAGGCACAGCCCCAAAGTGGCAAGGACGTGCCTTGGCTCGCATCTAGTCAACGGGCGTTTCTGGCGCGCTTGCGGTGGGGCCCAAGTGAGGAGCTGATGATACAAAGGTGAGCAGTAGAGTCGCGGTACCAGCTCCCTTGGGGCTTCCAGTCTGCGGGAGAGGTGATCATTTCTTTAAAGCCCGCATAGCAGAGGTAGGGCGAGGAGCACTTGAAGCTACCGCTGGGAGAGCTTACTTAATCCCTGAACTGTAAAGGGCTAACTCTAACCCAGTCGGAAGTGACGTGCCTGCTGAGACCCGCAGGTCTGCCACGTAATTGGCCGCGCCTCAACTAGCCACCTTCTCCCCGGACTGGCCAGCCGAGGATAAGAGTAGCTCAAAGTCCGCCGCCCGCCCCCGCCCCCAACGCCACCCGGGATCAGCCGAGCCCAGCCAGAGCCCGAGCGGCTACGGGGACCGGAGAGCATCGTCTGCCCGCGCCCGTCGGCGCCCTGCGGGCAATGGGCTTCAGCGCTCAGCCACGCGCATGCGTGTCCCTCTTCCTCCAGAGGATTCCTCAGGTCACCTGGACGACCACGTTTCAGCCACCTACCCCTCCAGGTCCCTTTTCGCCCTTGACGACTCCTGCAGATCCTCACCACCGGCCTCCCGCCTTCTTCTTCCGCAGGCACCGCTAAGCCCTCCCGCGGCCGCCCGTCGACACCCCGGCTTGCACTGACACGAGCCTCTCGGCGCGGCTTCCGCTTCCGGCGAGTATTGTGTGTCGCGCTGCGGGGCGGGGGTGGGGGGGAGGAGGAAGGAGGGAGGCAGTGCTCCGGCGGCTCCGTGCCCCGCACTACCGGACCCGAAGCCGGGAAGGTAGGTGCTGTCCCGCCGCCGCGCCCGGGGCCCGGGGCCCGCCCCATCGGCCGGCTCCGCACGCCGCGTCCCAGCGCCCCGCGACTGCGTCACCAGCCCCCCGCACGTAACCACAGCTGCCTCCTCCCGCCTCGGGCCCGAGCGGACGTTTTGCCGCCCCGGCGACGTCAGCGCGTCCGGCGTTGCTTGGCTACCCCGCCGTTTCCCCTGTCCCGCTGCCGCTCGCCTCCCCCGGTGAAACTGTGACGCCGTCGCCGCGGGTCTCAGCTGCGTCATAGCAGCCGGCATCCCACCTTCACGTCACACTCTTCCCCACCTGGACACGCATCCCTCCCTCCCTGCCAACCTCTCCCTCCTCTCCAGTCCCCCTGCGCCAGATCTGACGGGAGAAGATGGAGACGGGGTGGGACCGAGTTATGGACCACGCTCAGGAGAGGGTCGCAAGGTGGGACCCCGGACAGTGGTAGAAACAAAATGAGGACGTGCCTGAAGTTTGCCCTTCTGCAGAGACACGAGGACTAGAGGGAAAGAAATGACCAACCCAGAGGCGCCCGAGGCCTCACATGTCTGTAGCTCCAAGTCCTCTCCATACTCCCCTAACCTTTTCCCCATTTCTTTCACACCATTTCTTTGCGAGTCAGATCCCTCCTGGTCGCTAACTCTGCATACACTTCAACTCACCCCAGGTGAGGAGGACACCTAATTTCTAGAACACTGGGAAAAGGGCAGGGTCCCTACTCAAAGTTGGAGTTCCATAGGAGGAGAAAAATCATGTAACTGAACAGTCTTCCCTGGTTGAGGGAAGAAATTGAGGCCCAAATAAGTTACTATTCCAAATTAAACACTTTTCATGCGTGCCATCAATATACACAGGAATAATTGTTAACCCAACTCGTTATAGGGCCATTTCTCTCTCAGCACATAGACCTACTAAATTTCTTTCCTGTTGGGATCCTTGGAGAGGAGGGAGGGTGGACAAGTGGGGTTATGGGGATAGAGAAACCAACCATTCCATGGATAAAAGTGGTGATGTCTTAAGGATGGAGTAGGGGATCAGCCTTCTGCTTTATAAATGCTTTATGCATTCCCAATGCTTTTGAGGCTTCACTTGGAGATTTTGATTGTCTTCTTTACTTTTCATTCCCAACCACTCCAGTTGGAGGCACAGTATGTCCAAGGAATTAGTTATCGATAGGTATTTCATAAGACTCCAGTCCCTGCTAAATATTTAAAATAGATTTTTCATCCCTCTTTTCAAGAGGTTATCAGCCTGGACTCAGTAATACGCTCCTTAGTATAGTTGCTATGAATTTATCGCTTGTGTCCAGATGCACCCAAATAAAATAGGATGTTGTGTGAATCATTTCATTCCAAAAAGACGGCACACTTCCTCTAGGCTAGTCGAATAAAAGGAAGAAGAATTTTAAACTTTCCTGAAAAGAAGGTTGTAGGCCTTACCTAATTAATTCTATTTATTACCATTTGAAAGAGTGAGAGAAGAACAGTGGCAGAGAATCAAGTTTGGGCTCCAATGGACTATTGTAATAAAACTCTTCTGTAGCATTAAACTTTAAAATATACCTAATTTAAGAAATCTTAATACTTTGACTTTAATGGCATTTTGCACTTTACCAAACTTCTTTCTCATCGATTAGAAAAGTATGTCACACTAGGGATACATTGGTCTGGAACTATTGGTTTTAAGATACAAGTTGGATGAGCCTGAATCAGGAGAAGTATACTGAGCTAGTTGAAGGGAAGCCTCTGTTTCTAACGAGGAAGCAGAGGTAGAAAACAAGAGATTGGAAGTTGTGTGTCAGTTTGCTGAAGAGGAAAACATTTTGATGGCTAGAAGTCACAAGTTTTGGAAATGGAGAAACAAAAGAGAGGTTGAATCTGGTACAAGAGAAGATGTAAAATACCAAAATGGGGCTAAATCTGGAGTTAGGATTTTATATGGGGGTAAATGTCAGGGCAGGGATGCAGAAAAATTAAACCTCCAACTAACATTTTTCTCTGCCCCCTTCCTGTCCCCAAGTTAAATAATGGCAGAGACAAGTCTCTTAGAGGCTGGGGCCTCTGCAGCCACCACAGCTGCAGCCCTGGAGAACCTACAGGTGGAGGCGAGCTGCTCTGTGTGCCTGGAGTATCTGAAGGAACCTGTCATCATTGAATGTGGGCACAATTTCTGCAAAGCTTGCATCACACGCTGGTGGGAAGACCTAGAGAGGGACTTCCCTTGTCCTGTATGTCGAAAGACGTCTCGCTACCGCAGTCTCCGGCCTAATCGTCAACTAGGCAGCATGGTGGAAATTGCCAAGCAGCTACAGGCTGTCAAGCGGAAGATCCGGGATGAAAGCCTCTGCCCCCAGCACCATGAGGCTCTCAGCCTCTTCTGCTATGAAGACCAGGAGGCTGTATGCTTGATATGTGCAATTTCTCACACCCACCGGGCCCACAACGTTGCGCCACTGGACGATGCCACACAGGAATACAAGGTGGGGAACCAGACACATGATGTCAACATTGGGCAAAAGGGAGGAGCACAGAGGGGGGGCGGGGGCTCCCTGGGTAGAGGATCGTAAGCTCCAGACTGGATCTGGTCCTCACTCTGTAGTCCCCTCAGAGCTACATACATGGGGCACGTAGTCCATCTGATCAGTTATCCTCAAGCATGAAGAAGAGCAATACCCCAAAATTTCTCTTTTTTTAATACATCTGAGTATATGTGGTCTTGGAATGTATCATTTCATAAATGAATGAAACCGCATGGAGAAGATCAAACCTAGGAAGAACTGAAAGTGGTCTGGTTTCCTCATTCCGTCCACCTATTCAGACCACCCCTTTTTTTCCATTGGTATTGGGAATAGTGTGACATCACTTTAGACTGATTGCCACCAGATAAAGCTGGGCCAGTCTGTGAGCCATTATCCACTATCCCCAGATAATGGATAACATGACATCTGGTTGGGACATATTGCTGGGACACAGGGTAAATGTTTGAGTAACAGAAACTAGAGATTTTATCTCAGCACTTTATCAGGTTCTTTGCTTAATTATGTTAATAAAATCTTGGAAACAAGATTTAAGGTAGTTTGCAGTGTAGGTAAGATTGTATTTGCGGGTGGTCAGAGTTGGATGGGAGGACAAGCTTAAAGAAGGCTATCAGGGTACAGAAGGTCACTTTGACAGTAATAGGCAGTTACTTGACTTAGAAAATGGATAAGGTTGGTGACAGCTGGACCACAGATTCAGTGAGAGGAAAGTTTACTGAGCTAGGAAGGTAATGGGGACAGGCTGGTGGCAGAAGGAGGGACCTAGAAGAAGTTGACACCCCAAATGATAGTAAAGGAAGGGAGTTGGATCAAGAGGTGGTGAGATGGATAGGATGCAAACAAGTGGCTTAAAACAAATGGGTTAACTTCTGAATGTCAGATGTACCAGCCAATCCCAGTTGCCACCTGTCCCTCTTCCCACCCCCCAGGAAAAACTGCGGAAGTGCCTGGAGCCCCTGGAGCAGAAGCTGCAGGAGATCACCCACTGTAAGTCCTCCGAGGAGAAGAAGCCTGGAGAGCTCAAGGTAAAGGCAGCAACCCATGTGGGCTGCGCGGCAGGCAATTAGCCAGACGTTAGCCACACATTATTTAGTCACCAGTTTTAAGTCATTAGAAAAATGCTGTTCTCTCAAAAGGATGGTATTTTCTTAAGCTTGATTGTCATTAAACCTTGTACTTAAATTACTTGTCATGACTTAAGTATTGAGGAAAAGGACATAAGACGTGAAGGACCAACAATGTCTTAACATCTGCAAGTTGAGGGAGTTCGTGCCCGTTGGTTTCCTTTTGTTTGTACAGCAGGCTCTGCTGGGAGTGCAGGGACAGGAGTTTCTTAGAGGGGCTGAGGAGAAGAGAATTTAGAAGCTTCACTGGGCAGGAAGGGAGAGGGAGCCAACCAAGAGTTCCCAGAAGAACTGCCCAGTGACATTAGGACCACATTGTCTTAACCCAAGTAAGCTCAAATATGCCAGATGATGTTCCTAAAATGTTCTTCCCCTCCCCATCCTCTACCTGTAGGATCCTATCCACCCTTCAGGCAGAGGGAAAGCCACTTCCTATGCAGCTTTTCCTTCAGAAATAAGCTTGCTCAGTTTTCATGCAGTTTTTCATCTCTTTAATAGCGCTACCATATTTGTAACATGGTATTTTAGTATCTGCCTTATTTCTTCTATTGGACGGTGAACAAGTATCAATAGTAGCAGTAATAATAACTAGTATTTATTGCGTTAATTCATTGGGTGTCCATGGCATTCCAAATTTACAGCATTATATTAGGTCTTAGGGTTCTGCTCAGGTTAGACTTCTGAGTTCAGGCTAGACTTGGCACAAGTGGGACATAGAGAAGCTACTAGCAAATAGAAGAAAGTCCTGGAGGTTGTCTTTGGAAAGGGTGAACTTAGAAACCTTGTAAGGTGTAGGTGTCATTACCCCCAGTTTATGCAGGAGGAAGCTGAACTTGAATGGTCCAAGTCTAGTACCATCACACAGCCAAATGTGGTAAAACCAGAGATGCTAGTTCTGTATGAATCAATCAATATTTATTAAGCTTCCAGTAGAGGCCAACCCTGTATTTGACATTGGGAAATAATGGTGAGCAAAAACATAGTCCCTGTCTTCCTTGAGCCTACCATGAAGTGGAAAACATAAATAATGGCGTGGCACAAAAAACGTAGTTACAAGTTCATAAGAAGACAATATGGAAATTTGACCTCATTAAAGGATTCCAGAAGAAATAATGAGTTGTTAGTGTTGAGACTTAGGGATAACCAGAAATTAAACAGACATGAAAATAGTAGAGGCATTATTTTTTTTTTTTTAAGATTTTATTGGGGAATTGAGGAAGATGAACAGCCAAGTTGTTGTCCTTGAATCTTAGTTGTGGAGGGTGCAGCTAGCTCAGCTCCAAGTCCAGTTGCCATCCAGCCACCCATCAGCAGCTTGCGGCTGCTCAGCTCAAGGTGCCATGTTCAATCTTAGTTGCGGGTGGGCATAGCCCACCATCCCTTGAGGGAGTCAAACCGGCAACCTTGTTGTTAGGAGCACGTGCTCTCACCCGCTGAGCTATCCTGCCACCTGTTGGCAGCTTAGCTCGGGCACAGTTCACTGGCCCATGTGGGACTCGAACCAGCGACCCTGTTGCTCGGAGCTCACGCTCTTAACCAACTGAGCCACTTGGCCGGCCCCAAGACACTAATTTTTTTTTTTTAATTGGGGAATTGGGGGAGGGGGAACAAACAAGTTGCTGTCGTTTTGTTCTTCAGTCTAGTTGTGGAGGATATTGCTTCACCAGCCCAAGCTGGCACCATCATTGTGCTCTTCCCGGGCGAGGCAGATCAGTTGCCGGCCTCTGGATGGCCGCTCACGGCGGCTGCTGGCCACTCACGCTGGCTGCTGGCTACACACGGTAGCTTATGGCAACCCACTGCCACAGGGGCTGCAGCCTACGCCGTCGCCGGAGACTCATGGCAGCCCAGCTCCAGGTCGAGCTGCTGCTCAGCATCTTAGCTGCAGAGGGCAGTGTCACTGGCCCTCATATGTGGGATCCGAACCGGGGCCCTCTGGCATCCCAAGCGAGTTCTTAACCATCGCGCCACTCGGCCGGCCCTAAAGACACTTAATTTTTAAACAATACATTTCAACAGAAAGGAAGTATTATTATCTTAGTCCTTTATACATTTTAACAAAGCAAGCATTTCAATTGTTTAAAATTTAATTTTGATTGCAAAGGTAAACTTTAAAAAAAAGTTTTTTGGTCTTTTGAAGGGCTTCGGAGACACTTAAAATATGTGAAAACAAAGCTTTTTCCCAGTCATTAACTTTCCTCTTCATGTTGATTACCTTAAAGGTAAAGGATAGAGAGGGGAATAAACATTTTTAAACCTCTGAATACTTAGACAGAACTGTGTTTTTGAAAATGTAAGTCATTGTCTCAATGGTTTCAGAAACTACCACCAACCTTGCTTTTGTGACCATTTGAATCCTCCTTCCTCCTTCTCCCTCATCTTCACCTCCAGAACCAGACCCTTTTAAAAATAATTTGTAATTAATCATGCTGAAATGAAAGTTATTGATAAAATGATCTACATAATTTTAAAAACAGACTGTCATGTAATATAACATAAAGAAAAGTAATTTGTAGTAAAATCTGTGTAATGTTTAGACATGACTACCCTGAAAGACACTGCAATTTAGTTTTATCCTTACACCTACATGTGACATCATCAACAATGCAACAAGTACAAGTTCAGACTGAGGTAATTTTGTAGTAATGTTGACTCAAATACCACAAGCAGCTTAGCTCTTGGTGACTTGATTATTTAAAAATAATAAATAACTTTTAGTCAAGTTCCAAGAAAAACAAAATATAGCCTTATTCAGCCATTCCTGAAAAACTCAGGTATGTTAAAACTGTGTAAGAATTACTCTGTGCTTATATATATAACGGCACTCAAGTTCAGACCTATGTTTTTGAATATCCAGCAGAACATTAGAAAATGGTGTAGGACAATTTATCTTGCAGGGTTGTCTCACACATTGGAGATGTTAGCATTCTTTCCAGGAGTACCCCCAATCATGGCAAACAAAGAAAATGCCCCGTTTCCAAAATATTCCTAGAAGGAGGTAACACCCTCTTTAGAACCACTGGCCTACAAATATAGAGTGAAAAAAAGCAAAGGGCTTACAGGATTAGACGAGGAGAGACCTTTTGCTTCCTATGTACCACAGTTACGAATCCTAAATTCATAACCACATGCACATGTGCACACATACACAAACACTCTGTGCTTTACCTAAAGGTAAACGTTGTGGGAATGAACCTATTTTGTCCTGATTTGGGCCTGAGAAGGTGGCCGTGGAATGAGAAGCAGCAGCAGCTGTAGAACGAGCTCATCAGCCTCTCTGGGTAGCTAGCTGAAATCCAGAAACACCAGGCTTTCTGGCCATCCGGCTTTGAGCCAGCTCTGCTTGCCCTCAGCTTTGCCTCTCACACCCTTCCACTTCTCCTTCCAGAGCCCCCCACTCTGCTTCTTACTTTGCTCCCTCCCTTCTTGGGCTGATTCCTCCTTCAGCCCGGTGCCACTTGGAGAATCCTTTGGCGAGGTCACTTCTTGCAGTAGAGGTTCAGTGCAAGGGAGGATGTGCTTGCTGATAAACCTCAGAAAGAGTCAGGATGGTGTTTGAGTCCTGTTATTGTTAAACTTCAGGAATGTTACAAGTTCAAGTCCATTTGCTGACTGAGAGAAAGCATGGTTCAAATTTTAAGCAACTAATTTACTAAGAAACTTCGGAGCCTGTTCCTAGGATGGCAACTGTCAATTCTCTGAAGTGACTTGAAACTGTTTAACAGGTTCAGCCCTGAAATCTACATATACATTTTATAACAGCCCATTACCAAAATCTTACCAATTCTGATACTTTCCCAGTTGATTCTAACTGGTAGATGTTTTTATCAGGTAGATGTCTTGCAATATACAAATTATGACAGTCTTATCGCCTAACTTTCTAATGTTTATACTTTCCCTTTTTTGACAAATTGCATCAGCTGGAAGTTTATCATCAGATATATCAGATATTTCTGATATCTGAAATAATTTCTCATAGTGTTATTGAGTTCTTATATCTTGAATTTTTTTTTACTAAAACATAAAAATACAGCCTTTTTAGAAGTTAGTGTAATTAAAGAAAATTAAAACTTTTAAACATTGATTTTTTTTTTTTTTAATCTCCCCAGTTGTCTTCACTCCCAAGTCAAGTCATCAGTGTGGGTGACAATGGGGATGAGGCCATTCTTTATAGAAAGAAATTGCAATGGATAGAAACATGAGTGTCTTGTTAAACTATTTCCAGTGACACTGGAATCTGTTCATTCATATGCATGGCGGGTGGGGAAAGGCACCCTGTGCCCTGCTGGCCCTGCTAAACATAACACCCTCCCTCTTTCTTCAGAGACTAGTGGAGAGTCGCCGACAGCAGATCTTAAAGGAATTTGAAGAGCTTCATAGGCGGCTGGATGAAGAGCAACACATGTTGCTTGCACGCCTGGAGGAGGAGGAACAGGACATTCTACAGCGCCTCCGGGAAAATGCGGCTCACCTTGGGGACAAGCGCCGGGACCTGACCCACTTAGCTGCTGAGGTGGAGGGCAAGTGCTTACAGTCAGGCTTCGAGATGCTTAAGGTTCGACCTTTGCCCCTGCACAGCCCCGCGGGTCGAGCACAGTGTAGCTTTGCACAGGCCGTTCTGTCTGCCCGGGATGCTCCCTCTGCCCCGCTTCTCTAAACCCAGTTGTTCCTTCTAAGCATACGCAAAGAATCTACTTCTACAGAGAGGCTTCTCTGATTTCTCCCATCCCCTTCTAATCATTTTTGTGTTCTTATGTCTTGTCAACAATTATGTGCTTCATTTGTACCAAAGAAAAAAATCAACTCTTTTGAAAGGAGTGGGTCTAGTCTGAATTCATGAAGAAAACTATGCATTAAAAATTGTGTAAATGCAGTTACCATTACTTTTAAGTCCTGGATGGAACTTGATATTTAACCTAGTGCTGAAAAAGAATAGAAACCTAGTCTGAAGGACACTTGAAATTATGTATGTATTGTTTTTGATATGTAAATGGTGCCTCAAATGTTTGAAGTAATTTGTTCTCTTAAGCAGATGAATGGTGTTAGTAAGGCTGTAGAAAACATATTTTTTACCTTAGAGATCAGATTGCCAGCATTTGAATCAGTGAGGCTTCGTTGTGCATTTCTCTGCATGCTGATGTATGCCTTGGTATTTATTCTTATGTCCTTTCATGTATGTGTGTTCTGCCTTCCACATTAAACTGAGAAATCCTTGGTGGGCAGAGATTTGTCTTCTTTGTCTTCTGGACCCCAAGTATTTGCAAATCAGGATTGGCACACAGTTATTAATGTGTATTAACCATTACCAGACGGGGGATACCAAACCATAGTGGGAAAGTGTGATTCGTTCCTATGCCACCAGCCTGCAACTATCTGTATTGATCCTCAAGGAGACAGGTGTGTGGTTGGTACTTGGGGGACAGAGTAAAGAGCAGACACAATCCCTGTACCTTGCGTCGAGCTCCCAGTATGCTTGGGGAGCAAAGACAAACACACAAGAAACCATTTGGAAGTGATACAAATGACCAAGTTTCATGATGACCAGAAGTTGAAAGTGGGGATGAAATTGGGAGAGAGAGGCTCAGATCGCTCTGGAGCGCTTCCCCTTCGTGGTGACCCTCAGTTTGCCCTGCTCCTATTTTAGAAGTCTAGAACTTTGGGGAGGAGGGGGAACCTTTTGCCTGTAGGACCCTTGACTACCAGGACCAATTTGCTTTCTTTTCTCCTTCCCTCTAGGATGTCAAAAGTACCCTGGAAAAGTAAGTGATTCTTGCATCTCTTTGAGTGAGTTAGGTCTTGGCTTAGAGACTTAGGGGCACAGTAAGGAATTGGGAGAGTAAAGATAGAAAAGTCACACAGTGTCTGGGTAGGATATGGGTTCATTGCATCCATGAAGCCAGTTAGAAACAAATCATCAGGACAAATCGTTCCTTTCCTTTTTCTCTTTGAGCATCCGGACTTCCTTGTTAAGAAAGATACCAAGATAATGTAGAACCAGATTCTCCCTGTGCCTGTATGTGGAATTGAGTCCAAACAAGACGGAAGGAGGAAGGGGTTGGGGAAGAGGAGGGGGGAGCGGGTGGTTACCCATTTGCATGAAATATAGCAATATCCCCAGAAAGTTCTGGGACTCATTCTTAAAATAATGATCTGTCCAGGGGACCATATGGCTCTCCGTAAATTGACAAAAGAAAGCAATACACAAATATTTGTCCTCAGGGAGGAGGGAGAGGGTGGGAGGATGGAGAATTGTAGTTTCTCCCGAAAGACGTCAGCATCTGAAGACTCACTCGACTGGAGCGGCCCCTGACCCTGCCCTTTCTTCCCCTATCTCCCTATCGCTCCTAGATGTGAAAAGGTGAAGACCATGGAGGTGACTTCAGTATCCATAGAGCTGGAAAGGAACTTCAGCAATTTCCCCCGACAGTACTTTGCCCTAAGGAAAATCCTTAAACAGCTAATTGGTGAGTTACTCCCAAAAGGAAAGTAGCAGAGGGAATCAGTAGAGAGAAGAAAGTCTTTAGGTCCTACTTTATCTGGGCTTCAGCTATCCCGTCTGTCACTTACTGTGCCCACACCCACACCCACCCCTTTACCTGAGGGCTTTCAGTCCCTCTGAGTCACAGAACCCCAAGTGAGAAGCCATAGGTGTCTTCTACTCTTAGGCCCTCACTTTTCTGAATAGGGACCCAGAAAAGTTAAGTAATTTGCCTAAACTTGTCCCCTCTTGAGAGTGAAAGGAAATGTTAATATTTACTCAGAGAAAATAATCTTAAACAAGGACCGTTCCAGGAAAACACACCTGGTCACCCTGTCCCTAGACCCCGATGATGCCTTCTCTGTATCCTTCTTAACATCTTCCCTTCTTTCTGGCCACTGGACTGTGCCTGTGCTTCTCTGCACAGTAAGATAGGTGATGATGTTGGGGCCTGGAGGGAGGACCAGGCAGGAGTCTAAACCCCCAACCCTTGCAAAGTCAAGACAGCATTGCCTGCTTATTTTAGGGCCCGGGTGAGAAGTGAAGCCAGTGTTCCCTCCCCTCCTGTAGGTGACACCCTGGATTGAGAAAGTTAACCAAACCACGGTGTTCTGGGGGCTTTTAAGGGAGCAGGCTCTGGAAGGCAGGCTGGAAGAATGAGGCAGGGGCATTTAGCTATTCCCATCCTCATCTAGCTCCCCACTCTGGCTTCTCCCGCCAGCGGATGTGACCCTGGACCCTGAGACTGCTCATCCTAACCTAGTGCTGTCGGAAGATCGTAAGAGCGTCAAGTTCGTGGAGACAAGACTCCGGGATCTCCCTGACACACCACGGCGTTTCACCTTCTACCCTTGCGTCCTGGCTACTGAGGGCTTCACCTCAGGCCGACACTACTGGGAGGTGGAAGTGGGTGACAAGACCCACTGGGCAGTGGGTGTATGCCGGGACTCTGTGAGCCGGAAGGGTGAGCTGACGCCCCTGCCTGAGACTGGCTACTGGCGGGTGCGGCTGTGGAATGGGGACAAATATGCGGCCACCACCACGCCTTTTACCCCTTTGCACATCAAAGTGAAACCCAAGCGGGTGGGCATATTCCTAGACTATGAGGCTGGCACACTGTCTTTTTACAACGTTACAGATCGCTCTCATATCTACACCTTCACTGATACTTTTACTGAAAAACTCTGGCCCCTCTTCTACCCAGGCATCCGGGCTGGTCGGAAAAATGCTGCACCACTTACCATCAGGCCCCCAACAGATTGGGAGTGACAGGTAGGGACGTGGGGATGATTGGGGTGAGGCAGGGTCAAGAGCTATGGGCCTGCCTTCCTGCGACCTGCTGGAACGTCTCTGTGTCTGCCTGGTTTCAGTCCTGAACCATTGGGGAGAAGCACCTTGGTTTCTAGAATGGTTTCTGTGGGAGAGGAGTAGGACTGGGCTGGCATGAGAGCACAGCTGTGTCGCCCTCCTAACTGTCAAGGTGAGGAGCTAGTTCTGGGGGGATTACCTCCCCTGACGTCCATCAGGTTTTCTATTGCACAAGGACGGATTGGGAAAGAAGGAGAGCCTTTTCCAGAAACAAAACGTTTTTGGGAGGGTCTGATGTGCTCAAACCAGAGGAGGAAACAGAAACCCCTGCACATCTTTTTAGAGTGTTCTTTGACCCAGAATAGTCTTGTTTTTATGAGGAAGAGCACAGGGGTGTGTGTACCTCTAGATTGAAATAAAAATGAATGACAGTTGCTCTCATGGGTCTAGAAGTTGAGGAGTTTTTCCCTGGACAGAGATGGGGCATCAAGAAGGTTAGAAAGGTCAGGGAAGGGGGCTAAAGGAACAGTTTCCTAGATACTAATGAAGGGAAGAGGGGTTTCTTTGGTCTTCTATTCCCAGAGTAAGGTTGCCATTGTGAGTAGGATCGGCCAGAGGTAGGAATGTGGGGAGGAGAGCCCAGGTCCTTGTCTCAGCCTTCAGCAGAGCTGGCTTTCTGCCTGCCCCTTTATAGTTGATTGTCTCCAAGAAGTTGGTCACCTTACTCTTCAGAGGCAAGGCGCCAGAGATCCTTCAAGACACTCTAGTGAGAGCATAGCTTTCACTGCTTGCCCAAGGGAACTTGGAAAGGAGAGAGTCAGATATTAGAGGAAAGAAAGTATTTCTATCCAAAGCTCTGGCCTTAAAGAATGTTACTAAATAGTTACTCCCACATTGTCAGGCTTGTTACCTGTCTACAGTTTCCAAGTCGGAAAGGGAAAAAGGAAATGGAGTCTTCCTAAGTCTGAGGACAGGGTAGAAGAGGGTGGTGTGGGTAGGGAAGGGCCAGATGGGCATCTTTCTTGTGCCTGTTTGCACCTGGCCCGGAACTGGTGTTCACAAGAGCTGGTCTCCTTGTTTGCTGCCATCCTTCACCACTTGCCATTTCCCCTATCAGAGAATGTAAATCATTTAATGTTAGGCCAAAACTTACAACCTGTAGGGTACAGATGTTGTTGAAAAAGGTAAAGCAATGCATGCCAAATCAAACTAAAATGAATTGGACTATCTGCTGCTTGGGTCATTGGGTTCACAGAAGATTGGGATAAGAAACTGCAGTTTATTGAGGGCATTTCAGTTCCTCCTGCCACCTCAACAGGACTTTGTCCAGACTCTCTTCTTACCTTTGTGCCTTGACTGTGGTTCTTTGTGGCGAGATGCTTTGGTTGGTAAAACATAATATGGAACAAAGGATCCACTGAAGTGATTTCTGTGTTGTGTGGTGATTTGACAACGGCCTCTGTTGATGTGTAAAAATCACTGGGTATTAAAAATGCATGTTCCTGGGCTCACCCTTAGTGATTGATCAAGGTCTGTAGTGGGCCTGGGCATCTTCATTTTAAGCATACTCCTTTCATTTGAGTCTGGCATACTTGTGAAAGTCATCCCTGAAGAGGCTTCAGCCACTCCTCTGAGCTGGAGGCCTGGTTCCCTACACAGCCTGACAGGGTTTGAGAGGGGAGAGGCCTCATCCTCTCCTGACTTAGGAAGCCCTCTCCCTTTCTCAGGGTTCATTCATGTTCTGCCCCTCCAGCTCACATCCCTCTACTTCTGACCTCATGAACTGGTGGTCATTAACTATGAAGCAGAGGTAAACACCAAATGGGAGACAGACAGAGGTCACAGGGAGAGATTGTGATCTATGTCTGTGTTGGGGTGGGGTGTAGTTTCAGGGGCAGGAGATGCTGTTGACAGGTTTCTGTGCTCCAGTACCTAAGACTCAGAGTTAGTGTGTTTAGTATTACATAACAGGAAATGTATGTGGCGTGAGAAGTACATGAACTTGTCGCAACAATGCTGCTAACCTTTTTTGACATCAGAGGGATTATTATGAGTTTATACCAACTGGACAAACAGTTAAAGAGTTAACCAAGTTTACTATTTGGAAGTACTGAAAAGGCTGCATGAAAAAGTTAGATGAAAAGTAGCTGAACTTTTCGCCAACAATTCATAGCTCTTGCATCACGACAATGCATCAGCTCACACGGCACTGTCTATGAGGGAGTTTTTAGCCAGTAAACAGATAACTATATTGGAACACCCTCCCTACTCACCTGATCTGGCCCCCTGTGACTTCTTTCTTTACCCAAAGATAAAGGAAATATGGAAAGGAAGACATTTTTATGACATTCAGGACATCAAGGGTAATATGACAACAGCTCTGATGGCCATTCCAGAAAAAGAGTTCCAAAATTGCTTTGAAGGGGGGACTAGGCACTGGCATCAGTGCATAGCTTCCCAGGGGGAGTACTTGGAAGGTGACTGTAGTGATATTCAGCAATGAGATATGTAGCACTTTTTCTAGGGTGAGTTTGCGAACTTAACTATCTGACCTCGTATTTCTTTGGTTAAGCGGGGAAAAGCTGTGCTTTCTGAGGGCCAGGAGCCATTTTCCTCCCCTCCACCGCCTTCATGATCCTTTCTAGTTTTACTCCCACTGGCACCAGTACATAATGTATAACCTCTGTTCCTTTTATCTGTAGATATTTGGCTTCAGTAGAGTAAGCAGAAGGTCTAGCTGTGTATAAATTGCACAGAACCATCTCCCCAGCCTCTCTATATGAAGAGACCAGTCTTCTAAAAATGTTTAGCAGTTTAGATCCTCTGTGTTCCATTAGCATCGCCAGTCTCTACCTAGTATAAATGATCATGGGCTTGAGAAAGACTAAAAAATAGAAACTTATAAAGGGACCCTGGGCTTGAATTGCTGAAGGGGTGGGGGTAACCGCGTTTACAAACAGATGGGTCTGTGGGTCCGCTGGGTGGCGTCAGAGTAAGGCCCACAGGCAAGCGCCTTGCTGGCACAAGAACTACACTTCCCTGGAGGCCTTACGCTGACGCGGGGGGTGGGGTTACCTGAGGGGCGGGGTCTGCAGAGCGTCATGTGTGGGGCGCGCTCCAGGCCAGGATGGCGGGGCCGGTGAAGGACCGTGAGGCATTCCAGAGGCTTAGCTTCCTGTACCAGGTGATTCCGCGTAGGGGCCGCACGGGGAGCGGGGTGTCTGATGCCGCAGGCTCCTGAGTGACCGCACCCCTCCCCTAGGCCGCACACTGCGTCCTTGCACAGGACCCCGAGAACCAGGCGCTGGCGAGGTTCTACTGCCACACAGAGAGGACCATAGCGAAGCGGCTGGTTTTGCGGCGGTGAGACAGGCGCGGAGCCTAGCGGAGGGCATGGGAGGGGGGGCGAAAGAGGGAGAGCAGGCGCTCAGACCACCTTCCTCCCCCTCCGCCCTCAGAGACCCCTCGGTGAAAAGGACCCTCTGTCGGGGATGTTCTTCCCTTCTCATCGCAGGCCTGACCTGCACGCAGCGCCAGAGACGTGAGTACTCCTGGCGAGGTGGGGGGACTGAGGAGCATTGGTGGGCGGGGTGAGGGGCGGGCCAGGACCCTTTCCTCGCTTTAGATGGGTGTCTGGTGGGATTTGCAGGAGTAGGCTTTCTCCAGCTCTGAGTTAAGGTGTTAACTACATTTGAACAAACTAAGGTCTGGGCAATTCTAGAGAAATGTTGCCATAAGAGGCAACCTCGCCCATGCATAATAATAGGTGTTATTTGGCATCGTGGAGACCATGATTCCCATCACCACTCACTCATTCATGCAACAAATATTTATTTTTCTAACATGTGTCAAGTATTGTGCTACATTCATTATTTTTATTGAAATTGGAGTCTGGTGGGACATACTAAGGTAGAAACCATTAAAATAGTTTAGAAGAAATGCTTTAATTGGGGGGTAGAATGCTAAGTTACTTATGCCAGTACTGGTGAGACTCATCATAAGAAGGCATAGTGGAAGAAGAAAATTCTAGGCATGTGTATTGACTCTGAGATGAGAGCTTGTGGCGCTGTCAAGAAAATAAGAGTTTACAGAGCTGGAGTCTGAGGTGCACAAGACATGTGGCTAGAGAAAGAAATGGCAGATCTTAAACAGTCTTGTTAAAGAGTTTGGACTTTATCTAAAAGAATACCAAGAAATTGATCACTTCTGCAGGGTCCTGACACTGTCAGATTTGCATTCCAAGTGGGGAAGGGGTGGAATTCCTACTAGAAAACAATAGAGGCAAAACTGGGTGCAGGAGACCTTTCCTTCTAATCCGAGGTACTCTCTTCCTTTATCCCTCATCCACCCCAGGCTGCAGGGGACAGCGCTGGACAGTACAGACCTGCCTAACATGCCAGCGCAGCCAACGGTTCCTTAACAATCCCGGGCATGTGCTCTGGGGAGACCGGCCTGAGGCCCAGCTGGGGAGCCAGGCTGGTGAGAAGTGCGGGACAAAAATGTGGGCTCTCCTGGGGGTAGGGATGGTAGGGGACATAGTACTGAAGCGGGCACATAGGTGAATTCTGGGTTAGTGTGAGAGGTACCACAGTCTTAGAAAACTCTAATTCTGCTCACCTGTCCAGATCCTAAACCACCACAGCCCCCGCCAAACACAGCCCACCTTCCTGAGGAGAAAATGCAGCCTCAGAGCTCCAGTCACCAGTGATGGATTCACCCTATCTTCCAAATAAACAAATTTAATTCTGCTTCACTTGGTGATTCTGTTCTGTATTTCAGCTCTTAATTCCATTTTCCTCTGTTTTTGTCTGTATTTCTCTCACCGGCTAACCTCCCCTTTGTCCTTTGTCTTTATCCTTCTAGTCCACTTTCAGGGAGATCTGATTTCCACAGACTAATTGGCCCCACTTAGCAGCCCCATAGCCAGGACCCCGACTCCAGTGCGCCTTCACCCTGCTTCTCAGTGCAGTCAATGCCACGTTTGGAACCCGGGCTCTCGGGTTGTCTGCAAGGGTCTGAGCTGCTTAGGGTATCCATGCTTAGGCAGGCCTGACTGTTGACTGAAGGTCTGGACAGACGGCTGATGCCACAGATGCTATTTTTAAATGAGGAAAAGAAGTTTGGAGGATGGGGAAGGAGATGCTTCAGATCCTCTAGTTCTTCTGCAGAGGTGGTCTTTTCCAATCTCTGGGTTTTCTTCTTTAAAATTCTAATAAGGGAAATTGTACAAACCCAGAGTAACAAGGTGAAAGATGATATCAAAAGGACACTGACAGGGCCGGCCAAGTGGCTCAGTTGGTTAAGAGCACAAGCTCTGAGCAACAGTGTCACTGGCTCAATTCCCACATGGGATGGTGGGCTATGCCCACCCGTAACTAAGATTGAACACGGCACCTTGAGCTGAGCTGCCCTGAGCTGCGGACAGGCAGCCAGATGGCTCAGTGGTTAGAGCGTGTGCTCTTAGCAACAAGGTTTCCGGTTCAACTCTCGCATGGGGTGGTGGGTTACACCCACCCTCAACTAAGATTGAACACAGCACCTTGAGCTGAGCGGCTGCGAGCTGCCGATTGGCGGCTGGATGGCGACTGGACTTGGAGCTGAGCTAGCTGCACCCTCCACGACTAAGATTGAAGGACAACTTGGCTGTTCCCCTTCCCTAATTCCCCAATAAAATCTTTGTAAACAACAAAAACTGTTCTCTTCAGTATTCCTAGAGAACTCACTCAAAGACAGAATTTTAGCCTGACCTCTGCTGAGTGCCAGCTAATCAATTTACCCTGAAAGAATACAAACAAAATTTTCTGTTTCCAGAATGCAGTTTTCTTTCTTGCCTTTCTCTTAAAAGTCCTGTGTTGCACTTACTGCTGCATAAAAATCACCCATAATGTGGCTTAAAACAGCAGTAATATATTATTTCCCCCAATTCTGTGAGCTAGGCTCTCTGAGGTCTTGGCTGGGTGGTTCTTCTGTTCTAAACAGCACACCTGGAGTCACTCCGCTTCCTTTGACTGGTGCCTGGTACCTGATCAGGAAGACCCAGGAAGCTTCATTGTGTGTGTGTGTGTGACCTCATTGCTTCTCCATGTGGCCTTGCTGCATAGCTGGCTTTGATGTCCTCACCGCTTGGCTGTCTCAGGGTGGTTGGACTTCCTTCCAAGAGTACAGGCTCCAAGGCGCAAGTGCTTATCAAGCCTCTGTTTTCACCATACCAAAGCAAGTCACATGGCCAGGCCCAGATTCAACAGAAAGGGCTTACACCGGAGCGTGAATATGGGGAGGTTCATTGGTTCCTTGGGGACCACCGTTATAGCTGTTGACCATGTCCTCGGTTTGCCTTTGTCCCTGACTTAGTCTCTCCATTTACTCCTTTACATGTCATTAAGTCATTCACATGAAAAATTATGAACAGTGTGTGACTAACTAAATGTTTCTGAGTTATTCTTCAACAGTTTCTTTCTTGGGCCTGCTGTACAGCCAACAGAAATGTGCGGCCTGAAAGTGCATCCTGTGCAGACCTGAACCCTTTTCATCTTCAGCTCACCCCCTTGACTGCACCCACAAGTCTCATTTTTGAGCTCGTTGGCTCTGGCACACTAAACCTGATTCTTGGCCATATTTGCTTTGAGTGTGATTATGATTGCACATGACACTGAACATGCCCACAGTGGGATAGCAGTGGGGGAACTCTGAGTTCTGAGTTCATGGCTGAGTCATTAACTGACGTGTGGGAGACCACAGGAACCAGTTCCCAGCTGGGAGGCACATGAAACAACGTGGAATATGGTTCACTTATGATTCTCTGTGGCTTACTGATCTGTGTTATGTTTGTGTCAGTATAGGTTCCTGTAAGTAGATATCAGAACTCTCTTCCTCCTTCCAAAACTCTGTCCTTTTTCATGTTTACTTATTATGACATGATAGTTGGCAGTACATGCAAAAATGGATTTCCTGTTAACAGGAAATCAGATCCCTAGAATGCAATAGTCACCTTTCTTTAATGTTTCTAAATAATTTAGTAATTCAAAATTTGTGCACCTCTGGGACTCTTTAAATAAAATTAAATGGAACAGAGAAGAAACTTGGGTCATTCCAACTGAATCAAGAAAACGAGGTCTTTCAATTGCCTTAGAAACCAAGACTTAATCATTCCCCAAACCTTAGGTACATTTAGTACTTTTAAAAACTGGTAAGAGCCTGCCAAGTGGCTCAGTTGGTTAAGAGCTCGCTCAAGAAAGGGTTGCAGGTTCGATTCCTGGCCCGAGCTGAGCTGCTGCTGAGCTGCCAACAGGTGGCAGGATAGCTCAGCTACAAAACATAATAATAATAAAACCTGTTAAAAATGGGGGTGACCAGTTGTCTCAGTTGGTTAGAGCGTGGCACTGATAACACCAAGGTTGCCGGTTCGATCCCTGCATGGGCCATTGTGAGCTGCACTCTCCTTAAAAATAGTCAATTATGCCATTGTAGCATGAAAGCAATGTGTAACCAATGACCATGGCTGTTCCCCAATAAAATTAAAAACAAAAAATGTAAATAGTGTCATTGTCAGGGAGAGTGAGTGATAAAAGAACTAGAAACCATCCTGAATTCAGAAGGGAATTATAAAATTACTTAAATTCTCAACAAGGGGAATAATAAATCTAGTTTTGTCTGCATCACATAGTTCCTGTAACTCAAATGAGATAATGTATGTGGAGGTACCTTGAAAACGGTATTATATGGCATTTTAATAAAGTATAAGTAGTAATCATAATACTTTGGGAGTAAGAAGTAGCAAATATATTAGAAAAGACAGCTCCTGGACATCAAGGAAAATGAGTCACTGCCCCTACAATACATTTGTTAAATGAGGCAGTTTGACAATGTTCTTTTCCTATCGTTTCTTCCAACTCTGGAGACTAACAGATTAAGTTATCCAATTTTTCACTAAATGTCAAAAAGCCAGGGCTGCTTCTGGATTTCCATGCACTTATTAAATATTTTCTGAGGGCTTACTCTGGTAGGGCATTGCTCAGGACTTGGGGTGTACATCAGTGAACAAGAGAGTTGGAGGGAAAAGCCAGCCGAGTGGCGCATTGGTTAAGAGTGGGCTTGGGATGCCATCTCTGAGCAGCAGGGCCCCGGTTCAGATCCCACATTAGGGCTAGTGACGTTGCGCCCTCTACAAGCTAAGATGGTGAACAACAGCTTGACCTGAAGCTGGGCTGCCGTGAGTTACTGGCTCCGGTGTAGTCTGCAGTGAGGCTGCAGTGGGCTGCCGTAAAGCTACAGTGAGTGGCTGACAGCCAGTGTGAGTGGCTGGCACGGCGGTGGCCAGCATGAGCTGCCAAGAGCCACCATAAGCGGCCGTCCAGTGGCCAGTGACTGACCTGCCTCACCCAGGAAGAGCACAATGATAATACCAACATGGGCCAGTGAAATGACGTCCTCCACAGCTAGACTGAAGAACCAAAGGACAGCAACTTGTCTGTTCCCCTTCTCCGGTTCCCCAATGCTGTTCCCCTCCCCCAATTACCCAATAAAATCTAAGGGGGAAAAAAAGAGTTGGAGGGAAGACAAGGAAAAAACAATGTATGATAAATTCCATATCATACAGGGATGCGTACAATGTAAAAAAATCAGGAAGGTAAGGAAGCAATTTCCAGTTTTAAACAGAGCAGTCCAGGCAAGCAGCACTGAGAAGGTGGTGACCACAGCAGGTTCTGAAGGTGCCTCTTTTGTGTCCCCTCAGAAAAGCCCAGAGAAGGCCACTTCCTGCAGGTACTTCCCACATGTGCTAGCAAGTATCTCTCTGTCCAAGAGCATTCCCTGGAAGCAGGAGCCATGCGAGGTAGGCAAAACATTCCAAGGAAAACTCCCTGGGAGCAACCGCAGACAGTGAGGGATGAGAGTGGTGGATTAATATTCCAGGTAAACCCTCAGGGTCTCCCACAGGGTTGAGCCCTGGTCACACACAAGTGCTCTTTACACACTTCCTTCCCTCCCGTTGCCCTCTGCACTCCTTCACCATAATTCCTGGATGATCTTCCAGGTAAACTATTGTGTTTGCTCTGAAGGAACCCAAACTGAGAGGGACATTTGAAAAAAGACTTGAAGGAGGTAAGGGATCTAGCCATGCAGATATCCAAAGAGAATCTCCTGGGCAAAAGGAACAGCAAGGACTAAGGTCTGAAGTGGGAGCCTGCTCAGGGGTTCCAGGGTCAGAAAGGAGGCCGGTGTGAATGGGACAGAGTGAGCAAGGTGGAGATAAGGGATGCCAGAGATCTTCATTTAGGCCACCATAAGGAAATTGTTCATAGGGAGGCCATTGGAAATTTTTAGACAGGAAAAATGGCTTAACATTTTTAAAGGATCACTGTTCTTTTTTTTTAATTAGTATTAGGTGTACAAAAAACATAATTATTAGACACTTACACCCCTCACAAAGTGATAACCAAACTGTCTACTACCCATCTGACATCATACGAGTACATAGCTATTACAATACCATTGAATGTATTCTCTATGCTGTACTTTACATCCTGTGACTATATATGTATTTAATTATAGTTGACATTCAATATCATTTTATATTAATTTCAGGTGTACAGCACAATGGTTAGGCATTTATATAATCTATGAAGTGATCCCCAGATGAGTCCAGTACTCATCTGACACCAAACATAATTTTTACATTATTGCTTATATTCTCCATACTGATTTCACATCCCCATGACTATTTTGTGAATACAAATTTGTACTTTCTAATCCTTTCACCTTCTCACCCATCCCCCAACCCCCCTCCCATCTCAAAACCCTCAGTTTTTTCTCTGTATCTATGAGTCTGTTTATGTTTTGTTTGCTTGTTTATTCTGTTCTTTAAATTCCACATACAAGTGAGATCATATGGTATTTGTCTTTCTCAATCTGACTTATTTCACTTAGCATAATATCCTCTACGTCCATCCATGTTGTTGCAAATGGTAAGATTTCATTGTTTTTTATGGAAGAGTAATAATTTATTGTATAAATGTACCACAATTACTTTATCCAGTCATCTATTGATGGGCATTTTGGTTGTTTCTATATCTTGGCTATTGTGAATAGTGCTGCAATAAACATAAGGGTGCATATATATTTTTTGAATTAGTGTTTTGGATTTCTTTAGATAAATACCCAGGAGTGGAATTGCTGGGTCATAAGGTAGTTTTATTTTTAATTTTTTGAGGAACCTCCATACTGTTTTCCCTAGTAGCTGCAGCAATTTGCAATTCTACCAATAGTGCACCAGGGTTCCCTTTTCTCCACATCCTCACCAACACGTGTTGCTTGTTGATTTATTGATGATAGCCATTCTGACAGGTGTGAAGTGGTATCTCATTATAATTATTTTTGCATTTCTCTGATGATTAGTGATGTTGAGCATCTTTTCATATGTCTATTCACTATCTGTATGTCCTCTTCAGAGAAATGTCTATTCAGGCCCTCTGCCCATTTTTAAATCAGATTGGTGTTTTGGTGTTAAATTGTATGAGCTCCTCATATATTTTGGATATTAACCCCTTATCAGATGTATCGCTGGCAACTATCTTCTCCTATTCAGTAGGATGTCTTTTCGTCTTGTTGCTGGTTTCCTTAGCTGTACAAAACTTTTGAGTTTGGTGTAGATTATTTGTTTATTTTTTGCCTGAGGATGAAGGTGTGTGTGTGTGTGTGTGTGTGTGTGTGTGTGTGTGTGTGT
>NW_017733197.1:59770-60999 GCF_001890085.2 Hipposideros armiger
AGAGAGAGAGAGAGAGAGAGAGAGAGACAGACAGACTGACAGGCAGACATGCAGTCTGACAATTAAGTTCACGAACAAACTCATCCTACAAAAAGTGCTACATATCTCATTGCTGAATATCACTATGGTCACCTTCGAAGTACTCCCCTTGAGAAGCTTAGTTTTGGAACTTTTTTTTCTAGAACAGCCATCAGAGCTGTCATTGTATTACCCTTGATGTCCTGAATTTCATCAAAATGTCTTCCTTTCAATATTTCCTTTATCTTCAGGTACAGAAAGAAGTCACTGGGGGCCAGATCAGGTGAGTAGGGAGGGTGTTCCAATAATTGTTTACTGGCTAAAAACTCCCTCACAGACAGTGTCATGTGAGCTGCTGCATTGTTGTGGTGCAAGATCCATGAATTATTGGTGAAAAGTTCAGGTCGTCTAACTTTTTCACACAACATTTTCAGCACTTCTAAATAGTAAACTTGGTTAACTGTTTGTCCAGTTGGTACAAATTCATAATGAATAATCCCTCTGATATCCAAAAACATTAGCAACATCATTGCAACAAGTTCGCAAACTTAATTGTCTGACCTTGTATATATCAGAGGAGCCAAAAAGGAGGTGCCAAAAAAATGTATACAGGTGGACACTTTGATCAATGTTGCTCAAGCTGTAATCAGAAGTGTTTGAACACTGATGTAACTACTTTGAGCATCTCTTATAATTGCAGGAGTCAAAAGTGACTTGTATTCATCTTTTGTTATCCGTATATATTATTACAATTTTAATACAGTTTTTCTTTCTTAAAATGTGTATACATTTGGGGGGGCACCGTGTGTGTGTGTGTGTGTGTGTGTGTGTGTGTGTGTGTGTGTGTGTTCAGAGAGTTTACTTCCCACATTTTTTTCTAGGAGTTTTATGGTTTTGGTACTTACATTTAAGTTTTTAATCCACTTTGAGTTTATTCTTGTATATGGTATAAGAAGGTGGCCTAGGGCAGATGGGTGGCTCAGTTGGTTAGAGCATGCATTCTGAGCAACAAGTTTGCCAGTTCCATTCCCACATGGGCCAGTAAGCTGCGCACTCTGCAACTCGATTGAAGACAAGGACTTGAGCTGAGCTGCAGCTGAGCTGCTTGCTGGTGGGCTGCCAGGTGGCTCAGCTGCTTAGAGCTCATGCTCTTAATAACAAGGTTGCCAGTTGACTCCCACATGGGATGGTGGGCTGCGTTCCCCCACCAC
>NW_017733197.1:61019-68693 GCF_001890085.2 Hipposideros armiger
ATTGAAGGACAACAACTTGACTTAGAACTGATGGGTCCTGGAAAAAACACATTGTTCCTTAATAAAGTTTTTAAAAATAAGGGAGTGGTCTAGTTTCTTTCTTTCTTTCCTTTTTTGTTTTTGTTTTTTGTTTTTTCTACATGTATCTGTCCAGTTTTCTCAGCACCATTTATTGAATGGACTGTCTTTACCCCCATTGTATATTCTTGCCTTCTTTGTCATAGATTAATTGACCATATAGACCAATTTATTTCTGGGCTGCCTATTCTGTTCCATTGATATAGCTTTCTGTTTTTATGCCACTACCATGCTGTTTTTTGATTACTAATTCTGTAGTATGGTTTGATATCAGGTAGCATGCTATGTCCAACTTTGTTCTTCTTTCTCAAGATCACTGTGGCTATTTGTGGTTACTTGTGGTTCCATATAAAATTTGGGATAATTTGTTCTAGTTTTGTGAAAAAAAATGCCATTGGTATATTGATAGGAATTGCATTGAATCTATAGATTACTTTGGGTAGTATGGACATTTAACGATGTCACTTCCTCCTATCCATGAGCATGGTATATGCTTCCATTTATTTGTATCGTTTTCAATTTCTTTCCTCAGTGTCTTATAGTTTTCAGATTACAGGTCTTTTACCTCCTTGGTTAAATTTATTCCTAGGTATTTTCTTTTGATGCAATTGTAAATGAGATTGTTTTCTTAATTTTTATTTCTGATATTTCATTTGTGGACAGAAAATGGACCACATGTTAAACTTGACAAGCTCAGGAGACTGAGAATAACCACAGAGGATGGCATAAACATAAAAATTCAAATTCCTAATAAAGGTGGGCCACGGCAGGAAGTCACATCCTTGGCCTGTAGCTTCCTCGACAAAGGTCAATCTTTACCTTAAGCCTGTCTGTCGTTTTTTTGCATCTAAGATAACATACCCTTACAATATCAGACTAATCTCTTTTTCCAGATCCTCCAGGAGGCACAACCCACCACACCAGTGCAGGAATCTACAAAATCCTCATTGTTATCTTGTTCCCCAAATACCATCTCTATGTGCTGTAAAATGCTACTAACTATGCTGTACCCACCAATGTAAAAGAAGTGTGTGTCTCTCCATTTTACTTTTTATCCAATCCCAGAGATTTCCCCGCTTTGCTTTCTCCCACCCCCTTAATCTATCACCAATGGATTTCATGTAACCTTCCTCCTTTGATTCTAATGTATAAAATAATTTGCAAAACAGCCATTTTCTGGAGCATTTTCTCAATCCGTTGAGACTTTGCTTCCCAGCAATTGTAGTCAGTTTGGCTCAAATAAACTCTTATAAATTTTCTCTTAGGCTGGATATTTTTCATCGACACATTATTGGTGTATAAAAATGCAACCAATTTTTGAATATTAATTTTGCATCCTGCTACTTTACTGAATTCACTTATCAGTTCTACAATAGTAGCTTTTTGGTGGAATCTTTAGGGTACTTTCTATATAGTATCATTTCATTTGCAAATAATGATAGTTTTACTCCCTCCTTCCCAATTTGGATGCCTTGTACTTCTTTTTCTTGCCTGATTGCTGTGGCTAGGACTTCCAATACTGTGTTGAATAAAAGTGGTGAAACTGGAAATCCTTGTCTTGTCCCTGCTCTTAAGGAAAATGCTTTCAGCTTTTCTGCATTGAGTATGAAGTTAGCTGTGGGTTTGTCATATATGGCCTTTATTATGTTGAGGTGTCCCCTCTATTCCCATTTTGTTGAAAGTTAAATGGATGGTGAATTTTGTTAAATCTGTTCTTTTAACAGTAGACTAGGAGAGAGAAGTTGGAAGAAGGGAAAATAGGAGGCTGTGGCACTTTCCCCATGAGAGATGATAGTGACTTAACCAGGGTGTTAGCAGTAAAAATGGAGAGACGTGTTCGGATTTTAGTTATAGTTTGTAGTTGGAGCCCACAAGTTTCCTGATGGACTAGCAGTGGGATGGCAGGGGGGGGGGTGGCGGGGGAAGGAAGGAAAAACAATTTCACAACTAAAGTTTAAAGGGTCTCCTATTCAGAACAAGATATTGGTCTGTACTTTGAAAATATCTTTTCAAAAGCATATTTTACAAATTCCTGTTTGATCAGAATGTAGAGGAGTCCAGTATGTCTCCAACCCTGATGTGGGAAAAGGAGGTGGTTATTAGTTTTTTAGGGCTGCCATAACAAAATACCACAAAGTAGGTGGCTCAAAACAACAGAAATGTATTCTCTCACAGTTCTGAAGGCTAGAAATCAAGCCATCAGCAGAGCCATGTTGCCTCTGAAAGTTTTAGGGAATGATCTTTCCTTGCCTTTACCTCTCTTCTGGTAGTTGCTGGCAATCCTTGGCTTGTTGACACATCACTCCAATTTCTGCCACCCTCATCACATGGCATTCTCCTTGTGTTTGTCTGTCTCTGTTCAAATTTATCTCTTACAAGGACACCAGTCCTTGGAGTACAGCCAACCCTAATCCCATATGACCTCATCTTTACTTGATTGCAGGTATAAAAATCCTTTTTCCAAATAAGGACACATTCACAGGTTCTGGATGGACATGAAATTTGAGGTACACTATTTAACTCAGTCCAGGGTGGAAGTTGAGTTTTGAAGTCAATCCAGTCATTCCTGGACTTAGGGAAAGTGTTATTTTTAGAATGGAGAGACATCGTGTAACTTCTCTCTCTGTGAAAGTTTCTGTAATGTTATTGCCATAAGTGTTCTTAGCATATATCCTCTCATTTTAATGATAATCAAAGACTCAGAAAAGTTCCGTTATATCCCAAGTTCACTGGCAAAGCCAGAACTAGAACTAGAAGCCTTTTTATTTTTTATTTTATTTTATTTTTAAAAGATTTTATTGGGGAATTGGGGGAGGGGGCCAGCCAAGTTGTTCTTCAATCTTCGTTGTGGAGGGCGCCATTCGCCATCTGGTTTCCCGTCGGCAGCTCGTGGCCTCTAAGCTCAAGGTTCTGTGTTCAATCTTAGATGTGGGTGGGCGTAGCCACCATCCCATGTGGGAGTCGAACCAGCAGCTTTGTTGTTAAGAGTGCAAGCCCTATCCACTTAAACATCTGGGCAGCAGCTCAGCTCAAGGAGCCGAGTTCAGTCTTAGTTGTGGGTGGGTGTAGTTCACCATCGAACAGGCAATCTTGTTGTTACACCAGCTGAGCCATCGTGCCACCTGTTGGCAGCTGAGCACCAGCTTAGCTCGGGCACAGCGTCACTGGCCCATGTGGGAATCGAACTGGCGGCCCTGCCACTCAGAGCTCACACTCCCAAGCCAACTCCCAACCAACTGAGCCACTTGGCCTGCCCCCAAACCCAAGCCATTTTAAATTAAACTTATTGGGATGACATTGGCTAATAAAATTATATAGGTTTCAAGTCTACAATTTTATAATACATCATCTGTATATTGCACTGTGTGTTCACCACCCAAAGTCAAGTCTCCTTCCATCACCATATATTTGACCCCCTTTTTCCTCTTCTACTGTGCTCCCTCCTTCTTTTCCCTCTGGTAACCACTAAACTGTTGTCTGTGTCTATGAGTTTTTGTTTGTTTGTCTTGTTCATTTTTTGCTTTCAGTTTTATGTCCCACATATGAGTGAAGTCATATGATTCTCAACTTTTTCTGTCTGACTTATTTCACTTAGCATGATAGTATCAAGATCCATCCATGTTGTCGCAAATGGCACTATTTCATCTTTTCTTATGGCAGAATAATATTCCATTAGGTATATATACCACATCTTCTTTATCCAATCATCGATCAAAGGACACTTTGGTTGTTTCCATGTCTTGGCAACCATGAATAATGCTGTAATGAACATAGGAGTACATATATCTTTACAGAAAAATGTTTTCAGATTTTTGGGGTAAATACCCAGAAGAGGAATTGTTGGGTCATATGGTAATTCTATTCTTAATTTTTTGAGGAGTCTCCCTAGTGTTTTCTATAGTGATTGTACCAAATTACATTCTCACCAAGAGAGTATGAGGGCTCCTTTTTCTCACTTCTCTCACACTTACTATTACTTGTCTTTTGTCTTATTGATAATAGCCATTCTAACCGGTGTGAAGTGGTATCTCACTGTGGTTTGGGTTTGTATTTCCCTAATAGCTAGTGAACTTTAGCATTTTTTCACATATTTATTGGCTGTTTGTAATGTCTTCCTGGGAGAATTGTCTGTTCAGGTCCTCTCCCCATTTTTTAAATTGGGTTGTTTGATTTTTTGGTGTTGAGTTGTATGAGTTCTTTGATATACTTTGGATATTAGCCCCTTATCAGAGGTGTTGTTTGAAAATATTTTTTTCCATTCAATTTGTTGCTTGTTTGTTTTGTTGATGGTTTCTTTTGCTGTGCAGAAGATTTTTAGTTTGATATAGTCCCATTCACTGATTTTTACTTTTACTTCCCTTGCCTTTGAGGTAAAATTCATAAAATCCTCTCTAAAACCAAGACACATAAGTTTAGTCCTTATGTTTTCTTCTATGCATTTTATTGTTTCAGCTCTTATATCTAGGTCTTTAATCCATTTTGAGTTGATTTTGGTACATGATGACAAATAGCAGTCTGGTTTTATTCTTTTGCATGTGGCTTTCCAATTTTCCCAGCACCATTTATTGAAGAGGTTTTCTTTTCTCCACTGTATGTTTTTAGTTCCTTTGTTGAAAATTACCTGCCCATATATATGTGAGTTTATTTCTGGGTTCTCAACTGTGTTCCATTGGTCTGTGTGTCTGTTTTGCTGCCAATACCATGCTGTTTTTATTATTGTCGCTTTGTAGTATAATTTGAAGTCAGGGAGTGTGATGCCTCCAGACTTGTTCTTTTTTCGCAGGATTACTTTGGCTATTCAGGGTCTTTTGTGGTTTTGTACAAATCTGATAAGAACCCAAGTAAGGAATATTGTTTCTATGTTTACATTGACTAAAAAGAAGTTGAGACCCTCTCTGCTAATTTCAAAACTAATAAATATAACAGCCTAGTTTTATAGATTTCTTCATATTAACCAGGATATCTTATCTATTATTCATACTACTGAGTGGCCCTATTCCCAGGAAGGTGGAGCCCTTGCAGATTGGGCTCAGGCCTCAGTCCATATCACAATTTAGTAAACTGAATTTGGAGATGGTATTCTGCCTTACAATGGAATTAATAATTAAGCGTAGTATTAGCTGCTAGAGCTGCTGTAACAAAATACCACAAATTTGATGGCTTAAAGAACAGAAATTTATTGTCTCATAGTTCTGGAGGCTAGAAGTCCACACTCAAGGTGTCAGTAGGGTTGGTTCCTTTGGAAGGCAGTGAGTGAAGGATCTGTTCAGGCCTCTCCCCTTGGCTTGTAGATGCCTGTGTTATCCCAGTCTCTTCACAGTGTCAGCCTTCCATATGCTCTGTGTCCAAATTGCCCCTATTTATAAGCACATTAGTCCTATTGGATTAGGGCCACCATAATGA
Organism: Hipposideros armiger; assembly: GCF_001890085.2. Lineage (NCBI taxonomy): Eukaryota > Metazoa > Chordata > Mammalia > Chiroptera > Hipposideridae > Hipposideros > Hipposideros armiger. The sequence goes on from NW_017733197.1 coordinate 66,501, forward strand.
GCTCATTTTAACTTGATTCCCTTTATAAAGAGCCTATATAGGTGATGTATTACAGACTTGTATACTTGAAACCTATGTAACTGTGGGGAGCCGGCTGGGATCAGCCAGGGACACTGAGGCTGTAAGCTGGCAAGCTACAGGCCTCCATGTTAGGGTGAGCAGCTCGAGAGCAGCTTAAAAGTTACAGACCAGAGCTGCAGTAAGGGTTAAGCCTGACAGCTGGCAAGCTGACAGGCTCTTAGGCCTTGGGGAGCAGTGTGAGAAGGTTGCTGACTCATCACACTGCGCCCCTGAAGAAGAGCAGGTAACGTCACAGACAACCTTAAAAGTTACAGAGCGGAAAAATAAAACAGAGTGGATAGTCATCCTATTAACAGTTTCTATTTGTTATACTTTGTTCTGTTTCACTTCGGGAAGATTGTTTCCAAGGGAACTGTTCCCTGAGAGGAGGGAACTACTCCTTCAAGGTCCCAAAACCTAAGGAAAGTTACTTTTGCTATAAAACCTGTGTACAAATAATAAACGAGGCCACTCTCCGCCAGCAGCATTGAGTGGACCTCCTGTTCCCAGCTTTTTGTCTCTATCTCTTTCTTTCTTCGTCTCCCACCCAATCCTCACAGGTGCGCTCCTGGCAGACTGAGTCAGGAGCGCTCGTTTGGCGCGTGGGTCACATCATGTAACTTTACTAACAATTGTCACCCCAATAAACTTTAATTTAAAAAAAAACAGAGCGAACCTATCTACGAATAAGTTCATTCTGAGGTATTGGGGGGTAGGATTTCAACATATGGATTTGGGGTGGGGGGAGGGAAGGACACAATTGAACTGTAACAGGCATGAAAGGGTTTAGAGCAATGTTAGTAGTTCTCAGAAATGCAGCCACGTATCAAGCTTAACCCTACCCGTGAGGTGGGGCTTGCAGATTCTTGGTTGCCATGAGCTGCCTGCCTCTCCTCGGGAAATGTCTGCATCAGTTACCAGCCTGGGTTCCAAACTGTCTACTCAGGATGAAAGAAATATTTCTAAGACAGTTCTCCCATCTGGCCATAAATGACAGCTTTCATTTTATAAAAAACAACACCGCTGCAGAGTGCCCCACAGTTTCTGGGCTTCTGGATGAGGAATTCTTGTGCATCTCACCTCCCAGCACAGCAGCCCCACCAAGGCTCATCAATGGGTCACCCAGCCTCTCTGTTCTGATGCTTCAGCCCGTTCCAGCATGAGCACCAAGCTAGGCTGTTGTGTCTGCTCACTCGCAGGCCGTGAAAGAATTCATGAGTCAGATAGAAATACAGAAGATTTATTAAAGTAAGAGAAGGGTCAGCTGGGCAGGGTCTGCTGGAAACTATTGCAAACTACTTCGTTGTTGAGTCTTTGTTTGGTCTCAAGGTTTACATTTTCCCGCAGTTGGGGGTAGGGGAAGGTGCGGTAAAGCTGGTTATGGCAACCTTTACATATATTATGCAGATTTAAGTTGGAGCCAGGAGTGTGGATCCCATACAGATGCAAAGCCTCTCCCAATTCACAGGGCTAGCACTGGGCCTAAGTAAACAGAGCCTTTGAAACTGTATGCATAGTAAATGTACAGCAAGCAGAATCATTAAGAGGCTAAGAAAGAAAAGAACGCTTTCAAATTTAGCTTTCAAGTTAAATTACACCTATTAATTTGAATTACACCAGAGATCCAAATCTCAAAAAAGAAGATTTAGTGCCACCATTACAATACCCTGTCTTAACATAGGCCACACCACAGGCTCTGCTCCTGCTTTGAGAAGAGGCCAGTTTAGTGTTGCTTTTCCTTTGTCTTCTGAAGCAGCAAACAACTATTGCAAAGAATATATCTGAGATAAAGAAGCAGAGATGGGCGCCTCAGCCTCGTTGGTGAGATGACCCCAAGGTCAGAGGGACTCAGAGTTGAGGGCAACCTCACTGCCTTTACTAAGGTCAGAGGTGTCATCATCCAGAAACAACTCATACCCATATAAGGATATGATCTGTCTGGGCCACCTTGGTCTATCTACTGTGCAGGCTCTGTGCTTTAACTTTCTTGGCAGCACGGCCAGTCTCTGACAACCCGCACCCCCATGCAGTGATACCTGTGTAGGGACCCAGGACCAGACCCTAGGCTAAGCAAGTTCATTTCAGAGAGTACCCCCGCCCAGAGGAATTTAAAAAGCTCCTGCTTCAGCAAAA
>NW_017733197.1:69043-73221 GCF_001890085.2 Hipposideros armiger
GTGGCTTTATCCCGGGGAGCAAACCACTCTTGTATATCATGCATAGTAACTGAACGGGGTAGTGTGCATTCGCTCATCTGAAGGACATCTTCCTAATACAGTCTCTGTAAACAACCATTTCCAACCCTCTCACTGCTGCTGACTGTGGCACCAACAGCTCATGTTTGCGAGTCTGTTACAGGTACAATTTAAGCTTTGTGAGAGTCTGCATGGTGTGATTAATTTTCCAGAGCCTCACGACTCTAGACACTTGAAGCCCTGCAGAGTGGAAAGATCAGATGCCGCAATAGTCACCCCATCCAGCTGCAGTCACCCTGTCCGGCTGCAGTGACCCCGTGCAGCTACAGTCACCCCATGAAGCTACAGTCACCCCATCCAACTGCAGCCATAGGCATTGTAGAAAGACTGGCCTTCCCTCCTCACATAATTATGAAGCTGGACAAAATGTCTGAGGCTGTTGTTACCAGACTTTGGACAACAGGCAGCCAGAGACTACAATCCTTGAGAGAAGAAATGTGTGAGGTGGGCCCCACAGTGCCCCAGCCCTCTGCCTTAGGACAATTTCCTGTCCATGGCACAGGGTGGGAGAAGAGTGTGTATGGTGGTTCTGCTGAGCTGAGGAGGCAGAGACCAGAATTTGGGGCTGCTGAAGTGGCTGGAACTTTCAGGGTACAGAGAGGAGAGCGGTGCAGGGATGGGGTGGCAGAGGACTGGGAGTTACCCCTGGATCCTAAGCCAAGCCCTAGGCTGCTACAGGACTGAGCAACAGCATTATCAGGAGTCACACTGGTGGGAAACACTGGAGCTTCAGCCCAGCAGAGTTGGAAACCTTGCTGAAAACCCCGGTTATGCAGCCACAACACCAGAGACTTCCCACCTTTGAGTGAGGACCCTGCCTGAGAGTAAGAGCTGAAAATCAAGATTCAACACGGTCAAGGTCAGCTGCCAGGGAAGTAACTACCTGCCAGAAGAAAACTTTCTTTAAAGGAAGATAACACAACCCAGTGTTAAGTACTGTTTTTGGTCTCCTAGTTGTAATTACCCTGTAGTAAAATGTATTGTTTTCCTCTACTACCCCATCTATTGGTAACATGATCCTTATTTTCCTTCTCCCTCACTTGCAATCAGTGTTTTACTTGGACTTACCTAATCCGACTCTAGAAGTGGGCAAGTGACCCAGGCCCGTACAGTCAGAGCATCACAATCCCTGCCCAGCCCGATCCACAGGCACAGGTAGTGCCCAGGCTCCAGTGAAAGCAGCAAGGCTCATGATAGAGACTCGCAACAGAGATAACATACAACAGTAGGTAGCTCAGACAAGCTGTGAGACAACCAAAGAATCAGGTGTGGGGCACACCACCAGGGGCAATGACGAGCCACACTGAGACGGTTCCAGAGAGCACCTCCAGTGCCACCACTGCGGGCCCAGATGCAGCAGGCTGCACTGCGGATGCTGGGCCTGGGGCGTCTGCTGCTCCAGCAGCGATGCCCACAAGGGGCTGGACACCCCATTAACTCTTGCCAAATGGAAGGTTCTGGCGGATATCTGCTTCCTAACAGAACTGCCTCCTGAATCAAGGCCCAGTGCAGGCGTGACTGATGGGCGGACTCAAAACCTATGTCTGTGCTCCAGTGTCAGGAAGGTTTGGCCTTTGTTGGAGGAAGGGGAGTAGGACTTATAATATGGGAAAGCCTTCCAAATAAGAAAGCTAATGGTGCAGACACTGGGCAGCTACAAAGCATGTCATGTATCCTATATCAGCAGCTTTTGAAGTATAGTACTAACTGCGAGCGTCTGACAAATCTCATTTTCATACTTACACTGAGATTTGGGGGTTTTGCCTTTGTCCTGTGTTGACATGTGCACTGATGGTGCAGAAGCAATGGTGGGTAAACTGCTGGTGCCTTAGATGAATCAAGGCAATGGCACCAATCTGTATTCTTGACTGCCACACGCCAAGTGGGGTGGGGAAGCCAGTTTTTCTTAGGAATGTCCTCTGTAAAGCAGTAAAAGCTCTGAACTGGATTAAGCTTTGACTGAGCATTTTAACATTCTGAGTGACACATTCGGAAGTGTGCCCAAAGCACCTGTACAGCATGCCCAAGTGCAGTGTGGGGGAAGGATGGTGTCCAGGACAAGCAGTGCGCGACTGTTTAAGTTACGAGCTGAACCAGGGGCTTTTTTTCATGGAGCGCTCTTCATACTTGAAAGAATGATCAAAACAACCATAAGCTATGATTATTCTGGCTTGATTTTTTGCCAACATGTACTAAAAAATAAATGAAGTGAGCCTGTCTCTTCAGAGAAAGCAACCAACAGTATTTGTTGCCATTGATAAAATTCAAGCTTTTACAGGAAAATGTTAATTTTGAAAAGTTGTAATTGCCTGTATTAGTTCCTTATTACTGCTCTAATAAATGCCACAAGCTTAGTAACTTAAAACAATACAAATGTGTTATCTTACAGTTCTGGAGGTCAGATGCCAAGATGGGTCTCACTGGGCTAAAATCCAGGTGTCAGTGGGGCTGCATTGCTTCTGGAGACTCTGGAGGAGAATCATTTCCTTGCCTTTTCCAGCTTCTAAAGGTCATCTATAGTCCCTGGCCTGAGCTCCCTTACTCAATCTTCAAAGCCAGCAACCAAGCACCTTCCAAGTAATGTCAATCAATCTCTCTCTCTATCTACCTCTCTCATAAGGACACTTAGGATTACATTGGGCCCACCAGATAATCCAGGATAATCTCTTCTTTACCTTAATCACAATGCAAAGATCCTTTTGCTGCATAATTTAACATAGTTTCTAAAAATTAGGACATGGACATCTCTGGGGGTTCATTATTCTGCCTACCACATCACCACGGTGAGCTCAACAGTTTCCCAGTACTTACAAATTTTTCTGATGGAATAGATAGTGATTTTTTAAGATTTTATTGGGGAATTAGGAGAGGGGAATAGTGTTGAGGAATCGAGGAAGGGGAACAGACAAGTTCCTGTCCTTTTGTTCTTCAGTCTAGTTGTGGAAGATGTCGCCTCACTGGCCCATGTTGGTATTATCATTGCGCTCTTCCCGGGTGAGGCAGTCGCTCGCCAGCCATTGGACAGCAGCTCATGGCAGCTCACAGCAGCTTACGAAAGCTCACGCTCACTGCCCGCCAGCCCCACTGCAGCCTACACCATCGCCTGCGATTCAGGGCAGCCCAGCTCTAGCTCAAGCAGATGTTCACCATCTTAGCTGTAGAGGGCACATTGTCACTGGCCCTCATGTGGGATCCGAACCGGGGCCCTGCTGCTCAGAGCTGGCATCCCAAGCCAACTCCTAACCAACATGTCACTCGGCTGGCCCTGGATAGTGATTTTTAATGAACGTAATTCTTTATATTGCGTGAAATGTGTCAACATTTGGCATACCTGCATAATTCTGTGAGCCAATATTTTTAAAAGACCAGTGAGGAAATTACAAAATTAGGAATGGGCAAAAGAGCTACTCGAAGTACAGATAGAGTAGTGAATTTTTAATAACCTTTTCCCCAGTATTTAACAGTTATGATGTGCACGATAAAAAACAGAAAACACAACAAGCAAAGATCACAGATCAGCCATAGTCACAAGTAGTTTACAGGTTGGCTGGTCCTTCCAGGCCTTGTGTGTGTATACTTATAAACAGCTAAGCAGACACACTTATGTGTTGAGACATATGTATCATACTTTTTCATATCACAAATTCAGAGTCCCAATGCCATGAGTATTTTATAAGGAAGAACATAATACACTACCTCAAACAGGAAAAAAAGGTAATCCTACCCTTCACTGAGAAAAAAATCCATAAAAGATAAAAATGATCTCTTGATAAAGACGTTGGCAGAATTAAAATTAAAATACGACGCCACTTCATCGTCTATGGCTCAGGTGGCCCAGCTCATGTGCACCAAGTGTCACCTTCTTGGTCCCTCAGGCCCTCTATGGTGATGGTGCGGCAGCTACCCAAACCTAAAAAGAGGCGGGTGTGTAAGCTGTGCCCTCCAAGTACCACAACTTTCTCCATAGGAACTTGATTTTAACATCACAGTGGAGGGTCGGCCGAGTGGCGCGATGGTTAAGAACTGCCTTGGGACGCCAGAGGGCCCCGGTTCGGATCCCACATATGAGGGCCAGTGACACTGCCCTCCACAGCTAAGAT
>NW_017733197.1:74341-76388 GCF_001890085.2 Hipposideros armiger
CTATAAAAATACTCCTTTATTAAACTACATATATAAATGAAACCAGATTTTTTTCATATACTTCAAGCATCATATTGCAATAGATTGAATGCAGCTGATATGAGAATCCAGCTGTCTTTTATTTAGCTAGACATTAAGGAGCTTTGAAAAACTGTAAAATAATGACACTCTTTTTCACTAGATTTTTGTTTTGAGAAATATGGTTATTTTTCATAGAAATAGGTTATGTTCATAAAAATAAGTTTATTTTTAAATAAATTAATAGACACCTATATTTTTCCGTTTTAATTTCTGATATAGTAAATATCAAAAGCTATAACCCACATAAAGGAAAGTCTTTGGTAGCTTCAATAGTTTTTTGGGGGGTTTTTTTAAGCTTTTTATTGTGGAATTGGGGGAAGGAAACAGTGTTGGGGAATTGGGGAAGGGGAACAGCCAAGTTGTTTTTAAATCTTAGTTGTGGAGGACGCAGCTAGCTCACCTCCAAGTCCAATTGCCATCCAGCTGCCCATCGGCAGCTCTCGGCCGCTCAACTCAAGGTGCCATGTTTCATAGTAGTTGCAGGTGGGCGTAGCTCACCATCCCATGCGAGAGTCGAACCGGCAACCTTGGTGTTAGGAGCACGTGCTCTCATCAGCTGAGCTATCCTGCCACGTTGGCAGCTCAGAGGCAGCTCAACTCGGGCGCAGCTTACTAGCCCATGTGGGAATCGAACTAGCAACCCTGTTGCTCAGAGCTCACACACTTAACCAACTGAACCACTCAGACAGCCCATCAACAATTTTTGAGAGTGAAAAGGGGATCAACATTGGAGAACTGCTGATCTATTCAGTGCCTCTCCCCTATTTTTTACTAGGATATTTGTATTAGTTATCTATTGTTGAATAACATATTACCCATAACTCAGTAGTTTAAAACAGCAAGCATTATTTCAATTTCTGAGGAACAGAAATCTAGGACTTCTGGCTCAGGGTCCCTCAGAAGTCTGTAACCAAGATATCAGCTGGGGCTGCAGCCATCTCAGCACTCCATTTTGGGAGGATACGGTTCCAAGCTCACTCACGTGGCTGTTGACAGGTCACATGGGCCTTTCCATGGGGCAGCTTACAACATGGAAGCTGGCTTTCATTAGAGATGGAGAGAGACAAGAGATAGATATCAACAGAGGATACTCAAGATGGAAGTCATGAGGCTTGTGATCAAGATGGCAGAGGAGGTAAGTGCTGTGGTCGCCTCTTACCATGACCACATCAAAATTACAACTAAATTATAGAATAGTTAACTTGGAGAACCACCAGAAGACCAGCTGAACAGAGCTCCTGTAACTAAGGATATAAAGAAAAGGCTACATCGAGACTGGTAGGAAGTGTGGAGATGCTAAATGGGCTGGTCTCACACGCACATGAGTGGTTGAGAGTCAGGAGGGATATCTCAGCTCCAGAGGTCCCCACAGAAGAGCAAATGATCCAGCCCCACACTTAGCTCCCCAGCACAGGGAACCAGTGCTGGAAAGAGTGGTCCCCACAAGAGCTGGCTATGAAGATCAGCAGCAATTCCATCCTCTCCCGGTGACACACAGAGCCCTTGGAAACCCAGATGTCCTCTTAAAGGACCTGCTCACAGGCTCGCTCACTCACAGGCACCCTGAGCTCCCGCAAAGGTACAGCGGCTCAAAAGGTGCCAGAGACATACTGGAAGAAACTGATTTATGTGGCTTCAGGCTGAGAGCTGCCATTGTCGTTATGTTGAGTCTTTCCCTGATGTAGCCTGCACATGCAGGCAGGTGCCAAATCTGAATCTGCATTAACCTGGAGACCACCACTTGCCCCACCCTGGTAACTACTTGAGACCCCACTTCACCCAACTCACACATTGCCCTTGGCTCTTTCAGCGCTGAGCCTCATGGGCAGTCTCAGCCCAGCTGCAATCTTTCTTAAAAATGCTCCAAGGCCTACAGGCCTTAGGCAAATGGTGGCCTGTGTCAGTGCACCCTGTGCCTTAACACCCCATTGATATCAAAGGATAGATCTTCCAGTCAAAAAAAAAA
>NW_017733197.1:80243-86053 GCF_001890085.2 Hipposideros armiger
TACAGGCACAAGAGCCCATAGGGATCAAGCCTCATGAAAGTGGTCAACCCTCACACAGCAGCTCATAAACGGTGGTCACAGCTATGAACACAGCCAGTCAGCCTGGGAGTCAATCTAACCTACTGACAAGCCAAAAGCAATCAAAACTCAACTTCAACAAGAGAAGACACACAAACAAGGAACACCTCTGGTACACACACAGGAGAAGAGGGAGACTGAGTAATTCAAATATAAAGGACACATACCACATAAGTCCACCCAGAAAAGACTGAGAAGCCTAGGGGATCTACCTATTACATCGAAGCAAGCACAAAGAGTAAGCCAGAATAAGACAACAAAGCAACACATCCCAAATTAAAGAACAGAAGAAACCTCCTGAATCAGTGGAACTAGAGGAAATAGAGGTAAACAACCTATCGGAGACAGAGTTCAGAACACTAATGATTAGAATGTTCAAGGAAATTAATGAGAATATGAAGAAGGATAGAGAAATCACGAAAAACAACCAGCTAGAGCTAAAGAATACAATTACTGAATTAAATAACAAACCCAATTGAATTACTAGCAGATTGGATGAAACAAGGATCGAATCAGTCACTTAGAAGACAAGATGGCAGAGATCATCCAAGCAGAACAACAACAACAACAACAAAAAAGAATAGAAAACTTTGAAAATAGTTTAAGAGAGTTAGGTGACAACATCAAGTGCAACAACATGCGCGTCATAGGAATACCAGTGGAGAAGAGAGGGAGCAAGGGATTGAGAATATATCTGAAGTAATAATGTCTGAAAACTTTCCTAACTTGGCAAAGGAAATTGACATACAAGCCCAGGAAGTGCAGAAAGTTCCAAACCAGATGATCCCAAACAGACCCACACCAATACACATTATAGTGAAAATGGCAAGGGTTACAGACAAAGATAGAATCCATAAAAGCAGCAAGGGAGAGGCAGCAAGTTACTTACAAGGGCACTCCAATAAGAATATCAGACGACTTTTCTACAGAAACTCTGTAAGCCAGAAGGGAGCGGTAGGAGGTTTTCAAAGTGGTGAAAAACAAAGACCTACAACCTAGATTGCTTGATCCAGCAAGGTTATCATTTAAAATTGAAGGAGAGATAAAGAGCTTTTCAGAAAAGAATAGCTAAATGAATGCATTACCATGAAGCCAGTATTGCAGGAAATGTTAAAAGGGCTTCTTTAAACAGAAGAAAGAGAAAAACAACCTAACTAACGAGGACCAGGAACACAAATAACAAAGTGGCAATGACTAAGCACCTATCAATAATCACATTAAATGTAAATGGATTGAATGCTCCAATCAAAAGACATAGGGTGGCTAAATGGATAAGAAAGCAAGACCCTTGCATATGCTGCATACAAGAGACTCACCTCAGATCAAAAGACACATGCAGGCTGAAAGTAAAGGGATGGAGTATAATATTTCATGCACATGGAACTGAGAAAAAAGCTGGAGTAGCGATACTTATATCAGATAAAATGGACTTTAAATTGAAGAATATAATAAAGAACAAAGAACATAATAATAAAGGGGTCGATCCAACAAGAGGACATAATCCTAGTAAACATCTATGCACCTAACAAAGGAGCCCCTAAATACATAAAACAGATATTGACAGACATAAAGACAGAGATCAACAGTAACACTACCGTAGTAGGGGATTTCAACACCCCGCTGTCACCAATGGACAGATTCTCCAGACTGAAAATCAATATGGAAACAGTGATCTTAAATGACACATTAGATCAGCTGGATTTAACTGGTATTTTCAGAGCATCTCACCCCAAAGCTACAGAATATACATTCTTCTCAAGTGCACATGGAACATTTTCCAAGATAGACCCCATGTTAGGCCACAAAACAAGTCTCAATAAATTTAAGAAGATTGAAATCATATCAAGCATCTTCTCTGACCACAATACTATGAAACTAGAAATCAATTACAAGAAGAAATCCGGAAAGCACACGAATATATGGAGCCTGAATAACATGGTACTAAATAGCGAGTGGGTCAAAAATGAGATCAAGGAAAAACTAAAAAGGCAACTTGAGACAAATGAAAATGAAAACACCACGACGCAAAATCTATGGGATGCAGCAAAAGCAGTCCCAAGAGGGAAGTTCATACCAGTGCAGGCCTACGTAAAGCAGCAAGAAAAACCTCAAATCAACAGGTTATCCTTTCACCTCAGGGAACTGGAAAAAGAACAGCAAAAGAAGCCCAAAAGGAGTACAAAAAAGGAGATAATAAAGATCAGAGCGGAAATAAATGAAATAAAGACCAGAAAAACAATACAAAAGATCAATGAAACCAAGAGCTGGTTTTGTGAGAAGATAAACAAAATTGACAAACCTCTACCCAGACTCATCAAAAATAAAAGAGAGATGACTCAAATTAGTAAAATCAGGAATGAAAGAGGTGAAGTGACAACAGACACCACAAACATACAAAAAATTTTAAGAAATTACTATGAGCAACTATATGCCAATAAATTTAACAATCTGGAAGAAATGGATAATTTTCTAGACGCATACAACCTTCCAAAGCTAATTCAGAAAGAAACAGAAAACCTGAAGAGACTGATTACTACCAAGGAAATTGAATCAGTAATCAACAAGCTCCCTACAAACAAAAGCCCTGGACCAGATGGCTTCACGAGTGAATTTCAGCAAATATTCAAAAAATAATTATCACCTATTCTTCTCAAGCTATTCCAAAAAATCCAGAAGGAGGGAAGGCTCCCAAACTCTTTCTATGAAGTCACTATCACCCTGATTCCTAAACCAGACAAAGACAGTACAAAAAAAGGAAACTACAGGCCAATATCCCTAATGAACATAGATGCAAAAATCGTCAACAAAATTTTAGCAAACAGAATTCAGCAATATAGTAAGATCACAAATCATGATCCCCAGCATGCAAAGTTGGTTCAACATCCGCAAAATCAATTAATGTGATACACCACATCAACAAAATGAAAAATAAAAATTATATGGTCATATCAATGGATGCAGAAAAAGCATTTGACAAAATACAGCATCCATTTATGATAACAACTCTTAGTAAAGTGTGAATACAGGGATCATATCTTAACATAATAAAGGCCATATATGATAAACCCACAGCTAACATCATACTCAANCTGGCCGCTCACGCTGGCTGCTGGCTACACACGGTAGCCCATGGCAACCCACTGCCACAGGGGCTGCAGCCCATGCCATCGCCGGCGATTCATGGCACCCCAGCTCCAGGCTGAGCTGTTGTTCAGCATCCCAGCTGCAGAGGGCAGTGTCACTGGCCCTCATATGTGGGATCCGAACCGGGGCCCTCTGGCATCCCAAGCCAGTTCCCAACCATCGCACCACTCGGCCGGCCCACAGGAATCAGTGGTCTTAAATGACACATTAGACCAGATGGATTTAATTGACAGTTTTAGAGCATTTGACCCCTAAGCAGCAGACTATACTTTCTTTTCTAGTACACACAGAACATTTTCCAGGATAGACCACATGTTAGACCACAAAACAAGTGTCAGTAAATTTAAAATTAAAATCATATCAACATTCTTTTCCAACCCCAATGGTATCAAACTAGAATCAATTACAAGAAAAAAACTGAAACACATACAAACACATAGAGGGTAAATAACAGGTTACTAAATAACGAATGGGTCAACAATGAGATCAAGGAAAACATAAAAAATACCTTGAGATAAATGAAAATGAAAACACAACAACCCAAAATCTATGGGACCCAAAGAAAACAGTTCTAAGAGGGAAATTCGTGGCAATACAGGCCGACTTCAAGAAACAAGAACAATCTCAGATAAACAATGTGACCTTACACCTAAAGGAAATAGAAAAAGAACAACAAACAAAGCCCAAAGTGTGTAGAAGGAAGGACATAATAAAGATCAGAGAGGAAATAAACAAAATAAAGCCTAAGAAAACAATACAAAAGATCAATGAAACCAAGAGATGGTTCACTGAAAAGATAAATAAAATTTATAAACCTTTAACCAGACTCATCAGGAAAAAAAGAAAGGGCCCAAATAAATAAGAAATAAAAGAGATATGGATTCGAGGGGGAAATGGCAGCTGTGAGGAGCGCCCCCTGAGTTCTCACCTGGAAATCGCTGCAATTTGAACTGCTGTAACTCATCAAATGAACCTCTACTCATCACACAGAGCAGCTAAGAGACTCCCACGTTGATTACTGGAAGGTGGGCAGACCGGGCGAGTGGGGGGAGAAGGAGGCCAGACACGTGGAGGTGCAGCCTTGCGGCCCTCCTAGAGTGCAGCAAGAGCGCAACAGTTTGCAGTCTGAGGCAGAAGCCTCCAGCCCAGCGAGTTGGGGAACAGAGAGAGGAGATGTGCGTGCAGAGGCACGGTCCGCACCCTCGGCTCCGGAGCCGGGGGACCCCAGGAGACAAAGCAGAGAGCATTGTAGCGCCAGTAGGGCAACAGGAGCTTCGCAGCGCGCAGACTCTGAGGCAGAAGCCTCAAACCGGGCGGGCGAGTGGGGGAAGAGGGAAGCCAGATGCGTGGAGACGCAGCCCGCACCCGCAGCTGTAGAGACGCGGGATCCCGGGAGGCAGAGCAGAGAGCGCTGCAGCGCCAGGGTGAGCTCAGTCCCTGCACCCCTGCAGTCCCTCCCAGAGTACAGCAGGAGTTCCGCTGGAGCGTCTGAGGCAGAAGTCACAGCTTAAACAGCGGTGGGATGTTTTTGGTTTTGTTTTTTTCTTTTTTCTCAGACAGAAAGCAAAAACCATCTGCATAGATAAGAACCCACCACCACCCTCCCTCGGAAACCCTGGCCCCCGCCATGCCAGAGCCTTCAGCTGACCCCTGAATGGAGGAGTAGGGTCAGATTACAAAGGTGCTCCTACTCCAAGCCGGTTGAGAAACTCCCAATGAGAAGAGGCTGAGGAGTGTGCGCCTACCTACCCCGCCCCCACTTCTTCTGCACGGCTTGGGAGGCAGGGCAACTTCAGCTGCTGAGTCACTCGCAGGCCCCTGGCAGGTGGCTTTTAACAGCTCTGAAATCTCCACCCCCCAACAGCCTCCAGTGGAAAGAGTGGCCGAAGATGCACATCGAACCTTCTGGCTGTGCGACGCTCAGCGTGCGTTGGGGCAGGCGAGAGCAGAAACAGCATTGACTTTGTGAAAACTACCAATCACACCTCATAACTCCACTCATCTACAATAGACCTGCATTGCCAGGGTCACTCTAGGCGCCAGGTGGCCGGCTCTGCCCCCACATGACGCAGAGGAGTTTTTGTATAGCACAAGACAACCTGGAGAGAGCTTGGTGGACTTTAGCCAAGACTGGTACTGATTGTTTTTTTGTGGGGGTTTTTTGGCTTGTTTTTGTTGTTGTTGTTGTTGTTTTGGTTTTTTTGGGTGTTTTGGGGGGTTTTTTTGGTTGCTTGTTTTTGTTTTTGTTTTTTCCTCTTTCATTATTAGCATTTTTAGTTTTTAATATATGCATATATATAGGTGTATATGTGTGGATATATATGTCCATATATATGGGTGTGTAGACATATTTATATATTTTTTTTCCTCTGCTTCTGTCCTTCTATCATTTCTACCCTCCCTCTCTCTCCCTTCCTTTCTTCTTTCTTTTCACTGCTCTACTTTTCCTCCTTCTTTCCATTTTTCTGCAATTTTTTTGGGGGGGGTGTTGCTATTTTGTTTCTCATGTTTATTCTATTTTTTATTTTATTTTATTTTATTTTATTTTATTTTGTTTTTTGTTCTTTGTTTTTTTTGTTGTTGTTTTG
>NW_017733198.1:0-5392 GCF_001890085.2 Hipposideros armiger
CCAAGTTGTGCAACCATTACCATAATCAACTTTACAACATTTTCATTATCCTCAAAGAAATCCCATGTCTATTAATAATCATTACCCATTTCCCCTAGCAATCATCAATCTACTTTATGTCTCTATGGATTTGCCTGTTTTTGGTATTTTATATAAATAGAATCATAAACTATGTGGCTTCTGTCAATTAGCATAATGTTTTCAAGGTTCATCCATACTGTAGCATGTATCAGTACTTCATTTATTTTTATTGCTAAATAATATTCCATTGTGTGGATACACCACATTTTATTTAACGAGTTATCAGTTAATGGCTGTTTGTAGTTTGAGGTTATTGTGAATAGTAATGCTATGAACATTTATGTATAAATATTTGTTTGAGTACCTCAGTTTTTCCCTGATATACACCTAGGGCTGTAATTGGTGGGTCATGTGGTAATTCTATGTTTAACTTTTGGAGGAATCACCAAACTATATCATTTACTTTTCTCCCCTCCCAAAGACTCCCATCCTCTGCCCCCCCTCCCCACCCCCCAGCCCCAGCACACACAGTATACCTCAGCCACACTGGGCTTCCCTTACTTTGTATAAAGCCCCAGGCTCTCTGACCTCTGGGCTTTTCAGTATGCTATTTCATCTCTCTGGACACTTTCATTCTCTTTTCCTAGCAGACGACTTGATTCTTTAACTTAATTTTAAAAATAGATGTCTTCTCTGATCTGCTGGATAAAGCTAGGTGCCTTTGATACGTATTCTTATTACATCCTGTATTTACCTTATGATTGCATTTACAATACTTGGTAGTAGCTTACTTAGTTGTGTCTGCCAACTGGACTATAAGCTTTCTGAGGGCAGAGACCATGTCTACCTCGGCCACAGTTTTTCCCACAGCACATGTCTCAGTGTCTTGCATATGGTAGTTATTCAGTATATATTTCTGGAAAAAATGCATTAATGAACTAATGGATTATTTCCTGGGTGAGTCAATTAACACATTACTTG
Source organism: Hipposideros armiger (assembly GCF_001890085.2). Taxonomy (NCBI): domain Eukaryota; kingdom Metazoa; phylum Chordata; class Mammalia; order Chiroptera; family Hipposideridae; genus Hipposideros; species Hipposideros armiger. The sequence goes on from NW_017733198.1 coordinate 1,003, forward strand.
CTACCATGGAGCCTCAAGTCCAGCTGAGGAGAGCAGGTTGGTGTATATGGGATCAATCATTGGACAACATAAAGCAGTGGTGATTATGTGACAGTGTTTGATGATGCTAACTTTGTAGAAGGCCAGATACTGCAGAAGATAGAGAAGGGTGACATTAGCATGGACTTTGTTGGTCAGGGAAAGCTTCCTTGAGAAGGTCCAACTTAGGTTGAATCGAATTCTATCTCTAGACATGATTTATCCAGAAATGTGCAGGAGTAAGGCGGGGTAGAGGGAAGCACCAGGTTTGTTCCTAATGAGTTTCTTTGGGACCCAGGGATCCCAGGGGTCAGGGCATTATAGAAGAGAGGAGTCAGAATATAATGGCAGGGACTCTGGCTGGAAATGTACGATGTGGAAGCAGCAAACAGGAAGCTTTCACATTCAGAAGGAGCCATTCAGACAAGCTAGGTAAGCGGGAGAGAGTTCAGAAGTAGCTATTCTAAAACCCCCTTTAACAGATATTAGGATTTCATAATTCTGTAGTGCATCTCCTGCAGGATGATTTAGAAGTCATCTTCCTCACTGTTTTCCACTCTTATCAGTGATTTCCATCTCTAAATGTAATTGAGAATCACCAGAACTACTAATGGGAATTAATAAACTGTATATTTGTGGAGTACTTTATACTTTGGAAGTCTCAATCATGCCAAACCCACAATTCTATGAGATATGAAAGACTCACTGATGGAGGCTTCTACAGTTGGAAAAGTTCAGCAATTTGCCAAGGTCACAGGCCAGTAAACAATGGAGTCTGACTCCTCTGGGCTTCTGAACATTTTGCTTGGGGTTAAGTTACACAGTGTGTAAGGGACCATCCTGAGAGCCCCTTTCTATGAAGCCAGTTTTCCTTCCCCTCTATCGAGCTGTCCTAATATTAATAATGTCTTTACCTAGGGATAAATTCCACTCATAACTTGAGAGGAAATCCTCACCCTTTCTTGTTCCAGTCTCTTCCTTCTGGGCCTGTCGCTTCTTCCATCCCACAGCGCTGCTCCCCACCTTCTCTACTAGCACCAAGGTGCTGGCCTCATTGGAGGGGTGGGGATAAGGGCAGGGGTACTCGGGAAAACACTGCATCCTCATCACAGAGCTTAATGATGACAGTAGTAAGTCTTACTAATGCCGCATGGTCTCACTGTTGCAAGGTTTTTACATAGATTGTTCAGTTTTTTCCTTCCTTTGACATGATAAATTAGATACTTCCATTTCTATTAAGCTGATGAGAGAATTCATACTAGGGGAGGTTAAGTTCCTCAGCCAAGGTCATGAAGCTGGTATGAGTGTAGTAAGGTTATCCCAGGAAGGCTGGCTTCAGGGACCTAGCACTTAAATACTGTGCATGCCTCACTGGGTTCACCCATTCTCAGCTGCTTCCCTGGTGTCCCCAGAATGTTAATCAATTCTCATCCCATCTAACTCTTACTTCCCTGACTAATGTTCTGTGGGTCAATAAAATCTCAAAAGGGAAAAGAGGCAAGATTTTATGTGATTCGAGGTAGTGTTAATCTGAATAACAAAGAAATCAAAGTGGGAGACCCTTGTTCCCAGTAGTTCTAATGTCAGACAGTGGATCCAAAGCTTTGCGGGGTGGGAGGTGGGGGCATTAGTGCCTGTAGATAGTGAGAGAACTGTACTGCCTTCAGTAACTCAGACCTTCATTTCTTTCTGAGTCTGAGCAGCCCCTCTGGGTCTAAACTGCCCCCAGGCTGCGGCAGGCAGGGAACATGGGCTTGTACTGGTTTGGGCTCATCATCACCTTCCCCATATCCCCTGAGATGCGAGGCTGAGGGGGTGTGATAGGCTGGGTGGTAGACAAATAGATGGGCTCTTTGGAGCAGAGAAGTCCTAGGAGCAGAGCAGCAGGAAGGGAGCAGGAGCTGATGGGTGTGTGGTGGCAGAGTCCCCACTTGGTTTTGCACACTACCGAAAGGATTGGTGGCCATTGGTTTGGTTCGCTCCTCACTGCTCCCTGGCCTATCACCTTCTTCGGCCTCAGATGATGGTCTCACAGGGGCCTCAGCCCTATAGAAGTGGAAGAGGAAGCATTGTGGGGAGGGTCAGATTTGGGGACTTCACTGCTGTTTGCTGTGGTGACCAGCCCTTCTCCCGAGTTGGGTTTCCCTCTGTATCAGGCCCCACTGGCTTCATGAGGAGCTTGCCTCAGCCGAGTCTCCAGTTTACCTAATAAACCAAACATGCCTGGGCTGCTGTCTAGGTTTGGGCTGCTTCTCAACTTCATACCTGGGACTCTCTTGTAGTCCTCAGAGCTGATTGTTTGCACTGCTTTCCACCCTTCAGTGGCCCCCAAACCCATTTTTTTCTGTGAATTTGTGAGTTTTCTAGAGCTTCTGGGAGAAATGGCCATTTATTTCCTAGATGGGCCTCTCCATTGCTGTGTTATGTGAGAGCCGGTTACTCTGAACTTTTCCTCAAACTGATTCCCATTGAGTTTATATGATCCAGATATTCTCAAAACTCTAGCATGCCAGTGGTACTCTTTTTTATTTCCCAACTCTGCTATTTACTGAACATCTTTGTTAACATTTCATTTTCATTGGCCACAGAATATATTGTGGATAAGCTATACTTTAGATCTGTACTGTCCAGTTTGGTAGCCTTTAGTGGCATGTGCTTATTGATCACTTGAACATGGCTAGTCAAAATTGGAATGCGCTGTATATATAAAGTATACACTGTATTTTGAAGATAATAGAAGTATGACATATTAAATTTTTAAATACTGATTGTGTATTGAAATGAGGATATCTTGGACATATTGGCTCTGTTAAATGTCATTAAGAATAATGTCACCTGTTTCTTTTTGTTTTTTTAAATATGTTTATAGAAAACTTAAAATTACATATGTGGCCCTCATTTGTGGCTTGCAATTTATTGCTAATGTACAGTGATTCCATAGATTAATCAATATGCTTCATTTTGATTGCCCCCATAGTTTTGATAGTTTAAATGTTTTACGAATATGTGTAATGTTGACTCTTGATAACATAGATCTTTTTATCATGTATTTTGGGAAATTCTCAGAAAGATGCCCTAAGTGGGGCCTGAGACACCATACTTAGTGATGTGTTTCTTTCTTCAGTAAATTATGTAGCTTTCTATTGAATTTTAGTTTCTGGGATGCATTATGTACAGCCTGGGGATTATTTCGTCCTTGAAAGTTTGAAAAATCTAGAAAGCTTCCTGGCCTAAGGGTTTTTTAAAAAATTGCAGTATAATTTACATATATCAAACAAATTGAAGTGCACAGCTCACTGAGTTTTACATCTACATAAGCACTGCACAGATCAAGATATATGGCATTTACGTTACCACAGAAATTTCCCTCGTACCGTCTTCTAGTCAATATCCATGAATGTCTAGAGGTAACCATAATCTGGTTTCTGTCACCATAGATTAGATTTTCAGGCTCATGAAATGGATTCTTTTATTCAACATACATATTTTTGAGATTTTATCCATGTTGTTGTTTGAATCATTGTAGTTAATTATTTTTTCATTGAAATGAATATGCCTTGACCTTCTTATCCATTCTCCAACTGATGCACATTTGGGTTGTTTGGTTTTAGCTGTTATGGCTGAAGCTACTGTGGGAAATTCTATTACACACATTTTGGGGGACATTTGTTTTCATTTATTTTGGGTATTTCAGGAGTGAAATTTCTGAATCACAGTGTAGGTGAAGGTTAAACTTTAAGAAATTAAAATTTGTAAGTGGTTTTTCTATTTCACATTCTTACCAGTGATGTATGAGAGTGTTAAGTGCTCCACATCCTTGCTGACATTTGATATTGTCAATCTTTTTCATTTTAGCCATTCTGGTGGGTATGTAGTAGTATCTTAAGATTTTAATTTGCATTTCTGTGATTACTATAAGTGTTAGGTGCATTTCATATGCTTATTGTTGGCCTAAGGACTTTTACTGGACATAGTTTTCTTCTCTTTTCATTTCATGTTTGTTGTTCCTCTTTAATATTTATTTTAATGGTCTATTTAGATACCATACATATTATTGAGCCATTTTTTCCATTTGTCTTTGCTTAGATAATGTTTTATTCAGATTTTAATATTTATTTGAATTTTTAGGAAGATTTAAAAATTTGATTTTGTGACAATACCCTTTTCTTATAGTTACTTTTATCTTTTTAAAACTTAGATTGGCCCGGTTTGTCTATTTTGTTGATCTTTGGAAAACAAAACTCTAAAATTATTTGATCAATTTTACTGCTTTTATGTTTTTCAATTTGTTAATATATACTTTTTTTTCTTTTTAATTTATTTTTTTATTGCTAGTTTCAGGTGTACAGAACAATACAATAGTTACCCTTTT
>NW_017733198.1:5687-15009 GCF_001890085.2 Hipposideros armiger
TGTCTCATCCCTTCCCCTTCTCCTTCATCCCCACCCCCTCCCAACTAACAACCCTCGGTTCTTCCTCTGTGTCTCTGAGACTATCTCCATCCACTTCTCCAATCCATTCAGTTCCTTAGAATCCACGTATAAGTGAGATCATATGATATTTGTCTTTCTCTGACTGACTTATTTTGTTAATATATACTTTTAACTTTATCAATTGCATAATTGTATTTATTTGTATTTTGTCATTCTCTTTCTATCCTTTTCAACTTAACACTGTCTTCACTTATTTTCATTTTTTCTAGTTTATTAGTAAAAACAAGGCGCAGGTTTTCTTCTTCTCTGACACATCGCTAAGCCAGAGGCATACAGAAGTGTTAGACTACTTCCTACCTCCTTTCAGATCGTGCTGGTTGACCCCACTCATGGAGCAATTATGGAACATTCTTATAGAATTCTGGAAGATGGTTGAATTGGATGCTTCACATGCTTTCAGAGCTTTGTTTTATGTAAATATTTTTATACTTGGGAGAGGACAAATAAAATACTGAACTTATGGGTTTTTGACTAAAAATATCTTTTTCAAAGTTCTGCAATCTGTATATGTATGATTGCGTACATATTAGGCTCACACTTTAATACAAATTATTCTTTAAAAAATTTTAAAGGTAGATATTTAATTAATATTTTATTATTAGTTTCAGGTATACAAAATAACATGGTGATTAGACATTCACACACTGCACGTCTACTACCCATGTAATACCATACATAGCTGTTACAGTACCATTGATTATATTCCCTATATAATAATTCACACTTGTAACTGTATATTTTTTATCTTTTAATTGACATTTAATATTATCTTATATAAGTTTCAGGTGTACAGAGTAGTGGTTAAATACTTACATAATTTATGAAGTGATCTCCCAAAAAGTCTAGTGCCCATCTGACACTATACATAGTTTTTGGTATGTTATTGACTATATTTCCCATACTGTATTTCACATCCCATGATTGTTTTGTAACTACCAATTTAATACAAATTATTTTTAATTTTAAAAAGGTAAAAGAAAGCACCATGAAAATGGGAAACCAAAGTATCATCTCAGAATTCCTCCTCCTGGGCCTGCCCATTGAAGCAGATCAACGAGACCTGTTCTATGCCCTGTTCCTGGCCATGTACCTTACCACCATCCTGGGGAACCTCCTCATCATCGTGCTCATTCAGCTGGACTCCCACCTTCACACACCCATGTATTTTTTCCTCAGCAATTTGTCCTTCTCTGACGTCTGCTTCTCCTCTGTCACAATGCCCAAGTTGCTGCAGAACATGCAGAGCCAAGCCCCACACATCCCTTACGCAGGTTGTCTGACCCAAATGTACTTCTTCCTGTTTTTCTGAGACCTGGAGAGCTTCCTCCTTGTGGCCATGGCCTATGACCGCTATGTGGCCATCTGCTTCCCCCTGCACTACACCACCATCATGAGCCCCAAGCTCTGTCTCACCCTTGTGGCGCTGTCCTGGGTGCTGACCACCTTCCATGCCATGTTACACACACTGCTCATGGCCAGGTTGTGTTTCTGTGCAGACAACGTGATCCCCCACTTTTTCTGTGATATGTCTGCTCTGTTGAAGCTGTCGTGCTCTGACACTCGGGTTAATGAGATGGTGATATTTTTCATGGGAGGGCTCATTCTTGTCATCCCATTCTTACTCATCATTATGTCTTATGCACGAATTTTGTCCTCCATCCTCAAGGTCCCTTCTGTTGGGAGTATCCGCAAGGCCTTCTCCACCTGTGGCTCCCACCTTTCTGTGGTGTCACTATTCTATGGGACAGTTATTGCTCTCTATTTATGCCCATCAGCTAATAATTCTATTGTTAAGGAGACTGTCATGGCGATGATGTACACTGTGGTGACGCCCATGCTGAACCCCTTCATCTACAGCCTGAGGAACAGAGACATGAAGGGAGCCCTGGGAAGGGTCTTTTGTAAAAGGATATTTTTTTGTTAATATAATGGTAACACTTGAGCTTTTCACATAATTTAGTTCAGTAAATATATTAATATTGGAACATTACCGAGATATTTTTCCTCACCATGGAAACTTCAGCTAAGAAACATACTATATAATTGTTCAATATGTAAAAGAGACGAATTGGCACTGCATAGTTGAACTAGGGAAGGAAGTCTTTCTGACCTCTGGCTGGGCCTTCCTCTTTGTCTTCTGCAGGGGACTCTGGAAAAGCGTAGTTAAGAAGTACTATTTTAAATGATCTTCATGCATGACATTCTTAACTAATTCATTACGGGTTATTATTTTTAAAATCAGAACTCTGTTTTGACTGTAGTATCATTTTTTAAAGGATTCTCTGTACTCTTAGGTCAGTATTAAATAAGATCCAAGCATTTCAACCTCCCTGCCTCCATCTAAATGCCTTCTACTTACCTCTCCCTACACAAGATTCACATATTTTATGTGTTAACCATTTTTTCTTTTGTGATTTAAATTTGTGTCTACTGTGTGTTTTCTTTTTATGTTTTTAGAAATAATCCAAATGATATCTTTATTTTCAGAATCACTCCTTTCACTATCTTTCCCAAACATCACTTCCTTTTCACAACTTCCCCTAGTCTTTTGGGCAAATCAGTGTTTAACACCTTCCCTCCCACCCCAGATTTTAACAGGATCCACTGTCCACAAACGAGAAAGCCCCATAATCCAAATATATTACTCTAGTGATTTTCCATGCTTTGAAAGACACCTGTGAAAATGCCAAAGTCCTAAATTAGATCCCCAAGGACTTCTTTTCTTTTTTGACTCCATTATCCTGTTTTCTGGCCCTTTGAGCCTGACGACTCCCACCTGCCAGACACCTCCTGCTCCCAGTCAAACCTAAATCCTTCCCCCAATCCCGCCCCCCCCCCACTTCAGTCAGCTGTCTCCTCAGTCCCAGCCCGGTTCCCTCTCTGTCTCCACGGTAACATGGAGCCTGGACCTGCTCTTCGGATCCCTCGCTCCCACCGCCAAATCCCAGAGCATCTCTTCCTTGGGTCCCACATTCCTGCGGGGACCCTTCGATCTTCTCTCATTACTCTGCTTTCAAAAACCTCCAAGCTTTTGCCTTTTTAAGGCCGTGTCTCCGTCAGCCTCCCACTGTCCTGCTCCTCAGCCTCTACTTACCCCTCAGCCTCTGGGCTCAACAACCTCCGTTTCCCTCAGATTCCATTCTAGAGCTGCCTCTCCGGGCTCCCTCAACAGTCTCCCGCGGCCCCTCCGGATGCATCCCTCTCCTCCGCATACCCCGGCTCCATCCCTGACACCCCACTCTCCCTTGGCTGCGGGTGCCCCGGTAACTCCCCTTTCCTCAGCCTCAGCTCTGCTCACACCCGTGGTCTGAATGGGGCTCCCGGACCCACCTCCTAGTCAGCGACCAAGCCGCCCTCGGAGTCCCGGACCCTCGAACCTCGCCAGAGTAGGGGGGAGGGGGAGAGGTGGTGGCGGCTGCGTGCAGGCAAAGCTCCTACGCGGGCTACTTTGTGTGTTCTGACTTAGCCTGACCTGAAATTCATTTTTCTTTCTTTCTTTTTTTTTTGATTGAATTTATTGGGGCGACATGGGTTAATAAAATATAATAGGTTTCAAGTGTACAATTCTGTAATATGTCATCTATATATTGTATTGTTTGTTCACCAACCAAACCCTTTTACTATAAGAGTGTATTTTGCCTTTGTCTGGGAATACTGAATACAGCAAGTCCCCAACTTACCAGTGAGTTCCTTTCCAGGAGAACGTTTGTAAGTCAGATTCGTTTGTAAGTCCGACAAAGTGAGTCTTATACACCTTTGACACAAATGTACAATGTAAAGCCAATGGTTGAATGATTCATGTTATAAGAGCGAGCGACATCTACCATCTTTTCACCTCAGTCCAATCTCTCAATTATGTTCACTTTTGTTTCCATGGTTATTGCTTTGCGCTTCCTAGCAGTCCCCTAAACATGCCCACTGCTTTTCTTCTTGCTTCCAGACATCCTGGGCTCTGATTGAGCACAGTACTACTATCACACCGTACAGTAAGCACACAGCGGCACAACTGTGACAATGTCCGGCAGACACATGAGTTACTTCCATGATTTGTTAGCATTTACAAATGTTCTTAATGTGAGGTCCGTTCGTGTCTGTGAAAGTTCGCAACTCGAATGTTCGTAGGTCAGGGACTTACTGTACTCAGGGGCCCTAAAGTTTATTTCTCCAGGAGTTGGGAAAGGAGCTAGCGGCTGGTACACAAGTTTAGAGTTGAAGGATGCGTCTCTTCTTTTTGGTAGTTTGCACTTCAGAAAAGAAATTTATAACTATGTTTTTATCCTAGCCTCATTGTAATTCTAAGGATATATAGAAGATGTTATCACTATTTCACATACTGAAAAATATGGTGTTCAATTATTTGCCAAGTCACACAGTGTGTCAATTGTTGAGTCTATGTATAATTCCAGACTATGTGATTCTATGGGTTCTTTTCATTTTCTTCATCTTCAACAAGAAGGGGAGCAGCCATAAAAAAGCAAACAAATAAAAAAACAACCAAAACTCTTAGCTTCATTTGTGGCATGGACTAGGCTTCCAACCTTGATCCATTTGTATCTTTAGTTGTCCCCTCTAAGTGCTGGCATCCAAACCCACCACTTTAATCCTTTTGTATGTTCTGGTGACCTCCACATCTCTATCTGAAGCCCAGACCTTTCTCCAGAGTTTCCAGCTGTTGTTCTCATCTCCCCAGTGGACATCTCCACTTAATGGTCTAGGAGCAGTTCAATCTCAACATATGCAACATTAAACTCTTTATGTTCCCCCAAGTCTGTTCTTTGTCTTTTATTCTATACCTTGATTTGTGATGTCATCTTCCACCCAGTTGCTCGAGCAGCCACTTCTGTATGTGTACATATATTCACAAAAGATTATAGTTCATATAGCTTTGCATTACACATTTTTATTTAATATTGTATTTCTTGAAATATTTTATGATTCTCCATGAGCTAGTAACACTAGTTGCTATAATGGATGCATTCTGAAATCTCATTAGCATAATACAACAGAAATATCAGGGAAAAATATTTAAATTAAGTCATTTTCCTCTTACTAGAAAAATCCAATTGAAAGCCAATGAAAAATAGATATGATTTTCAATAGCAATGAAAACTAGGAGCAAGAACTATAAGAAAAGAACATTAAAAGTTTACTGAAATATATAAAAGAATACCACAATAAATGGACATAAACAATGACCTTGGAAGGGATGTCTTATTTTAAACAGCTTTTTGAAGAGTAATATTTATATGATTAAATCAATTAATTTAAAATTGTTCATTTTGATGAACTTAGCCATCTCAGTATTTTAACAACATCAGTTCTCAAATACATGCAATGAAATCCAAATCAAATTCTCAATTGAATTATTTTGTGATGTATATTTGACATATTTTTTACCACATAAAAATAAGGAATTTTCCAGGACAAAAGGTAACTTAAACAAATTTGAAAGAAAAGTTACAGACTATAGCATGTCTAACAGACATAAGATTAAAATTCAGAATATACAAAGAACTCCTACAAATGATATAACAATAAAACAATGTACAAAATGTACAAAAAATGTTAACAGAAAATTTATAAAGAATAAACAATATGAAAAGACGTTCAACTTTAATATTAACCAGTAAAAAAACAAGTTGAAAAAGCAAGAAGTGATAAATGAAGACTACATAGTAGACAAATTAATAAATGACATTCTATGGTATAGCAAGAATGTAGGAATAACAGCACTGATTTACATTTCAATTTTCTTGAAGTATAATTTACATACAAGAAAATGCAACCATTTTAAGTGTAAAGTTCAATGATTTTTGACAATTATAAGCATCCGTGTACCTCAACCCCAATCCATATCTAGAAAATTTCATCACCTCGCTATTCACTGTGACCTTTTGCAACCAATCTCTAATTTCTTATCAATGATGTGATTTCTATCTACCAGATTTCTATCAGTATAGGTTAGATTTGCCTGATTTTGAATTTCATATAAATGGAATCATTTAGTATGTTTTCTTCTGTATCTGGTGTCTTTAGCATGGCAGGAAGTTTTGAGGATTTAGCTATAAATCTGTGTATCAATAGTTTGTTTCTTTTCATTACCGAGTAGTATTCCATTGTGCAAATATACTACAATTTGTTCATTAATTCACCTTTGATAGAGATTTGAGTTGTACCCTGCTTTTGAAGATTATAAATTGTTGAAAAATGCTATCTTTTCTCCCACTGACTTATCTGGGTACCTTTGTGTAAAGTCAATTGACCATGACCATGTATGGGTGCATCTATGTCTGCATTCTCTATTCCGTTCCATTGACCTATATGGCTCCTACATAACCTATCCACACTCAAATGGTCACATCATTCTCTCTATCACATCAATATCTTTCCGATGTATTCACATATCTGCAGTGTCTTTTCTAACCTGACCTGATCCTAAAGGGATATTTTTAACCCTTTATTATAGCAATGAATTTTTATTTCTTTATGCTATTTGCCTTAAATTCAACTTTGCTGTTAAAAGATTAAGCATGGTGTTTGCATTTATCATAACATATTTTCTTACTTTATTATTAGTTATGTTAAACAGAATTCTTTCCACCATTATTTTATCGTTATGAGTTTTTCTTTTTTAGTTCTTTATTTTGATTAATTCTTTTGTTGGGTTACATCTTCAAGTCATTTTAAAAATACAAATGGTACATGAATGCAATATTTATTGAATTTTCATATATTAGATTTTCCATTTGTATATTTGTTTACTGCTGAAAGACAGCATGGCTAGGTATAGAATTTTGTGAACATCTGTTTTCCCACTGAAAACTTATTTTCCAAAATAGCTATGGGAAATCTGAGGTAAGGCTGACCAATCCTTTTCTCTCCACCCCTTATGTAGTCATCTTCTCCCCTGCCCCCCGCACCAAACCTTGTAGTATTATTTTTCCAAACGTGAAGTTTAATAACTTCACCAGTTTTTGTTTTTGTATCAGCTGTCATTTGGTATAATTTTTTAACTATAAGTCTGTATGTTTCTCCATTTCAAGATAGTTTTCTACTATTATATCTTAGAATATTATTTTTGTTCCACTTTTTTCTGTTCTCTAGTAAGACCTATAATTTTTGTAGCACATTTGAAATTTATGCAGTATAATTTATCTACACAAAATGATAACTTTATTTTCCACAAATTAGAATGAAAAAATTTATAATATTATATTTCTATAAATATTATCAGTGCCGAAACAAGATGTGTACTTGAACTCATAGACTGAAAAAAAGTAATTAAACCTGTGATATTTCAAACAAGTTACAAGCTTAATTTCAAATTAGTTTGTCTTTCTTATATTCTATCAATTGCTGAATCTTTGCACATTTCATTGTTCATATTTATGTCATATATCAACCTCTTTCCCTCCCACATTGCCTCTCTCTAAATCTTGTTTATTCTTTCTCTTTCTTCTCCTTCTCCTTCTTTTTGTAAATGGCTGAGCCATTTGAGATTATTTTCAGATATCAATACATTTAGCTACTAAATCCAGCATTTAGAATCTCCTAGAAACAAGAACATTCTCATACATAACTATACCATTATCACGACCAAGCAATTTCACATTAATACACATATATTTAATATATAATCTATATGTAAATTTCTCCAATGATAAAGACTTGATTTTATGAGAGATTTGTTAACATATAATTCTCATACCATACCACTCATACATTTAAAGTATAAAATTAAATATTTTTTGTATATTTACCAAGTTGTGCAACTATCACCATAATCAACTTTAAGACATTTTCATTATCTTCAAAGAAATCCCATGTCCATTAATAATCATTACCCATTTCCCCCTAGTAATCACCAATCTACTTTATGTCTATATGGATTTGCCTGTTTTTGGTACTTCATATAAACAGAATCATACACTATGTGGCTTTTGTGACTTGCTTTTGTCAATTGGCATAATTTTTTCAAGGTTCATGCATACTGTAGCATGTATCAGTACTTCATTATTTTTATTGCTGAATAATATTCCATTCTATGGATACACCACATTTTATTTATCTAATCATCAGTTGATAGTTGTTTGCAGTTTGGGGCTGTTGAGAACACTGTTGCTATGAACATTCATATTCAAGTATTTGTTTGAATACCTCAGTTTTCCCCCGATATACCTAGGACTGGATTTGGTGGGTCATGTGTTAATTTTATGTTTAACTTTTTGAGGTTTTGCCCAACTATGTCATTCATATCTTTCCCCCCTCCCAAAGACCCCCATCCTCTGTCCCCCTCTCAGCACACACAGTATACCTCAGCCACACTGGACTTCCTTCACTTTGTAAAAAGCTCCAGGCTCTCTCGCCTCTGGGCTTTTCCATATACTATTTCCTCTCTCTGGACACTTTCATTCTCTTCTTAAAATACTCCTCAGAGTCCTTAAACTTTATTTTAAAATAATAGATGCCTTCTCTGACTTGCTGAATAAGGCTAGGTGTCTTTGATAAGTACTCTTATCACATCCTGTATTTCCCCTATGATAACATTTGTAATACTTGGTAGTAGCTTATTTAGTTGCGTCTGTAAGCTGTCTGAAGACAGGGACCATAACTATCTTGGCTGCAGTTTTTTCCACAGCACATGGCTCAGTGCCTTGCACATGGTATTACTCAGTATATTTTTTCCTGAAGGAATGCATTGATGAACTAATAGACTAAATATTTCATATGACTTGCTATCATAGAGCTTAAAGTCCAGTTGAGGAATGAGAGTTGTTGTATATGAAAGGAATCATTAAATAACACAAAACAGTGGTGATCACATGACAGTGTTTATTTATGCTAACTTTGTAGAAGGTCAGGTACTGCAAAAGATAGAGAAGGGTGATATTATATTAGCGTGGGCTGTGGTGGTCAGGGAAAGCTTCCTTGAGAAGGTCCAACTTGGGTTGAATCGAATTCTATCTCTAGACATGATTTATCCAGAAATGTGCAGGAGTAAGGTGGGGTGGGGAGAAGCACCAGGTTTGCTCCTAATGAGTTTCTTTGGGACCCAGGGATCCCAGGGCTCAGGGCATTATAGAAGAGAGGAGTCACAATATAATGGCAGGGACTCCGGCTGGAAATGTACGATGTGGAAGCAGCAAACAGGAAGCAGGCTCTGGAGCCACATTCAGACAAGCTAGGTAAGCGGGAGGGAGTTCAGAAGTAGTTATTCTAAAACCCCCTTTAACAGATATTA
>NW_017733198.1:15359-18373 GCF_001890085.2 Hipposideros armiger
GATACACAGTGTGTAAGGGACCATCCTGAGAGCCCCTTTCTATGAAGCCAGTTTTCCTTCCCCTCTATTGGGTTGTCCTAATATTGATGTCTTTACCTAGGGATAAATTCCACTCATAACTTGAGAGGAAATCCTCACCCTTTTTTGTTCCAGTCTCTTCCTTCTGGGCCTGTCGCTTCTTCCATCCCACAGCGCTGCTCCCCACCTTCTCTACTAGCACCAAGGTGCTGGCCTCATTGGAGGGGTGGGGATAAGGGTAGGGGTACTCGGGAAAACACTGCATCCTCATCACAGAGCTTAATGATGACAGTAGTAAGTCTTACTAGTGCTGCACGGTATCACTGTTGCAAGGTTTTTACATGGATTGTTCAATTTTTCCCTTTCTTTGGAATGATAAATTAGATACGTCCATTTCTATTAAGTTGATGAGAGAATTTATACTAGGGGAGGTTAAGTTCCTCAGCTAAGGTAGTGAAGCTGGTATGAGTGTAGTAAGGTCATCCCAGGAAGGCTGGCTCCAGGGACCTAGAACTTAGTTTGTTTGTTTGTTTGTTTGTTTGTTTGTTTGTTTTTTCAGGGACCTAGAACTTAAATACTGTGCATGCCTCACTGGGAGGTTGAGGGGGTGTGATAAGCTGGGTGTGTAGACAAATAGATGGGCTTTCTTTGGAGCAAGACTGTTAGGAGCAGAGCAGCGAGAAGGGTGCAGGAGCTGATGGGGGTGTGGTGGCAGAGTCCCCACTTGGTTTTGCACACTACAAGAAGGGTTCTGGTGGCCATTGGATTGGCTCGCTCCTCACTGCTCCCTGGCCTATCACCTTCTTCGACCTCAGATGATGGTCTCACAGGGGCCTCAACCCTATAGAAGTGGAAGAGGAAGCATTGTGGGGAGGGTCAGATTAGGGGACTTCACTGCTGTGTTTGCTGTGGTGACCAGCCCTTCCCCCAAGTTTGGTTTCCCTCTGTATCGGGCCCCACTGGCTTCATGAGGAGCTTGCCTCAGCAGAGTCTCCAGTTTACCTAATAAACCAAACATGCCTGGGCTGCTGTCTAGGTTTGGGCTGTGAACAGATGCTTCGTACCTTCATACCTGGGACTCTTCTGTAGTTCTCAGAACTGATAGTTTGCACTCTCTTCCACACTTCAGTGACTCCAAGACCCATTTTTTTCTGTGCATTTGTGAGTTTTCTAGAACTCCTGGGAGAAATGGGCCATTTATCTCCTAGGTGGAACTCTGGTTGCTGTGTTATGTGTGAGCCAGTTACTGTGCACTTTTCCTCAAGCTGATTTCCATTTAGTGTATATTATCCAGAAATTCTCAAAATTCTGGCATGCCAATAGCACTCTTCTTTATTTCCCAGCTCTTCTACAAACTGAACAGATTCTTAACATTTCATTTTAGTGGCCGCAGAGTACATGATAGGGAAGCTCTATTTTAGATCAGTACTGTCCAATTCAGTAGCAATTAGCTACATGTTGCTATTGATTACCTGAACTTGGCTAGTTAAAATTGAAATGTGCTGTGTGTATAAAATACACACTGGATTTAGAGGGAAATAGATGTATGATACATTACTTTTTAAAATATTGATTGTATATTGAAATTAGGTATCTTCTATATATATTACCTCTGTAAAATGTTATTTAAGATAAATTTCATCTGTTTCTATTTGCCTTTTTAAATGTGGTTATTGAAAATTAAAATTACATATGTGACCCACATTTGTGGCTTGCATTTTATTTGCTAGTGGACAGCGATACCTTAGATTAATCAATATGCTTTATTTTGATTGCCCCCAAATTTTGATAGTTTAAATGTTTTACCAATATGTGTAATGTTGACTGTTGATAAGATAGATCCCTTTCTTATGTATTTCAGGAAATTCTCAGAAAGATGCCCCAAGTGGGGCCTGAGACGCTGTGTTTCCTTCTGCAGTAAATTATGTAGCTTTCTATTGAATTTTAGGTTCTGGAATGCCTTATGTAGAGCCTGGAAATTATTTGTTCCTTGAAAATCTGAAAAATCTAGAACGCTTCCTGGCTGAAGGGTTTTATAAAAAATTGCAATATAATTTACATATAGCACACAAATTTAAGTGCACAGCTCACTGAGTTTTACATCCATGTAAGCACTGCACAGATCAAGATATAGGGCATTTTTTACATCCATGTAAGCACTGCACAGATCAAGATATAGGGCATTTACATTACCACAGAAATTTCCCTCATGCCTCTCCTAGTCAATATTCACAAGTATCGAGAGGTAACCTCTATCTTGGTTTCTTCACCATAGATTAGATTTGCCAGCTCATGAACTGGATTCTTTTACTCAACATACATATTTTTGAGATTTTATCCATGTTGTTGTTGGAAACATTACAGTTCATTATTTTTCATTGCTATGTAGTATGTCATTGAAATAAATACACCACAACTTGCTTTATCCAATCTCCTGCTGCTGGACGTTTGGGTTGTTTGGTTTTACCCATTATGACTGAAGCTACTGTTGGAAATTCTATTATACACATTTTGAAGGACATTTGTTTTCATTTATTTTGGATATTTCAGGAGTGAAATTCCTTAATCATAGTGTAGGTGAATATTAAATTTTAAGAAACTACAAACAGTTTTTTTTGTATTCTTATCTGTGATGTATGAGTGTTAATTGCTCCACACACTTGCTGACATTTGATATTGTCATTCTTTTTCATTTTAGCCATTCTGGTGGGTATGTATTAGTATCCTAAGATTTTAATTTGCATTTTCCTGATGAACAAAAATGTTAGGTGCATTTTCATATGCTTAATGTTGGCCTAAGGACTCTTTTTTTTAAAATATTTTTATTGGGGTATTGGGGGCATGGGAACAGTGCTGGGGAATTGGGGGAAGGGGAACAGACAAGTTGCTGTTGTTTTATTCTTCAGTCTAGTTGTGGAGGACATTGCTTCACTGGCCCAAGATGGCACCATCATTATGCTCTTCCCGGGCGAGGCAGATCAGTCGCCAGCTTCTGG
>NW_017733198.1:19853-27283 GCF_001890085.2 Hipposideros armiger
TGGCACCATCATTGCGCTCTTCCCGGGCGAGGCAGATCAGTTGCTGGCTTCTGGAGGCCGCTCACTGCTGCTGCTAGCCGCTCACACTGGCTGCTGGCGACACGCTGTAGCCCATGGCAACCCACTGCAGCCTACGCTGTCGCCTCCGACTCATGGCAGCCCAACTCCAAGTTGAGCTGTTGTTCAGTATCTTAGCTATAGAGGGCAGTGTCACTGGCCCTCATATGTGGGATCTGAACCAGGGCCCTCTGGCATCCCAAGCCAGCTCTTAACCAATGCACCACTCGGCTGGCCCTAAAGGTTTATTCTTATATTTGAGAGAGTACAAATAAAATACTGAACTCATGGATACTTGATTTAAAAATATCTTTTTCATAGTTCTACAATCTGTATAGTCTTTATGCATATATGTAAGTTCATACTTTAATGCAAATTATTCTTTAAAAAAATTTTAAAGAATATATAGATGATGTATTACAGAATTGTACACCTGAAACCTATGCAACTTTACTAACAATTGTTACCCTGATAAACTTAAAATATTTTTAAATTAATTAATTAATTTTTATTATTAGTGTGATGTTCAAAACAACATAGTGATTAGACATTTACACACCTCAATGGGTCTACTACCCATCTGATACCGTACATAGCTGTTACAATACCATTGACTATATTCCCTATATTGCACTTTACATTTGTTTCTGTATACCCATTTTTTTATAACATAGTTGACATTCGATATTATCTTATATTAGTTTCAGGTGTACAGAGTAGTGGTTAGGCATTTATATAATTTATGATGTGATCCCCTGATAAGTCTAGTCTCATCTGACACTATATATAGTTTTTACAATATTATTGATTATATTTCCCGTACTGTATTTCACATTCTTGTGACGATTTTGTAACTACGAATTTAATACAAATTATTTGTAATTTTGAAAAGGTAAAACAAAAACAACATGAAAATGGGAAACCAAAGTATTGTCTCAGAATTCCTCCTCCTGGGCCTGCCCATTGAAGCAGATCAACGAGACCTGTTCTATGCCCTGTTCCTGGCCATGTACCTTACCACCGTCCTGGGGAACCTCCTCATCATCGTGCTCATTCAGCTGGACTCCCACCTCCACACGCCCATGTATTTTTTCCTCAGCAATTTGTCCTTCTCTGACGTCTGCTTCTCCTCTGTCACAATGCCCAAGTTGCTGCAGAACATGCAGAGCCAAGTCCCACACATCCCCTACGCAGGTTGCCTTGCCCAAATGTACTTCTTCCTGTTTTTCTCAGACCTGGAGAGCTTCCTCCTTGTGGCCATGGCCTATGACCGCTATGTGGCCATCTGCTTCCCCCTGCACTACACCACCATCATGAGCCCCAAGCTCTGTCTCACCCTGGTGGCGCTGTCCTGGGTGCTGACCACCTTCCATGCCATGTTACACACTCTGCTCATGGCCAGGTTGTGTTTCTGTGCAGACAACGTGATCCCCCACTTTTTCTGTGATATGTCTGCTCTGTTGAAGCTGTCGTGCTCTGACACTCGGGTTAATGAGATGGTGATATTTTTCATGGGAGGGCTCATTCTTGTCATCCCATTCTTACTCATCATCATGTCCTATGCACGAATTTTGTCCTCCATCCTCAAGGTCCCTTCTGCTGGGAGTATCCGCAAGGCCTTCTCCACCTGTGGCTCCCACCTCTCCATGGTATCTCTCTTCTATGGGACAATTATTGGTCTATACTTGTGCCCATCAGCTAGTAATTCTACTGTTAAGGAGACTGTCATGGCAATGATGTACACTGTGGTGACGCCCATGCTGAACCCCTTCATCTACAGCCTGAGGAACAGAGACATGAAGGGAGCCCTGGGAAGGGTCTTTTGTAAAAAGATATTTTTTTGTTATCAATGATGGTAACATAATTTTATTCAGTAGATATATTATGAGTAATATTGGAATATTGTCCAGATATTTTTTCTTGCCATGAAATCTTCAGTTAAAATGACAAACTATATAAATGTTCAATATGTAAAAGGGATGAATTGGAACCACGTAGTCGAACTAGGGAAAGAAGTCTTTATGACCTCTAGCTGGGCCTTCCTCTTTGTCTTCCCCCAGGGAACACTGGGAAAGCATACTTTAAGAAATACTATTTTAGGGCCGGCCGAGTGGCTCAGTTGGTTAAGAGCTCACTCAAGAGTTTGAGCTCTGAGCAACAGGGCCCCCGGTTTGATTCACGGCCCGAGCTGAGCTGCCGCTAAGCTGCCAACAGGTGGCAGGATGGTTCAGCTAAAAAAAAAAAAAAAGAAATACTATTTTAAATGATCTTCATGCCTTACATTCTTAACTAATTTATTACATGGTTTTGTTTGTTTGTTTGTTTGTTTGTTTGTTTTAATCAGAACTCTGCTTTGACTGTGGTATCATTTTTTTCTTTTATGATTCTCTGTACTCTTAGGTCCGTACTAAATACGACCCAAATATCTCAACCTCCCCACCTCCCTCTAAATGCCTCGTGCTTCCCTCTGCCTGCACAAGTTTCACATATTTTATCTGTTAAACATTTTTTCCCTCTCTGATTTAAATTTGTGTCTACTTTGTGTTCTCTGACTTGGCTTGATCTGGAATTGATTTTTCCTTCTTTTTAAATCAAACTTCTTGGGGTGACACTGGTTAATAAAATTATATAATAGGTTTCAAGTGTACAACTTTATTATACATCATCTATGTATTCCATTGTGTGTTCACCACCCAAATCTTTTTACTACAAGAGTGTATTTTATCTTTATCTGGGAATAATGAATACCCAGGTGGCCTAAAATTTTTCTCCAGGAGTCGGGAAAGAAGCTAGAAGCTGGTATACTAGTTCAGAGTTGAAGGATGCTTCTCTTCTTTTTGGTAGTTTGGACTTCAGAAAAGAACTTTTTACCTATGTTTGTATTGTAGCCTCATGATAATTGTAAGGAAGTATGGAAGATATTATCATTATTTCACAGACTGAAAAATATGGTGTTCAATTGCTTGTCAAGTCACACTGTGTCAATTGTTGAATATATGTACAACTTCACACTATGTGATTCTATGGGTTCTTCTCATTTTCTTTAACTTCAACAAGAAAGGGAGCAGTCATTAAAAAACAAAAACAAAAATCTTAGCTCCATTTGTGGCATGGACTAGGTTTCCAACCTTGATCCATTTGTATTCATTGTCATGCCCTCTAAGTGACGGCATCCAAACCCACCACTTTAATGATTTTGTATGTTCTGGTGACCTCCACATCTCTATCTGAAGACCAGACCTTTCTCCAAAGTTTCCGGCTGTTTTCATCTCCCCAGTGGACATCTCCACTTGAGGGTCTAGGAGCAGTTCAATCTCAACATACGCAACATTAAACTCTTTATGTTCCCCAAAGTCTGTTGTTTGTCCTTTATTCTATACTTTGATTCATGATGTCATCTTCAACCCAGTTACCCAAGCAGCCACTTCTATATATGTTCATATACTCACAAAAGTAGATTATAATTCATATAATCTTGCATTACACATTTTAATTTAATATTATATTTCCTGAAATATTTTATGATTCTCCATGAGTTAGTAACACTAGTTGCTATACTGGGTACATTCTGAAATCTCATTGTCATAATACAACAGAAATATCAGTGGAAAAATATTTAAAGTAAATCACTTTCCTCTATACTAGAAAAATCCAATTAAAAGCCAATGAAAAATAGATCTGATTTTTAGTAGCAATGAAATTAGGTGCAAGAACTAGAAGAAGAAAATATTAAAACTTTGCTGAAATACATAAAAGAATAAATGGACATATACAATGACACTGGGAAGGGTGCTTATTTTAAACAGCTTTCTGAAGAGTAATCTTTATATGATAAAATTAATCCATTTAAAATTGTGTATTTTGATGAATTTAGCAATCTCAGTATTTCAACAACATCAGTTCTCAAATACATGCAATACAATCCAAATCAAATTGTCAATGGAGTTATTTTGTGATGTAAATTTGAAACATTTACCACATAAAACTAAGAAGCTTTTCCAAGACAAAAGATAACATAAACAAATTTGAAGAGAACTGGCAGACTATAACATGCCTAACAGGCACAGATTAAAATTCAGAATATACAAAGAACTACAAATGATATAAGAATAAAACAATCAACTGAATAGAAAAATGTACAAAGAATATTAAAAGAAAATTCATAAAGAATAAACAACATGAATAGAGGTTCACTTCGATGTTAACCTGAAAAAAAAAACCAAGCTGAAAAAACAAGAAGTGATAAATGAACACTACATAATAGACAAATTAATAAATGACATTCTATGGTAATAGCAAGGATGTGGGAATAAAAGCATTGATGTACATTTCAATTGTCTTGAAGTGTCTTGCATTTACATACAAGAAAATGCACCCATTTTAAGTGCACAATTCAATGACTTTTGAGTTATATGCATCCATATAACCTCAACCCCAATCCATATCTAGAAAATTCCACCAACTCATCACTGTGACCTCTTGCAATCAATCTCCCACTTCCTACCACTGATCTGATTTCTATCTACCAGATTTCTTAGATTTGCCTGATTTTGAGTTTCACATAAATGGAATCATTTAGTATGTTTTCTTCTGTATCTGGCATCTTTAGCATGGCAGAAAGTTTTGTAGGTCTACCTATAAATTTGTGTATCAATAATTTGCTTCTTTTTATTACTGAGTAGTATTCCATTGTGCAAATATACTACAATTTGTTCATTCATCTTTTGATAGAGATTTGAGTTGTCTCCAGTTTTTGAAGTTTATGAATAATGGAAAAATGCTATCGTTTCCCCCACTGATTTATCATCGCGTCCTGCACGACAAGGGCCGTGAGAGAATGAGAGGGGGCGGCAAATGGTTAAGAAAGAAAAGAAACAGCAGCCAAGAGTTAAATGAAATGGGGTTAAGGGTCTCCAGCCTCAGAGAACTAAGAGCCCCAAATCGGGTTGACACGCAGCTTTTATTTCTTCACATACCGAGAAGCAGCATTGCTCTCGCCACTGTCTCTGAGTCTCATTTCTGAGAATTTACTCATTCCGGATTACCCATGCCTGCAAGCTGCTATTACCAAAAGTCCAGCCGCATGACCAGACAAATGCTCTGCCTTCACACACCCATATGCATATGACCCCAGGGAGATAAGATTATTATGCTGAGAACAGATATTATCACATCATCAGACCGCTTCCCAAGGAGGTTGCCGGAAGAAATGTAGCTACAGAGGTAGAAGACCTTCAGTTTCTTTGGGGATGGGTGAGGACCTATGCCCACCTCCATCAGCCCCGAGATTTCTCCTGCTGGCCCCCATGCGACTGTGCCTGTCTTAGGTTGTTTCTTCCTCAAGGAGTCTTACCCGTCATTGGCTAACCAGCCATCTTCTGGGGCCAAACAGGGAGATGCAAGGTGTATGAGCAGTGTCCTCAAAAGGGTCAGTTTAGGGGTAAGTGTGGGGGGACAGACTGCTGGACAGCTGCATGGCAACAATTTATGTGGTACCTTTGTGTAAAGTCAATTGAGCCTGTATGGGTGCATCTATTTCTGCATTCTCTATTCTGTTCCATTGACCTATATGGCTCTTAGTTAACCTATCCCCACTCAAATGGTCACATCATTCTATCTCTAGCACATCAATTTTTCCTGATGCATTCACATATCTGTAGTGTCTTTCCTAACCTGACCCGATCCTAAAGGGATGTTTTATTCCCTTTATTATAGCAATGAATTTTTATTTCTTTAATACTATTTGCTTTAAATTCAACTTGCTATTAAATGATTAAGCATGGTGTTTGCATTTAGTATCATATTTTTCTTACCTTATTATTAGTTATGTTAAACAGAATTGCTCCCATTATTATTTTACCATCATGAGTTTTTTGTGTGCGTGTTCTTTATTTTAATTATTCCTCTGTTGGACTGTGGTGGTCAGGGAATGCTTCCTTGAGAAGGTAAAACTTGGGGTGAATTCAGAATTCTGTCACTGGATGTGATTTATTCAGAAATGTGCAAGAGTAAGGCGGGGTGGGGTAAACACCAGGTTGTTCCTAATGAGTTTCTTTGGGATCTAGGAATCCCAGGGGTCAGGGCATTGTAGAAGAGAGGAGTCAGAAGACAATGGCAGAGACTTGGCTGGAAATGCAAGACATGGACGTAGCAAACAGGAAGCAGGCTCTGGAGCCACATTCAGACAAGCTAGGTAAGAAGGGATGGAGCTCAGAAGAAGTAGCTATTCTAAAACCTCCTTTAACAGATATTAGGATTCCATAATTCTGTAGTGCAACTCCTGCAGGATGATTTAGAAATCATCTTCCTCACTTGTTTTCCAGTCTTATCAGCGATTTCCATCTCTAAATGTAATTGGGAATCACCAGAACTACTAATGGGAACTAGTAAATTGTATATTTGTGGAGTACTTTATACTTTGAAAATATCACTCATGCCAAACCCACAATTTTTTGAGCTATGAAAGGCTCACTGATGGAGGCTTCTACAGTTGGAAAAGTTCAGCAATTTGCCAAGGTCACAGGCCAGTAAACAATGGAGTCTGACTCCTCTGGGCTCCTGAACATGTTGCTTGAGGGCAAGATACACAGTGTGTAAGGGACCATCCTGAGAGCCCCTTTCTATGAAGCCAGTTTTCCTTCCCCTCTATTGGGTTGTCCTAATATTGATGTTTTTACCTAGGGATAAATTCCACTCATAACTTGAGAGGAAATCCTCACCCTTTTTTGTTCCAGTCTCTTCCTTCTGGGCCCGTCGCTTCTTCCACCCCACAGCGCTGCTCCCCACCTTCTCTACTAGCACCAAGGTGCTGGCCTCATTGGAGGGGTGGGGATAAGTACTTGGGAAAATATTGCACCCTCATCACAAAACTTAATGATGACAGTAGTAAGTCTCATTAATGCCACACTGTCTCACTGTATAACAAGTTTTTACATGGATTATTCAATTTTTTCCCTTCCTTTGGCATGATAAATTAGATACTTCCATTTCTATTAAGCTGATGAGAGAATTCATCCTAGGGGAGGTTAAGTTCCTCAGCCAAGGTCGTGAAGCTGATATGAGTGTAGTAAGGTCATCCCAGGAAGGCTGGCTTCAGGGACCTAGCACTTAAATACTGTGCATGCCTTACTGGATTCACCCATTCTCAGCTGCTTCCCTGGTGTCCCCAGAATGTTCATCAATTCTATTCTCTTCTAACTCTTATTTCCCTGACTGATGTTCCCTTGGTCATAATGTCTTAAAGGGGAAAAGACACAAGATTTTTTATGTGGGTCGAGGTAGTGTTAATCTAGATAACAAAGAAATCAAAATGGAAGACCCATGTTTCCAGTGGTTCCAGTGTCAGAAAGTGGATCCAAAGCTTTGTGTGTGTG
>NW_017733198.1:28103-29007 GCF_001890085.2 Hipposideros armiger
TTGGGGGAGGGGTACAGCATAGGGAAGTTGAGGAAGCGGACTGGCCAGGTTGTTCTTCAGTCTTCCTTGAATCTGGCTTCCCATTGGCAGTTTGCGGCCTCTAAGCCCAAGGTGCCGTGTTCAATCTTAGTTGTGAGTGGGCGTAGCCACCTCCCATGTGGGAATTGAACAAGCAGCCTCGTTGTTAAAAGCGCACACTCTATCCACTGAGCCATACGTGTGGCAGTTCAGCTCAAGAAGCTGAGCCCAGTCCTAGTTGCAGGTGGACCTTGCTCACCATCGGACAGGCAGTCTTGTTACACCAGCTGAGCCATCCTGCCAGGTGTTGGCAGCTCAGCGACAGCTCAGCTCGGGCGCAACATCACTCGCCCATGTGGGAATCAAACTGGCGGCCCTGTTGCTCAGAGCTCACACCCTTAAGCCAACTCTTAACCAACTGAGCCTCTCAGCCGGCCCCAAATTTGGGAAATTTCTAGTGCTTTTGGGAAAATGGGGCCATTTATTTATTGGGTAGGCCTTTCTGTTGCTATACGTGTGAGCTGTTTCCTCTGAACTTTTCCTTAAACTGTTTCCTATTGGCTTAATATGATCCAGAAATTCTCAAAATTCTGGCATGTCAATGGCACTCTTTTTCATTTCCCAGGTCTGCTACTTACTGAACATGTTTTTAACATTTCATTTTCGTTGGCCACAGAATATATCATGGAGAAGCTATTCTTTATATCTGTGCTGTCCAATTTGGTAGCAATTAGCTACATGTGGCTATTGATTACTTGAGTGTGGCTAATTAAAATTGAAGTGTGCTGTATGTGTAAAACACACACTGGATTTTGAAGGAAATAGATGTATAACATATTAATTTTTTAAATATTGGTTGTATATTGAAATGAGGTATCGTGGATAT
>NW_017733198.1:31547-49261 GCF_001890085.2 Hipposideros armiger
GTCTCAGAATTCCTCCTCCTGGGCCTGCCCATTGAAGCAGATCAACGAGACCTGTTCTATGCCCTGTTCCTGGCCATGTACCTTACCACCGTCCTGGGGAACCTCCTCATCATCGTGCTCATTCAGCTGGACTCCCACCTCCACACACCCATGTATTTTTTCCTCAGTAATTTGTCCTTCTCTGACGTCTGCTTCTCCTCTGTCACAATGCCCAAATTGCTGCAGAACATGCAGAGCCAAGTCCCGTCCATCCCCTATGCAGGTTGCCTTGCCCAAATGTACTTCTTCCTGCTTTTCTCAGACCTGGAGAGCTTCCTCCTTGTGGCCATGGCCTATGACCGCTATGTGGCCATCTGCTTCCCCCTGCACTACACCACCATCATGAGCCCCAAGCTCTGTCTCGCCCTGGTGGCGCTGTCCTGGGTGCTGACCACGTTCATCTCTTTGTTGCACACCCTGCTTATGGTTCGGCTGTCTTTCTGTGCTGATAATGCGATTCCTCACTTTTTCTGTGACATGTCAGCTCTACTGAAGTTGGCCTGCTCTGACATTCAGATAAATGAAATGATGATATTTATCTTAGGAGGACTTGTCATTATTGTTCCATTCCTGTTGATCTTTTTATCCTATGCACGAATTGTGTCCTCCATCCTCAAGGTCCCTTCTGCTAGGGGCATCCACAAAGCCTTCTCCACCTGTGGCTCCCACCTCTCTGTGGTGTCATTGTTTTATGGGACAATTATTGGCCTCTACCTGTGCCCTTCAGCTGGCAATTCTACTATTAAGGAGACAGCTATGGCTGTGATGTACACTGTGGTGACGCCCATGCTGAACCCCTTCATCTATAGCCTGAGAAATCAGGACATAAAAGGAGCTTTACAAAAAATCTTTTTAAAGTGGACAATTCAGTTTTCCCTGGGACAGTGACTCTAAAGATTAAAGTATGTTTTCAAACAGTAGGTGTAATATTGACGATGAGTAGTATTCTGAAAAGTCTAGGATCACCCAAGCTCGGCACTGCTAATGCAGCCCCCACAGCACTTCCAGGGGGACTTTTCCCACATGTCACTAGGGGAAGGTCATTGTGCCTCTTGGGCTTATTACTGTATCTTGGGTGTGATGTAGCACAAGGCTTGACATGTAGTGGACCCTCAATGATTATTATTCAATGTTGAATAAATACCACTCAACTTTGGTATTTATTGTACTTAAAGAATGTACAGTAGTTCCTAATTCTCTAATAAATCCAAAGTACTCAGCCACTTCAGTACTTTGTTTCTGCCAAACATATCTATTCCATGAAGAATATTTTCCAATTTATTATGTACACGCTCTTGTAACTTTTACTCTCTCAGATCATCATTTCTCCTCTTGCTAATCGATTCAGTTCTTAATATTATTTTCAGGAGTTGATTGACTTACCTATTTATAATCACATTCTAAAATTATCTCTCTTTTCTTTAACTTAGCAATCATTTGTCAGTTAATGACAAGTTATTTATTTAGATAATATCTATATTTTGAATGAGAATTCCTCTTTTGAATTAAAATAATATGATATGGAATGGACCATAGAGCTTTGTCATGAATTGTTTAATTTATAGACAGTAAATGGTAGCCCATATATAGGCTAAAGTAATACAAATAATGACAGAATAATTAAAATCTATTTATGACTCCCACTTAGATGTTTTTCCTCTGTAATATCATGCTGAAGTTATTTGACACTTTCTTTGTTTTTCTTGTCTTACCAAGTATCTTAAAGACAGGTGCTTTTAATCTCTACAGTGCCTAGTTCTGTGTGTAGAATAAATATTTATTGATTTGATTTAAATGCATTTTTGTGTGTCTTGAAATGAATTTATACCTTAAAGAAACCCAACCTTTTATAAGAAGTTTTCCTAATAATTACAACTTTGACTTCATTTCTTCAAAATATTGTATTGATTACAAAAATAATATATTCTCAATGGAAAATATCCAGACCATAAAGAAATAAATAATAAAGTAGACTGTGAGGGTCCTTCTTTGGGTCATGCAAAACCCACAGCCAGGAGTTGACATTCTGACATGAGGATAATCCTGAGAACTCAGAATTCTTCCCCATATTGCTCATCAAAGGTGTGTCTGGTCTATTTATACGTCACCACCACCCCACCCCAACTGGGATCTCCTGAAGCTGCACCAAAAGTTAGGGAACTCACGCTTTTTCACTATGATGTAAATTTGGACTCCTACCAACAAGGATCAACAAATGAAGGAAGGTTAGTAGACAGTCAGGAGGGAGAGTTAAGCTAAGAGTTCTGAATAAATGGTTCTCATTAGAACAGATTTAATGGAAGATGCAGGAGAATGCTTAAAAGTTCTAAGGCATATTCCTAGTGAGATCCTGAAAGACCTTGTCTTGTTAAACCAAGAATAGTTTGCAAAGAAAGGTGCTCAACAAGAAAGACTTCTTGGGAAAACCCCCTCCTCAATTTTTAAAATAAAAACTTAGGGTTATCACTGTAGAAAATGTAATAAGACTCTAAAGCCAACTTTTAGAACTTCCCCAAATTTACCACACATGCACATTATGTGGAGATCTTATTTAAATGCAGGTTTTGATTTAGTAGGTCTGGGGAATGCCTGTGATTCTGAATTTCCAACAAACTCACATAATATACATGTTGCTGGTTTGCAGACCACACTTGAAGTAGCATGGTTCTAGAAGATTTTTCGGAAGGATTACAGAAAAACAAAAATAAAAAAAGAATTATAAATTATGGATTAAAAGATAAGGAGAAGACAATAGTGGACATTTTCCCACCTACTTAACACTCATTCTCTCTTAATTCTCTCCCCTGGTTTCCTTTTGAGGAATTTTCCTCTCTCTCTTTGTGGATAGGTTTGATGGGTCTGAATCCCAGTACCAGCCTCTCCCATGGCTAAGGAGTGGGCCCAGGATCCAAGACAGGCCAGCCGGACACCCTTTTCTAGGATCCACATATATATGGAGTTCACATAATATATTTTTTCTTTCCTTTAACATTATGCTCTGAGGTTCTTTCAAGTATTCAGGTGTTGCTTTACTTCATGTTTATTGCTGTATAACATTCTGTTGTATTAATATACCAAAGTATATTTTTCCATTCTACTGATGATGGACATTGGGTTTTCAGTGGGTTGTTATGAATAATGCTTCTGTGTATATTCTTGTGTATGTGTCCTTGGTGCACATACCTTGGGTACAAACCGAGGAGTGACACTGCTGAGCCACAGGGTATGTACATTTTCATCTTTACTAGATACTGGCAAACTGTTTTCCACAGATGTTGTACCAGTTTACATTCCCACCAGTGTAAGAGACCCTAGCTGCTCAACATCCTTGCCACCATTCAGTATGGTCAGTCTTTAACTTTAGCCATTCTGGTGGATGTGTACTGGTCTCTCTCTCTCTCTCTCTCTCTATCTTTCTCTCTCTCTCCACCCCCCCATCTTGTTATCTTTATTCTATCAGTATTTGGAAATATTAATTGCTACAGAAAAAAATTGGACATCTGGAGAAAGTGAGAAACTCTGGGTATAACTTTGGTCACTAAAGAGAACTGGAAGATTTCCATGGCAGGGAAATGCCAAGTTACAGTGAGAAGGAAAAGTGCTGTTTAGATGTGCTACCCAGAGTGTGGTCCACAGACCAGCAGTACTGGCATCACCTGGAGCTTCTTCGAAAGGCAGAATCTCAGGCCCCACCCCAGAATCTGATTTAAGATTTAAATAAGAACCCCAAGCTTTTTGTATGCACATTGTGTGCACAAAGTAACACTGCCCTCATATAGGACACCTCTCATTCTAGGAGAGGCAAGTTAAACCAACAGAGGACCAGGACTACATGTCTATATTTTAATAGCAAATAGTGAATCAAAAGTACACAGGCCCAAGCCGGCTGAGTGGCTCAGTTGGTTAAGAGCGTGAGCTCTGAGTGATAAGGTCACCAGTTCAATTCCCACATAGGCCAGTGAGCTGCGCCCTGAGCTGAGCTGCTGCGAGCTGCCCACAGGCGGCGGGATGGTGACTGGACTTTGGAGCTGAGCTAGCTGCGCCCTCCACAACTAAGACTAAAGGACAACTTGGCTATTTCCCTTCCCCAGCTCCCCAACACTATTCCTTTTCCCCAAATCCCCAATAAAATCTTAATAAAATAAAAAAAGTACACAGTCCCTTGCAGGGACTACATAGCACAACTCCAAATGATCTGAGCTCCTAAAGTTGAATTGGGGTTACCCTGGACTCCTTAGCCTCTCAGCCTCTGTGATGCCCTTCTGAAATCAATGAAGGGCTCCCTGGAAAAGTCTGGATGGGCTCATCCCTGTGGGATTCCATCTTCCTCTGGGTCCTGTCCTGACAGTTCTTCACTTTTTATTAGCTCTAGTGATGTCTTCAAAAACATATTTTCAAATATTTTGCCCAGCTTTTATAACTGACCTCAAAGAGAACTTTAGTCCAAATTACCTAGCCTGACATTATAAGGAGCAGAAAAGCCTGTTTGAATCTTTATTCTTTGTACATGAACTGACACTTCCCTTCTCCCCCATCCTCACTTTGAAAGCTTATAGACTATTCTCTTTGCTTCCAGTGACTGAAATTTCATAATAATTGCCTTGGGGTAGATTTATTTTTATCCATTGTGCTTGAATTTGGGCATTTTTTTTTTCAGTTATGGAAAACTTTTAAACTTAACTTGAGTTTTTCTCCCCTCCCCAATTTTCTAGGTTTTCACTCTAGGGGACTTTTATTATTTAGATTTTGAAACTTCTGGTTCTCCTTTACAATTTCTTTCTCTTTTCTTATCCACAAATTTTTATTTTGCCTCTATATACTTTCTGGGAGAATTCCTCACCTTTATCTTTCAATCCTTCTATTGATTTAAATAAATTTGTAGTCAGAGAGTGGGGCCTTCTCAGCACAAAGTCCAGGTCCTTGGCAACTCTAGCATAGAATTGAATGAGATGCCGAAGTAAAGTAACTGAAAAAGTAGTTTATTCGAAGAGATAGTACATTTCAAAGAGTTTGGAGCGGGCCACATGCAAAGGCGAGGCTCAAAAGGCTCAAAAAGGAAGGAAAAGGTAAAAAAGTGTAGCAATGGGCCCTAGACAAAGGCCTTCCCAGACCGTGAAGTCACTAAGGATTTTGCGTGGGCTTCAGACAAAGACATTCTTGAACTGTATGGTCAGCAAGACTTCCGCGTTTAACATTTCCGAATTCCTACCTCACCTGGGAGCCAGTCAGGAACTGGCACAAGGCTGCATGTCCTAATAAGGAACCATAGGCGCTAACCCGGAAACCTCAGGGTATATAGCCCCGAGTCCCGCCCGGGTCGGGGCTCAGCCTCTGGATGTGAATCCGCTGAGCCAGTGCCGGCATCAATTAATGTTGCTTCCCACGCCTTGGTGTCCTGTCTCTTTGTCTGCGTTCCCCGCAACAAAAGAGCAAGGCGTCCAAAAAGAGAGCGGACTTCCCAGGACTTGGAGTTTTTATCCTTTTATCTCTAGAATGGGCTGTTCCCCTAAGGGCGTGGGACCACTTGATTGGCACCTGTGATTGACAAGAGGTACTGCACAGGTGCAAGTGACTGGTCTGGTCTAGTTGGGTATTTTGCACCCATTTGTTTCAGGGGTAGATAGTTACAATGAAAAGAAGTTTTGGGTTGCGAGGGGAGGTCACTGGGTGGTCACATCCTGTGGGACGTGCAGGAATGCAGAGACCCAATGCCTGCCTCTAACTGCCTACCTTTTTCCCCCCTTGAGAGATGAGATCCCCATAAAATCTCTATGGGAAGCTGAGGGACAGGAAGTTTCTTCTTCTGTATCTGCTTCCTGCTGGGCAGGGGCGTAGAGCTGTCCCTGCCTGTTGGGGGATTCACGGAACTCTCACCCTAGCTGATCTTAGATGAGAGGAAGAGGTCTAGAGATCCGCCTGGAAGACCGTGTTGGCTTCTTTGGTTGTGACTGCAATCTTGTTGGGGTGTTCTCTGTATCCCCAAGGTCCCTGAATGAGGAAAAATAGATTTTAATTAATAAATATGTTAGCTCTCATAAAGCCTGTGGCCATTCAGTCTGTTACTCAGATGGCATCAATTGTCTGGGCCCAGAATGGGTTTGGCATTTAGTTTACTGGCCTTGGGGATATTAGGAAGTCACTGGCTTTCAAGTAGTCATCTTTCAGGTAGTTATAGGAGAATTCTAGGATTCAGGCTAGGAGCAATCTTTAGTCTAGGATTCACAAACTGGTTAGAAAAGTAATCAAAGCCAAGAGCTAAGAAACTAAGAAACTAGGGAGGAGACTTAACATTTCTATACTTAACATTCTTATAACAAAGAAAACTTAAAAGTTTCTCAGTAGTTGGGGGGCTACTCAGTTGGCCAGTAACAAATTGATGTGATCATATTTTACATTCTCAAGAGCTTTTTTCTGGTATCTAACTGGTCCTTTTTATGGTCTCTTGCCCTTATTTCATAGATGCAAAATCTCCTTTGTTTTCCAAGGATGCTTATTATAATTATCTTTTTCTTCTCCCCCATATGTTACCTCTTTTTGCTTTGCACCCCTAAACTTACCCCCCCACACACACACACACAGTTTTGCTCTAACTTTCTGTCTTGTTATGGCTGTCTCACATGATTTTGGCTATCCTCATTATTTAAGGGAGAGACAGCCTCCCCAAAAGATGATTAGAAGTTCTGTGACAGAGTGAGGCTTGAAGGACAATAGATGTGACTGGACTATTTAATTGGTTGATCCCTGACTATTGGCATATGAATGTATTATCTTGTGCTTGCCTGTGTTAGTTTCCTGAGGAAGAAATCCTATAATGTTTTGCCTGTACCTATATCTTTCCACTGAATTTGTCATCCTATTGAGAAAGGAAATGGTGCTTTAGCTTCTCTGACTTAATCAGTGACCAAGAGAGAACAATGAGTGCTCCTAAATTGTCTTACTAAGACACAAGTCATGAGGGTAGTCAAATATGTCTGCTACAGTTTCAATGCTAAAGATCAATGATTACAGATAACAGTGCCTGTCTGACTAATCCAAAGTCTGTGCCCAACGCTTCAAAAGGACAAAAGTCAAAATGTTAGAGTCTGGAGTAAGGAAAGGTTTATCGACTGAGAAGGTACCAACCGAGAAGAGGCGAGACCTAGTGGTTCCTCAAATCCATCTTAAGAAACTACAGAGTTCAGGCGTCTTTTATGGAAGGAGAAGGGAAATGGGAGGGGCAAGAGGTGATTGACGTCTGCAGACATCTGGACACCAATAGGGGTCTGAGGAAGATTGTGCTAGTTGACGTGAGTCCAGGTGACGAGGTTCCTGCAAATCTTTGATAAACAATACACACTTCTGTTACCTCCTCAAGCTGAAAACATAATTCCTCTAATGATCAGCATGTCTATATGCAAGCGTAAGCAGGAGCTATTAGCCTGAAGGCCATGGAAACAAAGCAGGTTTGAACAAGATGGAGTCAGAGAGACGGAGAATTTCCCTCTGTTACACCTATTTCTATATCCTGATAAAAATCACCTCAAAGTGTTTTGAACTAATTTAATTATTTCTAGACTCTAATTAAAATTTTCTGATGCCGGGGGGCATGGCACCTCAACCTTATCTTTTCTATACATTCCTTCCATTTGATGTAAAACTATTAATCATTGAACTATATGTACCCTAATTGAATTTCTAACACACCACCAGATGTACTTTTTGCTTACTCTTCTGCTTATATAAGCATCCCCTCTCCCTTTCTGAAGTTACAGCACTGTTTCAAGGCTTCTTGAAGCTCTGCTCAGACTAATAGTCCTCAGTAAGGCCCGTAAGTAAAAATCTTTCTAATATTTTCAAAGATTCAAGTCCTTTTTATTGACACTATCAACATCAGCACCATGGCACCCTCCCTCCCTCCTCTCCTTCCCACTTTCTTTCCTCCCTCCCTTCCTACCTCCTACCTTCCCTCCCTCCCTCCCTTTCTCCTCCCTCCCTTCCTTTGTTCTTTCCTTCCTTCCTTCCTTAAAATCCACCTCTCCACCTGTCTTCTGGGTTCCATCCCCCCTTGCCTGCTGCCTTTTGGGAACAATTCACTCTCTTTGTAAAGAATGAAGAGACCTTTTTCTTCAATCCAATTGAGGATGAGGCTAAAACATAGAAAGGCAGTTTTAAGAGCTAGAGAGAAACAGTCCTAGAGACTTTGATTGCCTGGATCTCTGAGAGGTTTTCTCCTCATGTTGACAAAATGGCTGTTGCAACAACTCTTTCCATATAGTCTCTTGGGAGACAAGGACCTTTCCTTCAACATGGCTCGGCATGAGGTCTGGAATTCGCCTTGATTGGACCAACTTGGGTCACATGCTCTTCCCTAAACCTATTACTTGGAGAATAAGGACATTGCTTGGCTATATCTGGAGCTGGGATGCAGTCCCACCTAACTCATGGACTAGAAATACATGGGAAACCCAAAGGAAATCAGAGTGTGGTTATGTGTAAGGTTTGAGGGATTTGGGGACTGATCAAGGAAAAAGATACAACCACGAGGAGGCAGTAGCATACACAAATGTTATTGGAAAAAGCTTTGACAGGTTGTCATACAGGGTCATCCCTCACAACAGAAGACTGGACAGAAGCTACAGCACCAGCCCCAGAACTCAAAAGGGTAAAAGGCAAGGGAACTCCCAAGGGAGTGAGTAATCTTTATTTTAAAAATAATTAGATATATAAAATTTGAGTTTGATGTCAATGGGCTTTTGAGCTAACAGGTGTCAGCCTACAGTGAAGAAATAAACAACCCAGGGGTCAACACAGAGAGGTCATATTTGTCTCACTTGTATAACATTTGTCTCATTTTGTATACCACAAGAAGAAGTAATGTCGAGCAGCCCCAAATCATCTGTATATGTACTGATATGGCATGATCTCCTGTATATTGTTGAGTAGGAATAAAAAACAAAAGAATAAGGAGAAGAACACGAAGGTGATTTCAAATCATGAATTTGATTGAGAAAGGGTCCTTAGACAAAGTAGAATCATGAACCTCTCCTGTTCCTCTGATTATGTAGGTTGCCAGTGGTGATGGGAGAGTTTCAAGTGCTGACTGGTTACCTGAACTAATCATGAAGCAAGGGGGCTGGGTGGGGATAGATTCATCTGCCAAACCATCAAGGTGGGCAAGGCATGATGAAAATTAGACTACTAATAAGAAAGGGAGATGGGCCATATGGACACTGGGTAAGCTTTGACCAAGTGAACACTATCATGTCCAATACACTGCAGACAACTCCTGGAATATTCGCTCCAAACTCTTTATCCCATTTCCCTCACCTAGAACTTGAGCTATTGAGTTTAAGTCTTAGGTTTCCTCATGATATGCAATGGGAAGGCAGAGAAGAGCCATGGTTCCTATTTTTTTTTACTTTTTATTGGAGAACTGGGGGAATGGGAACAGTGCTGGGGAATTGGGGGAAGGGGAACAGACAAGTTGCTGTCCTTTTGTTCTTCAGTCTAGTTATGGAGGACGTTGCTTCACTGGCCCAAATTGGCACCATCATTGCGCTCTTCCCGGGTGAGGCAGATCAGTCGCCGGCTTCTGGACGGCCGCTCACTACGGCTGCTGGCCGCTCACGCTGGCTGCTGGCTACACACGGTAGCCCATGGCAACCCACTGCCACAGGGGCTTCAGCCTACGCCATAGCCGGCGACTCACAGCAGCCCAGCTCCAGGTTGAGCTGTTGTTCAGCATCTTAGCTGTAGAGGGCAGTGTCACTGGCCCTCATATGTGGGATCCGAACCGGGGCCCTTCTGGCATCCCAAGCCAGTTCTTAACCATCACGCCACTCGGCCGGCCCCCTATTTCTTTTTATCTATAATATATGACGGTACATGAAAGCATGAAGAAGCACATTAAAAGCTCAGCATTCTCTAAAGTGAATCATTGGCTAGGGTATACTGAGCCTATTTTGGTTAATATGCCAAATTCTTATTGACTGCAAATCTATTAATCAAAGGTAGCTCAGCACTGGCAAGGGGAGTTTTAAAGTTTCCACTGGGACTGCACTGAAGGCTCTGTGTATTTCAGCAGGGATGTGCAGTGAGTTTGCATTTTTCCAGTTGGGAAAGGAGTTGCATGAAAAATCTGAGTGGAAATGTTGCGGTGAGGTCTTAGCATTTGTTATGCATTGGCACCTCGGAGAGCTCTTTGGCTGACCCTGGCCCCTGATCCAATTTAGGAGGTGTGGCAGGAAAGGCAGTGTGCATAGTCTTGAGGGCACTTAGTAAGGTAAATTGAGATTGCAAGACGCAGGATGATGTGCCTACTCTTAAACAAACTGGAAAAAAAATGAAGGCAATGTTACAATGTATTTTTTGTCAGAATTTCCCCCTCTCCCCATGGGGCTTTTTACATCTGTAAAATGAAAATTCTAACATTTGTGACTTTTATTACAAGGATTAAATGAGATAATATAGGTAGAGCCTAGTCTTTGGCTGGTTGCTAAATAAATGAAAATAAATAGGGATGGTTATTAGTATTAACAATAATAAAAACATACTGAAACTTATTTAGAAATAGACAGTTGATGGAATGGAGGACACAGACCATAAACACATTTCCGGATTTAAAAAATTAAATATGTGCATAAGTTAAGCATTACAAATAAGTGGGGCAGGGAACGGAATGTTTAACAAATAGTTTTAAGGCAATTGATTGTTTATTTGACACCATGTGCCAAAACAAATGCAGGATGAATTTAAGAGTTAAATACAAAACTCAAAATTGAAGAAGACCAAGGGAACATATATGTGAATATTTAT
The DNA here is from genome assembly GCF_001890085.2 of Hipposideros armiger. Lineage (NCBI taxonomy): Eukaryota > Metazoa > Chordata > Mammalia > Chiroptera > Hipposideridae > Hipposideros > Hipposideros armiger. Next base: position 42,381 of record NW_017733198.1, read on the forward strand.
GATAACTGTCAATGATGGCAGAAATTCTCGAAACACAAACAATGGAAGAAGACACAAAGGAAAAGTTCAATAGATTTGATTACATGAACATTTTTTAAAAACTTATACAAAAAATTACCCAAATTAAAAGACAAACAACAAACTTGGAGAAAATTTTGCAGAAAATATGAGAAGGTTAATATATTTACCCTGTATCTATTATCTATTAGGAATATATACAAAACAAACTGGGAAACAAATGAAGTGAAAATACTGAGATCTTGTTGGTAAATAAGCCAAGAACATGAAAGGCAATTTACAAAAGAGAAAAATGCAAACATAGTTAACAGACAGGACAAAATACTCAGTTTCACTAGCATGCAGAAAAAGCAAAGTAAGATTATTATATGTTGCCTCTCAAATTAGAAATGATAAAAAAGCAATTAATATGCATGATGATTTGGTGAAATGGACATGGATCATTTCTAAATGGAGACTAAGCTGCCACTTTCTTATTGGTAGTGAGAATTTACCTTTAATGAACTTTAATGTCATAACTTGTGGTTCAACATTTGGATTTTTGCAGCTTGAGCTCTGAAGCTGCTTGTAAGGTATGAGTTTGCCCCTTTGGGGCTCCAACACTACTTGCAGAGTGAGCAGCCCCCCATTGCTGATTGCACTGTTTGAGAAATTGCATTCCTTCCCTCCTCCATTGTATAGAGCATTACTTATGAACACAAAACAGACTGTAACAATTCTGATAGCTATGTCAGTCCCAAAATGACAGTCATGCCAGAGCATCACGTGAAAGGTGTACCAGTGAACACCCTAACTGGATAACTCCAGACGCAGGGTGGAGTGTGACCATCTGGACGGCTTCATTGGACTGCAGGTAAGCTTTATTGGACTACAGATGGGTACACCACACCCAGTCTTGAGCATAAGATCAGAGCTGTCTGATGGCTCATCGCTGACAGCTGCACCTGCTCTAGTCCCAGACAGAGCGCTTGAAGCCTCACCTCCTGACCATCTCACCAGCCCAGCCTGACGCCTGATGCTAAGCACCCCAGCACCAAGGGACTCTCTCTGACATTGGACTCTCTCTTCCTTCTTTTTGTAAGGTTCTGTTTGCCTTTCCAAACCCTATTGCTTGCAAACCTGTGTGACCCTCTTGTGTGAAACTGCTCTACCTTGACTATTGGAGACTATCCTCTGGCCGGAGCCTTGGTGAATGCCTGTGGGAAACCCAGTCAGTAGGACTAGCTCCATGGCTTTATTCTAATAAAGTCTGGCATTGTGGAAAGACACACACGTGTGTGAGACTGCTACTTTAATAGCCACATCCAGCTTACGACATCCATAAATAACACTCCTTGTATTGTAATTGTGTGATTCAAAAAGCCTTTTTGTTCCATAGGCCTGGGTTGAAACTAAAATGTTGGTAAATGTTTAATCATATATTACCCATTGTTCTCATCTCACAACCCCACTTGCTTGACCACTAAGTCAGCGGACATTGAAAGTCCAGTTGCTCCCACCAATGATATAAATTTATGGTCTTGCTTCCCCTAGCAACCCATCTCTGGTCATCAGCTCCTTGAAATATTTGCCTTTAAAAACCTTGCCCTATTCCCCACTTCAAAACATGTCTGCAGTTAATACGGAGGGCTATGACCTTGATTTGCAAATCATATATGAATAAAACTCTCTTTAAATTTCTTCTGGATTTTTGTTAACAGTAGATAGTTTAGCAATATGTATTGCTAATGAATAAAGATTCAACAAAGAAAATGTAAAGATCTGATTGGTTTATTGAATGATTTATAATCTGGCAAGCAGACCACCTAAGAAATAGAGAAATTGTACAGAATAGAAGATTTTTACAGGCAGAAACTGGGCAGGCCAAGAAAGTTATTAGCAAAAGAAAAGAAAGGATTGTTTCAGTCAAGGTCACCTTTCTTTGGGGGAAGGGTGCCTGGGGTCTTACCATGCAGATTACTTCACTAGCGTCCAGGCTGACTGGTTTAAAGTCACAATCCTGGGAGGGGCTGAAACTGCAATTAAATCTTAGTTTGCTGTCCTGGGGGCAAGTGACTCCACGTTGGGGTGTTGTTTCTTTTTTAACAGTATTAAGAGTCCTAAAATAGTCATATCTCATATTAAACATCTACTTTGTAATAGTAAAAAAAAACCCTATTATATATTTAGAAATAAACTTAATAAAAAGGTGGAAACTCATTTTTAAATGGCTTCAAACTCTTCTTTAGAATTAACACTTGAATAAATGGACAAACCATGGTACAAACCATGTCCCTATCTGGAAAGATCCAATATTGTAAAGGTGTCAATTATCCTCAAATTATCTATAAATTTAACACATTCTCATTAAAATCCCAGTGGTAGAAGATTTCAATCAGAAAAAATGATTCTACAGTTAAAATGGAAGAGAAAATGTGAGACTAACCAAGTACATTTGGAAGGAAAGAGTAATGAGAATGTGAAAATGTGATGTGAATGTATAATAAGATTTCCAGAATGAGATGCGAATATGTATTCTAAATCTACAGTGGTTGAAATATTGCGGTACTGACACAGAATGGCGTAATAGAATATAAAGTTCAGAACAGACACAAGTGGATAAAAACATTTCTTATTTGACAGAAGGGGCTACTTCAAATTACTTGGAATGGTCTTGGGACACAAACTATATAGGGTTATAAAAATAACTTGTATCCCTATATCACATCATGTACTGAAATGAATTCCGGATGTAAAAAAAAAAAAGTAAAACATAAACTAAAAAACAAAATCATAAAGTAAGTAGTAGAAAATATAGATGAATGTTTCTATACTTGAGACGAAGAAAATCATTTCAAGTGTGACAGCAAAGACAATTCATCAAGTGAAATATTTATGTACTTGACTACATAAAAGTCTGTATGTCAAAAACACCATTGGTCTTAAGGATAGACAAATATAAATATGGAAAACACTTGCCGTATATATGCAAAAGAGTTAATACATGTATTACTAAAAGAAGAAAAGCTCAGTCATCCTGACAACCAAAGAAATGCAAACTAAAACAGCATGGAAATAATGATGTACTTCTCACATTGTAAAGATTTTTTTAAATGATATTATCTAGGCTTGGTTAGGGTTAGGAAAGTGGCTCTTTCACCTTAAATTGGTAGAAAAGTCAAATGGTTCAATCTGTCTAGCTGACCATTTGTCAATATTCATAAAAGTGTTGAAAATATATACATGCATATGGTCCATTCAAGGAAATAGCTATGCAACGACATATCAAAGCTTTGCTGTTAAGTGTGAAAAACTGGGAACAGTGTCCAGATTTGGGTGGGGGAGAGGAAGGGAGAGGATGTTAATTGAGGAAATCGTGATGCAGTAAAATAAAATGACACAGTTATGGCAAACTATGGAGCAGGTGCATTTATTTAATGTGGAATTGAAAAAAAAAAACCACAAACAGGCTGTGATGGGATGAGGAATGGGAGAACAGGAGACTTCTGGGGTGTGAAGAAGGGTGGAAGAATGCAGTGCCAAAAACAGACAAAAAGTGAAGAAATGGGAACCAGTCTGCAGGGGGGCCGAGGCATGCCCGGGCATTCTCGGTTTGAACACATCGTCCTCTACTCACCAGTTTGCTAATGAGTCTTGCTAAGGACACTATTGAAAACACCCATCCCTAATTGGCATCCTCTACTCTCCTCTCTAAGGTCTAGTTCCTTTCTGACTAAAGGACCCAAAAGAAAGCAAGTCTTTTCTGGGAATCCCTTCCCTCTGGCCTTATTAGCAGAGATGCAGAAGACAATCAGCAAGTCCCCAGTCTCCCTTCAGCCCCGCGAGGACCAAATTAGCCTGAACTCTCATTTGGGAGCTAATTAGAGGATTCTGTTTAAGGAACTTGCAAGGCCTTCATTCTTTAGCCCTGGCCCTGGTTGTCTCTGTGGTAACTTTCATTAGAACAGTTTCTGCATCAGTGTGCCTCCTGAGGCCCTGTGAAGGTTGGGGAGTTAGTGAAGTTTATCACTTAGCAGCTTCCTGTCTGAGATACCAAAAGATACTGAGGCATTTGGGGGCACAAGAGATTAATCATGTTCCCTCCCAGTGTCCATGGGGGGTGAGAAGACAGCTTCTAAAGGTCTGAGTCCTTCACTACCTTATTCAAGGGACGTAAAGGCCATTGTGGTACAAAGGGAATAGCACTGGCTGGCAAGGCTGGAGTTTTGGGGGGTGGAGGGGGGAATCCCTGCTCTGGTCCTTATTAGAGAGAGCACAAACTCTAAAATATGGCAACTCTTACTCGAAACCCAATGGAACTTTAACATCTTCTACATTATACTTGTCAACCCAATAGTTCTGTATTTCAATTCATTTAATCCTCAGAACAATAATTTGAAGTGCATATTATGATTCCCATTTCATAGGTGAGGAAACTGGGGCCCACAGAGAGGAACTGACCTGCTCAATGTCACACAGGGAGCTAGTAGCAGCGTCGGCCTAGAAGCCGGGTCTACCCACTTCTCAGCCAGTGCTGTCTTCACTTGACCGAAGCTGATTAAATGCATGGGCTTCTCCGCTTGCTGCCTGGCACGTAGAAGGTACTTGATTCATATTTGCTTTTCTTTGTATCTTGGCCTAGACAACAACCTGTAAATACCAAATACATGTTTCTTTTAGGGCCCTGATATCATTATCTCCTCAGATCCTACAAACATGAACTCTGAAAACAAGGTTAGATATTTTCAGGCTGATGTTCCAAAATTCCTTCCCAAGCTCACTTCTTTCAGTTTCAATTATTGCTGACACTCAGGCCTTCACATCCCTGCCTGGCTCATTGCTACCACCTCTAATCTAGAAAGCGTTCCAGGCGCTGGAGCCCAAGGACCAATTTTACTCATCAGAGATCCACCGCATGAATCGTTCCTGGGTTTAAAACCTGTTCCCATCCTATTGCCGCTCATTTAATTGCCCATGGGCCCTTATTTTCTTCCAGCATTTGGCATCCCATATGGATCTGAATAGTTATCGGCGAATGAAAAACCCAAGCTACCTGGAAGGGACTAATTTTACAGATAAAGGAATTCATGCTTAAGAATTTCACCCTTAAGTAAAAGAGACTAAATTAGAATCCAGGTCTCCAGATGTCCTGTCTAAGGCTCTCTTCACTCCACTGTACTACATTTCGCCTGTCAGAGTTTTATTTCGGAGACTCATTGCCCCTAGAGGCAGTATCGTTGTTGGTTTCGAATTCTTCAGTGATGTACTCAGGCAGACAGGGAGGCAAAGAGACGGGGCTAGGTAGGACTCAGCCCTTGGAGGCTGCCCTACTTGTTAATTTTATGGCCTTTGAAAAATTGCTTAGCTTGTCTATATCTTTGCTTTTTTTAACTGCAAGGTGAGGATAATAAAAGCTGGCCTTCTTACTCTCTAATCCTGGCCCTGGCTGTGGGTGACACTCAACTGTGCAGTTGCAATATTCACATGAAAACATAGATTACAAAGTACTTTGTAAATATTGTTATGTGATAATGGAATAAGAGGAGAAACCATATTTCTGTTATAATTCTCTTGAGTCCTAAGAGTACCTTTCTCTGTGCTGGACACATGGTAAACCTCTAGATGGTAAGATGAATGTGAGGGAAGGAGGCATTGTCGAGATATGAATGAGACGTGAACATCTCCAAGTTGACATATGTAGATACCCATGGTGTATAAACTGACCTCTGCTGAGCTTGACAGATGGACCCTGGATGTCCTCAGAAGTTCACAGGTGTGTTGAGGACTGATAACATAGGGAACATATTTCTTTGGATATGAGCTATCTGAAGTCAAAGTCGCTGAAACAAAATATTGCTAGAAGTTTCTTTTAGTGCCAGGAGGCCACAAACCTGTCTGTAGCATAGGGAATTGTGAAAAGTCTACATCAGTCCCCACCAAGATTACTCACTACCTTTCACTAGAATTACATAAAAAGATCAAAACTAAGAGGCAGTGCAAAGTGATGGGGAGAAGGGGTATTGGTGGTGGTGCAGAATAAGCGTTGGTGTGGAATGGAGGGTGAAATTTGAATTTTCAAGCCCAGGAGATGGGAAGAGGGGGAAAGGGTTCACTGGAGGTATTATATAGATGGTTCACTTTGGGTCTTAACTCAGGAGAGAAAGGATGGACAAGATGACTGATGACAGCTTCATACCTCTCCCAAGCCTCTGACTTTTGATCAAGCAAACCCAGTGGCCTGATATTGGATGGATGGGACAACTTACTATTTTTCTAAAGATGAGAATGACAGAGGACAGGCAGACAGGCAGACAGACACGTTGAGGGCTAGAGAGAAAACACTACAATCAAGTCACCTGAAACCCCATCTCCCACATTTTCACCATGAGCATTTTTGGAAGTTTATTTATTTATTTTTTCAAATTACAGAATTCAGTGAAAAACCTCAAATAAGAGTAAATGGAGTAGAAACCAAAACTCTTTCTCCATTTCCTACCGCTCTCCCCAGTCCTATTCCCTCCACAGCAGGGATCACCATCCACAGCTTGGGGGGTTGTTCTCTGGGACTTTTTCACCTTGTACACATATACATGACACATTATCATCGCTTTCTAAATTTAGCAATATGTGCTATACATCTTTCAATATCAATACTTTCACTCTTTGTAAACAAAAATACGCCTTTTATTAAAATGATTTACATGGAACATAAATTACTCATACTTAAAAACAGAGTTTAAAACTATTCACTTCAGAACATGAATTAAAGAAAGACACTTTGTCATGACTTACAACTACTCATTTATTATTATTATCCCATGTCTGTAATGTACATTAGCCCAAGTTGAATGGATCCCAGTCTTTGGATGTTACAGGATTTCATA
>NW_017733198.1:49708-52810 GCF_001890085.2 Hipposideros armiger
AAGTTTCACTGACCTCCCATGTAGAGGACAAGTTTCTTTCTATTATCAGTTAATCAACCCACAAGATTTCTTTATGCACTTAGCACTACGCTGGGTGTTTGCACGGTGTTGGGAGAACATGATATAAAACATGGTTCCTGTCTTTCAAGAGTTTGTAATCTAGTTGGGGAGAGCAAAAGAAGCTGCATGGAATACAGAAAAGATTATGATGGTGTCTTGTGGGTAACACTCTTTCAGAGGAGATTAAGAACAGTGAATAAAACCAGGGATGCATGAGTCACCCTAAAAGGAAAAGTACCCTCTGAGTGATAGGATGTGGCTGAGAGAGAAAGATTGAGTGGAGAAGCCAAGAAGTAATGATGGAGGGCAGTGCACTCCCAATGGTCTAGATATGATATGGTGGTGATCAAAAAGAAATAGGTAGCCGTTGGGGAATGAGAGGACATGAGACATACGTTGCTCCAGGGGGTTAATCAGGCAGTGTGGGCAGCACTGACTGGACAAGGGGCACGGGGCTTAGAGATTGTTGCAGGACTCCAGATGGGCCCAAATGGAAAGGCAGCTGTATGCAAGAAGACAAGAGTGCGGGTGTGAGAGTCTCAGAGAATGCTTAGCAGACCCGGTGGGTGGCTGGATTTGGAGAATGACTGTGGGTACCTCTGTTTGGGAAAAATTCTGACACCTAAGGGTTCCATGCTGCCCTCCTCAAGCAGTGAATAAGCATGTCAGGTAAGGTCACTCTTCTCAGACTTCTAACTTCTTGGCTAGGAAGTACCTGAAGTGGTTCACAGAAAAAACTCTAGAAATGGCCACAGTAGCATGTGAAATGTCTGGACTACCTTAGGTTCACCCTTTTGGTAAAATCTTAGTTTCCAGTACTCATTCATTGGTAAATTGCAAACAATATCTCCCTCTATTTTGCCTTTTTCAACAGTCTCTCCACCTTCACTAATTATCTGTGCATACATATTAAACAGAATGGCCAATATAAACCAGTGTGCTTGGCAACTAAAAATAAAACTTACTGTTCTGAATGCTTCTCATGAAACATAAGATGATACATTATCATGTTTTCAGTGGAGGGGTTGTGAGAGTCAGCTCATGAAGTGAAATGAAAACATGTTGTTTCCACTGATGATTAGTTAATATGGAGACACTGGTTTCGGGATGGGTGTTCGATAACGTTGCTCTGACGAAGATGCTGACAGGCCCCAACACCCTGCTCCTAGGGTGTGTTAACCCCCAATTTAATTTCACAATCCTAGATCTAGTTCCTAAAGAAGCACCTTTAAAAACAAGATTCCATACTCTGGTACAAATATATATTTTATCTTAAGGGGCGGGGAGGCAAACATTTTGTTTTTAAATAAGATTTTAAATATATTGCCATTGAACAGTCATTAAATTAAAACAATACAAAATAATTGATTTGTGTTCCATTTCCTGACCCACATTATAATTTTTTCTCACCTGTCTTTAATCTATTTTCTATCAGCAACTTAAATGCTATTTTACCAAAGCTTTAGCTTTTTTCCCCAATCCAAGGTAAACCATATTCTATCCCGGGCCCATACTATCGACTTTCTCTCCCATCCCTCAGCCCACCCCTGAAGTTTCCCCTGCCCACATCCAGGCCTTCAGCATAAGAAAGTCCGGGGTGCTTCTCAAGGAGGGAGAGGTGTCTTGGTGCCTCTGCCTTCTCACTCAGGGGGCCTCTTCCCCGTCAGCACTCTCTTCAGGGCGCCCTGCACATCAGGGTTCCGGAGGCTGTAGATGAATGGGTTCAGCATGGGGCTGAGGATAGTATTGAGGATTCCAATCCCCTTGCCCTTTTCTGAGGCTGAGACTGAGCTGAGACGCATGTAACTGAAGAAGCCAGTTCCATAAAAGATACAGACCACGGTGAGGTGGGAGCCACACGTGGAGAAGGCCTTCCTTCTTCCCTCAGCGGAGCGGATTCGTAGAACTGCAGCTGTGACGTGGGCATAGGACAGTGAGATCAGGATCATGGGGATCACCCCCATGAAGATGGCCCCAACAAAAAGCAGTTGTCCGTTGAGGTGAGTGCTGGAGCAGGAGAGCTGGAAAAGGGGTGGGAGGTCGCAGTAGAAGTGGTTGACCACATTAGGGCCGCAGAAGTCAAGCATGGACACAGCCACTGTGTGAGTCAGAGCATTGATGCAGGAGATGGTACAGCAAATGCCCACCAGGACACCCTGGACTTCACGGCTCATGCGGGCACTATAGGTGAGTGGCTGGCAGATGGCCAGGTAGCGGTCATAGGACATGGCTGTCAAGAGGTGACAGTCCACACCAGCCAGGAGGTGGAAAAAGAAAAGCTGTGAAATGCAGGTAGCATAGGGGACCCTGCATCGGTGGGCCAGGAGACATGCCAGCATTGGAGGAATGGTGACAGTGATGCACCCAATGTCCAGCAGAGACAGGTTCCCCAGGAAGTAGTACATAGGAGTGTGGAGTTTGGGCTCCACAAAGATGGCAGCCATGATGCTGACATTGCCCCCAACTGTGACTACATAGGCAAAGAGGAAGACAGCAAAAAGGATGGTTTGCAGTCTTGGGTTCTCTGTTAGGCCAAGGAGGATTAACTCAATGACAGTTGTCCCATTCCCCCAGGCACCTGGCTCCATAGGACACTGATAAGAGCTGTAGTGGGAAGAGAAGACTTGGGCCTGCCAAAGGGGGAGAGAGGCACCCAGTGGACACTTAATTAGTGTCGACTGCATGCTGAGATAACACGGCATGGGCACTTACCAATCAGAATGGATACCAGCCTAGAGCTTAGCAGGCTCCTGGAGGCCCCTACCATGTCAGATGTGAACCCTTTAATTGCTGGTTCAGGTTGAGGTCCAAGGGATCCCAGGGAAAGGCTGGAAGGGAACTAATCTGGGGAGGCAGGAATGTGGCTATTTACCAATACAATATGGAAATGTTTTAGTGTTTTAAGAACTATTAAGGTCATATCAGTGTATAGTGACTTAATAGCAGCTCTGACGAGCTCAACAAATAATGATGTATGAGGTTCTAGAAAGCACAATATAGGAAAGTAGCAATAAAGAAGGGTAGGAGGACAAGATCTCATGA
>NW_017733198.1:54180-57044 GCF_001890085.2 Hipposideros armiger
TCTTCCAGTCACTTAGAGTGGAAAACCTCACCAGTATATTTCACTACCACTCCCTCAATCCAAGTATCACTCAGTCCTTTATTCTCCTATCAACAAGGAAAAAGCCACATGAAGATGACAAGTGATCTTCTTGGAGCAGTGGGAAGGCTCATGGGGGGGGAACTTACTTTTCTGTGAGCACTCTGGGTAGAGTTGTTGGGTGGGGTTTCTTGTAGAGAGAAGAGTATTATGTGACTCAAGGTCTGTCTACAAAAGGCTTATAAAGGGAGTAATGCTGGGGCCAAGACTGTCTATCTTGTGCTCTCTCCATTTGGGAGCTAACAAGCACCCAGAGTCCCTAAAAATTACCCTCTTCCTCCAGGGATTGTACCCAAGAAGCCCAAGGCAGACAAAACACCACACTCCTTAAGGGATTTTCTCATCTGCCTAGTATTTTGGACTCTATTAAAGAAACATTAGATTTTTAACAACACTGCAGGCTTCTAATGTCTCTGAGAAAGGAAGAAAGATATAGTCACCATATTATAGATGGGAAAAATGAGACCCAGGAGGCTTAGCTGACTTGCCAAGGTCAGAGAATGGGTCCATGGTGGAGCTCAGGCTGGGCCCCATATAAGCTGATTCTGGTACTTTTTCGCATTAACTTTTTTTTATTATTATTAGTTTCAGGTGTACAAAACAATGCGCCAGTTACACATTTCACCCCTCACAAAGTAATAACTCCCCTTCCCCAATCTATTGCCCTTCTGACATCATATTCATTAACTTTTCATATTGGAGTTTTTAAGGTATATAGATCTTTAAAAAGTTATGTTACTAAGGAATAACTTTAATTGTCACGTCCTCTTGATTACTTCCTCTAATGCTTTCATCTAATTCAAAATCACAAAGATGTTTTTCCTATTTTTTAAAAGAAGCTTTATAGTTTTAACTCTTATGCTTAGATCTAGGACCTATTTTTAGTTATTTTTTTAATATGGAGCAAGATAAGAGTTGAGGATTTTTTTTTCCATGTAGAGGTACAGTTGTTTCAGCATCATGTGTGAAAAAGACTATCCTTTTTCTATTGAATTAACTTGGCAGCTTTGACAAAAGTCAACTGACCATATTATTGTGGGTCTACTTCTGGACTCTATTCTATTCCATTGATCTATATGTTTATTCTTATACTAATGCACACTGTCTTGATTATTGTAGTTTAATAGTAAGTCTTGAAATCAGGTAGCTTAAGTCACCCAAATTCGTTATTATTTTTCAAAATTATTTTGGCTATTCTAAATCCTTTGTTTTCTCATATAAAATTTAAAATCAGCTTGCCAATTTCTATAAAACATATGCCAATATCTATAGATAAATTTGGAAGAATTAACATATTAACAAGACTGAGTCTTCTTATCCACGAACATGACATATCGCTTTCTGTATTTCTCTCAGCAATGTCTTATAGTTTTCAGTGTATAGGTCTTACACATATTTTGTTTAATTTATGCCTATTTCATGTTTTGTAATGCATTGTAAATGGTATTGATTTAATATCAATTTTCATTGTTTGTTATTTAGTTATATTAAAATCATATATTTTATATTAAAATATGATTGATTTTTCTATACTCTGTATCAGATACTCTGCATTGACCTTATATACTCTGACCTTACTAAATTCACTTAATAGTTCTAGTAGCTTCTTGTAGATTGTTTGAGATTTTCAACAAAGAAGATCATGTCATCATGAATAAGAAGAGTTTTACATTCTCCTCTTTTGTTTGAATCTGTATGATTTTTAGTTTTCTTGCCTTACTCTGCTGGCTAGAACCTCCAACACAATGTTAAATAGAAGATGTGAATACCAACATCCTTGCTTTGCTCCTGATCTCAGGGGGAATACATTCAGTCTTTCTTCATTAACTATGATGTTATCTCTAAGTTCTTTGTAGATATTCTTTATCAAGCTGTTCGAGTTACCTTCTATTCGTAGTTTCATGTGAGGTTTCATCACAAATGAATGTTGAATTTTGCCAAATGCTTTTTCTGAATATATTGAGATGATCAAATGTTTTTTCATGTTTGGTCAGCTGACATGATGAATTAAATTGCTTGATTTTAGAATGATGGACTGATTTATGTTACTATAAATCTGTTTCTTAAAACAAGACAGTGATTCATCCCATTAGTATTACTTGAGTACCTTTTATGTGTTAGTAGAAATTTCTTGTATTGTGAGTTTAGAGTTCAGATAGAACAAGAAAATTCTAGGAAATAAGCATACATTAGATGTAAAATCTTTTTCAATAGTGTCAAATGTCCCAAAATTTAGAACATCAGACGTCTAGATCAGGAATGACAAACTCAAATGCCTAAAAGGTCCAGGAAAATGATGTGGTCAGTTGGAAGACTTTGGCATCCAACAATTCCCTCAACCTCTACCAGCTGCTCTGAAACAAACTGTAAATTTGTTAAAGGAACAAAAATTTCTTGGTTCATATTTGCATTTTATTCAGTTTTTTTTCCTGCCACACTGACCTTCTTTTTCTTTTTTTTTCTCTTCATTGCCCATTCCCCCACTCCACCTTACACACACCCTTCCTCATTGAAATCATTTAACTTTTGTGAGGCAGTGAAGATGTAGGCTGCCTAGGTTCAAATCCCAGCTCTGATGTTCATCAGCTGTATGACTTTGAGCAAGTTACTTAGCCTCTCTGAGATTCCATTTTCTAATCTGTAATTCATAAATTTGTGGGTTCTTCATGGGGTTGTTATGAGGATTACATGAGTTAATAGATGTCAGTCACTTAGAACACATGTAACATTTGAAATTTAAGGGGAAAGATTGTTTTCCTGAGACCAAAGTTCCAAGAAGAAAACTC
>NW_017733198.1:58944-60232 GCF_001890085.2 Hipposideros armiger
TATTGTAATATCTTTCAAACATACATTAAAGCTCAAGTAGTGAATATCCATGTGCTTATCATCTGGATTTCACCATTATAATTTACTGTACTTGTTTTATCACATATATATCCACCTATCCATCCATCTATCACTCCATCTTACTGTTTGATGCATTACAAATAAAATTGTAGACATCAGTACACCTCCTCCTAAATACTTCAGCATGCATATGATTAATATGAGTTCAATATTTGTTTATAGTTCTTTTCATGCAAAAATCCACACAAAGGCTCTATGATTACCTTTATAAGACATTCTCAAAAAAACAAAACTATGGTGTTAGAGAACCATCAGTGATTTCTAGGGGAATTGGGTGGGTGAATAGGATTGACTATGAAGGGACATGAGGGAACTTTTGAGAATGATACAAATATTCTATATCTGGATGTTGGTGGTATATACAACTGTATACACTGGTCAAAACTCCTAGAACTACACACCTACAAAGGGTGAATTCTACTGTTTGTAAATTATACCTCAACAAACCTGACTTAAGAAAAAAGAATAATACAAAAAATATCTTACCTACTACACAGCTTATGAAATAAAATATTCCATTGCCTTTGAAGACCCCTGTTTGTTCCTCCTTAATCTTATTCTATCTCCTCACTCACATAATACTGTTCTGGAAAAGAAAATCCTTTTAAACCCCTTTTATTCCAGCTATACGGTTTTCTAAACAATATATTGTTTTGTATGCATTTACTCTTTATATAAATGGGATCATGCAATAGTTATTCTTCTTTGATTTGTTTATTTCACTCAACATTATGTTTGTGTGATTCTCCTGCATTACTGCCTATGACTATTGTTTATTTTTTATGATTGTATAACATTGCATGCTATGAATATACCATAACTTATCATTTATTTTCTGTTTGAAGGTATTTTGCATCTGTGAACACTCTTGTCCACATCTCCTGGTGCACACATGCAAGAATTTCTCAATGGTCTCTAATTAGGAATGAAATTTGTGCATTTTCACATTTAAAGGATAAAAGCAAATTGTTTTCTAAAGTGCTTGTACCATTTTATGGTCTTATCAGCAGTGTATAAGAATTTTTGTTGCTCTATAATCTCATCAAAACTTGCTATTATCTCATGTCTTCAGTTAGATCAATATAGTGAGTGTAAAAAAACGGTATCTCCATTGTGATCTTAATTTGCATTTATTAGACTATGAACAGGGCTGAGCTTCCTTTCCTGAATTCACTGCCGTTTCCTCTTCTGTGAAATCCCTGTTCAC
>NW_017733198.1:60745-63050 GCF_001890085.2 Hipposideros armiger
AGACTAGATTCCTGTTACCTCATGACAGAAGTACAAATAAGTTAATTACTTATATTTTCAAGGGACAGGGGAAACATGTATTCTTCATATCCCCTACCTCTATCCTCCATGTCCTTTTCCTATATCCTTATTTTGAGGGGAAGTTTTAAATGGCTTCAAGGCCTGGTGACTTGTTTATTAACAGAGGTATTTTAACTCAGTTAACTATGAAAGAAAAGAAAAAAGTTTCATTATGTAAACATGTGGCAATTCAAAGCTCTCATGTCATAAAGATGAGCTAGTGGGAAGGAAGCAAATTTTCTTCAGTTGTGAGACCATTTCATTTATATTGGGACTTATGAGGAGGAGGATGCTGACAATGGTGGTGGTGATTACATCATATTTACATAGATGATCGTGATACAGATTTTACTCAGCAGGGTGACCTTTCAATGCTCAGATTTTAGCTCCCAACAGAGCTGAAAAAAATCTACAATGTCTCTTTCTTTGATTATTTTTTATTTGATTAATAATACTTTGCCCATTAGTTTTACTTTTAATGCATTTAATACATAAAACATTAATATAACAATATTGTATATGTGGTGGTGTCCTCAGCTTGAGAATGAAAGTTACCTCACCTTAGAATTGAGACAGTTATGGCCATGATGGGCGAGTGCTGCTGGAGTCAATTTGCATGAGAGATGGTAGGGCCTCATAGAAGAGGGTGGAGAGAGCCGACATGCCCAAGTCCAAGGACAATGAGTACAATATCAGAGGAAGCTCATCTTCTGGTGCCATTTTCCCCTAGTCCCATCTCCAGACTCACACTGGGTTCAAGGAAGAGAGTTTCAATAAAGAGGAGGTGAATACAAACTTTTCTTGATTATTCCCTTACTGACAAGTTACTTAAAATTTCCCCTTATGAGGCTGGNTCTTGTGATTTCATCAGCACAGATGTCTTGGATAGTCCAGGGGACAACTCCAAATTAGGACAGCTTATGTAAACTTCATCCTTTGTTGATTGAAGACTAGACAGCAGCTAGTAGGTGGGATTAGTATTCTGGCTAATGACTTACTTATTTTTAAAGGACTATTTCTTCTGATTATAAAAAATATGTGTGAAGTTTATATGAAAAGCTGTGTGTCAGCGTGTGGGTTGCTACAACTGCATGCGTCATCTAGACAAATGAAGGGGTCCCCTCTATAGCAGTAACCTTGTGCCTTTCACGCAATTCTACTTCCCCCAAGTCACATCGATTCTTCAAAGTCTAGCACAAATTCCCACTTTTCCAGAAACCCTTTCCTCACTATTTTAGTCCACGATGATGCCCTTTTTTGTCCAAAAACCTAGTTGTCAACCAGTGCATTTATTCATTTATTTATGAAACGGTACATAACTAAAAAGTTGAATCAGACATGAATTTTATCCTTCAATCAGCCTGGAGGAACTACACTAAATCATTAAGCGATTGTGCCAGAAAGTGCAGAGTGGTAAGTGCCACGTAGAATACAACTAAAGTGCAGTGGGAATGTTGAAGATGCAAATATCACTTTCAAATGAGTGCAGATCAGGGAGGTATTTCTGGAGGAAGGAGCATTTGAGCTGAGTCTTGAAGACTTTGCCAACGTGATGGCAGAAGAAGGAAATTCTATTTAGAGGAAATAGCATAAGCAAAGGTGGGGATATAGGAAGCCACAGAGTTTGCAATCTGATGACATAGGTTAAAATAAAAAGGGAAGGGCCGGCCGAGTGGCGCGATGGTTAAGAACTCGCTTGGGATGCCAGAGGGCCCCGGCTCGGATCCCACATGTGAGGGCCAGTGACACTGATCTGCCTCGCCAGAGAAGAGGGCAATGATGGTGCCAACTTGGGCCAGTGAAGCAATGTCCTCCACAACTAGACTGAAGAACAAAAAAACGACAGCAACTTGTCTGTTCCCCTTCCTCCCAATTCCCCAGCGCTGTTATCCCCCAATTACCCAGTAAAAAAAAAATAAAATAAAAAAAATAAAAATAAAAATAAAAAGGGAAACTAGGAGGCAGCTGCTCACTGTGACCACAATCTACCCAAGGCACTCATTTGGACTCCAGCTTCTGCAGCCTGCAAGGCAAGACTTTGGGATCTACGAGGGCACAGCTACAGCAAGTTTGAGAGTGGGTCTTTGAGTCTTAAGAGTGAGTCAGAACAGATTGAGAGAGAATTACAGGAGAAGGACTTTATGGCTTTACAATCTTCGAGACACCTTGGGTTTCCTAACATGGGGTCTGTATAAAGATTAAGAACTGGGGCTCTGGAGTCAGGCTACCTGGGTTAAAATCCGGT
>NW_017733198.1:64279-76026 GCF_001890085.2 Hipposideros armiger
TAGCCTACCATCGAACAGGCAGTCTTGTTGTTAGGAGCACATACTCTCACCAGCTGAGCCATCCTGTCACTTGTTGGCAACTCAGCAGCAGCTCAGCTTGGGTGCAGCGTCATTTGGCCCATGTGGGAATTGAACCAGCAGCCCTGTTGCTCAGAGTTCGCGCTCTTAAGCCAACTCTTAACCAACTGAGCCACTCAGCCAGCCCACAGTGTTTCTTTTTTTATGGTTAATGCTTTTTGGACTTCTTTAAGAATAACTGAGCTCCTAGAAGATCATAAAGATATTCCATAGTCTATTCTTAAGGTTTTGTATTTTTACTCTTCAATATAAGTATCTCATCCACCTGAAACTGATTTTTATGCGTTAAGTAAGAAAGACATTTAGTGTCATTTTTTTTCTTTGTGGACACCCAATTGCCCTAGCATTGTTTCTTAAAAGGGTATCCTTTTCCTACTGCTTTGTTAGCTACCCATGTCTCATATCAAATTTCTACATTATTTCCTCTAATTTGTTCTTTTGGTTCATTTCTCTAATTTTGCTCAAATATGACATGGCCTTAATTACTAAACCTTTAAAATATGTTATGATGCCTTCTAGGGCAGACAGGAACAGCTTAGTGAGACAATAAGTCATACAGTAAATGGTAGTAGATTTTAGCTAGAATTAGAGTCCGGAGCTAAAGACTGGGTCTACCAGAATGAGCGTGACTTGGAAGTGGAGTCCCGGTCTCATCCACTGCATGACAGATATGAGGCACATTGAAAGATGGATGGCAAGCATCTGAAGGTGAAAATATGCCCACTAACTCTTTCCCAATTGGCTACTATCCTATAGGTGGAGGCATCTACAATTGACCAGGAAAAGGAGTTGAAAAAGGCTGGCACATCAGAGTATGTCTTGATGGCAGAGACAGTCACAGGGATGTATGAGGTGGCAGCAATTGCTTTTTGAAGCAGTTGAAAGAAAAGAGGATGGAACATTTTACAGAAAATTGTTAAAATCATATGACGGGGTTTGAGTTCCAGCTCTTCTATATCCTAGATGTACAACAATATCATGAAAGTTACTAGACCTCTCAGAGCCTCAGCTTCCTCCTCTGAAAAATGTGGCACATAATGAAGCTATGTCAAAGCTATTGGGAGGATTAAGTAAGATCATGCACTAAAATACAGTAAATATAAATGATGGCTTTTTTTATTATTTATTGATCTCCTACCAAGTACTATAAGCATGTTATTTTACTTAATTCTCAGACCAACNCAGCTCCAGGTTGAGCTGTTGTTCAGCATCTTAGTTGCAGAGGGCAGTGTCACTGGCCCTCATATGTGGGATCCAAACCCAGGCCCTCTGGCGTCCCAAGCAGTTCTTATCCATCGCGCCACTCGGCCGGTCCTATATTTAATGTTTTAATATTTATATTTTATTCTTTAAACAATTTTATTTTATTTTGGGGGGGAGTATCTTTTATTTTTATTGTGTTTTTATTTTTTTAATTTTTCAATTATCATTGACATTCAATATTATTTTATATTAGTTTCATGTGTACAGCATAGTGGTTAGACATTTATATAATTTATGAAATGATTCTCCTGATAAGTCTAGCACCAACCTGGCACTATACATAGTTATTACAATCTTATTGACTATATTCCCTCTGCTGTACTTTTACATCCCCATTACTATTTTGTAACTACCAATTTGTATGTCTTAATCCCTTCTCCTTTTTCACCTATTCCCCAAACCCCTTCCATCGGGTAACCATCAGTTTGTTCTCTGTACCTATGAGTCTGTTTCTGTTTTGTTTCTTTTGTAACCACGTCTTCCTTCTAAAAGTTCAAAAAAACGAATTCCACCTAAAGATGAGCAACAGGAAAAGATTGAGTACACTAGAAAGAGTGTGAAAAAGTGGGCACTCATAAATTTTAGGGGAAATTTTTATTGGGACGAGCTTATTAGAGAACAATTTTAAGCACCTATAAATTAAAATGTTCATTTTTTTGAGACAATTTCACTTTTTTAAACATACAATATTATGTTAGTTTAAGGTATACAGCATAGTTATTCAACATTTATATACCTAAGGAAGTGATCACCATGATAAGTCCAGCAACCATCTGATACCATACCATGCTATCATAATATTATTGACTATATTCTCTATGGTGTACTTATTTGTTTTATACCCATGACTTATTTGTTTTATACCTGGAAATTTGAACCCTTCATTCCCCTTCACCATTCCCCCCTTTCTTAATTTTTCAATTACAGTTGACATTCAATATTATTGGTGTCAATAGGTTGTTAAAGCCCCTTACTGTGATTGTATTACTGTTGCTCTCTCCCTTTATGTCAGTCAATACTTTCTTTTTATATGTACGTGCTTCTATGTCGGGTGCATAGATGTTTACTAGGGTTATAGTCCCTTGTCAGATTGATCCCTTTATCATAATGTAATGTCTTCTTTTGTATCTTATTATAGTCTTTGTTTTAAAGTCTATTTTGTCTGATATAAGTATTGCTACCCCAGTTTTTTGTGTTTTTTTTTTCATTTGCATGAAATATCTTTTTCTATCCTTTTACTTTCAGGGTCGGTTCTCAGGGAGTCACCAGGGTGGGGCATGTGGAGATCACCAGGCTAATTCGGTCTCAGATTTGGCTGTGTGTGGGAGGGCTCAACATAGGAAACATGATGCCTGCCTACAGGCTGTTCATGAGGCATTTAGCCCTCCTCTACTTCTTGAATCCAGCATCACAGAAGGTAATGATGCCATGCTATGCACCCTATTCCCATTATTGCAAAAAAAAAAGCTTTTGATTTTGTTCCTTAGTGAGTGTCCCTTTTCTATGGAGAANCCAAGATAACTTATGCCTAGGCTGGAAATCCATCTGAAGTCTAGTTTGCACTGATCCTTCTATTCTTACATTAATATAATACTGGAGTAGTCATTTTGCTCTTTTACCCAAGGATTATTTAAGAAAGCATATTTAATTTGTTTTTGGATTTTAATTGATGTGTAAGCTTCTGTTATCATTTATAGTTTGTATAGTAGTTTTATATTTTAAAAAATGTTACTGAATGAGGAAAAGGTTTAACATTTATATATTACATTCTCAAGCCAACAGTGCAAGCCTAACAGTGGAGGGTCAGCTCCCCATAAGACCACCAAGTCTACGTCATAATTCTTTGCAGTGAGAGTAAGTAACAGATATAACAAGAGAACAAGAGAGTTACACTGGAGGTAGCAGCTGGAAGTTGAAGTCAGTGCTGTGGACTGGACTATTGGGATGGAGCAGAGGCCACTGTTACTAAGACTTGAATGCCTTAGGCTCATCTCTAGAGCATAGTCCATGGAATTGAGAGTATTTATCACAAGCAATGGAAGCTAAACGTATATTGCTTGGGAGAGAGGGGTGTTTTGGAAGGGGGTGGGAGAGGACGTCACATAGCACTATGTTGAGATCATGTACCTTTAGAATCAGACAAATGCAAGTTTGAACCCCTACTCCTCAAAGCTCTAACTCTGTGACCTTATTCAAATTACTGAATCATCCTGAACCTTAATTTATAGATCTGTAAATTAGGAATAATAAAGGTATCTAACTCTTGGGATTGTTGCAAGTGTTGATTGGGATTTAGTGTATATAAAGCTCATGGTATGGTGTCACATACATAATAAGCACATGATAAATGTTATCAATTATTACTATGTTAGTAACAATGTTGGTGGTCTCCTACTAGGAACTTTGTGTATCACTTCATTGAATCCTCCCAGCAACCTGAAAAGGAGATATTACTCTCACTGCACAGATAAGGAAACTGGGGTCCAAAAGGGTTCAGTAGTTGCTGATAACTGAAAGGGCAGGTCAATTCATCTACTAAGTCCATCAAGCTTCCCAAAGAGAATAGGCTATCACAGAGGCTTGGGGAGTCATTAATTGAGGGGGACACAAGAGCCCAAGGGCTGCACTACACAGTCTCTCCAATTTCCTCTCTCTCTTCAGCTTTATCACTGGACTCATTTCCTAAAGGCCTGGCCTAGAAACTGATGATAGGGGGCAACTCCCAAGGGGGCCCCTGGGTCCCTCCTAGCACAGCACAGTTCTTCCGCCACCTCTCAGAATCATGGGATTTCCAAGGCACAGTCTCTGTTGGCCCTCACTAACAAGTCCCTGGGAGAAAATGTACATGGTTCTTGAGGATTCATTAAGAATTGGAAGTTGAAAGTGACTTCTCCAGCTTTTGCCTCCTGCCTTAGGTTTCTTCCTCATTCCCAAGTTTATGAGTAAGTTGTATCTGCTCACAGGTCCTGTTTGGACCGGGCACCTGGGAGAGCAAAACCCTCAGTCTGGGTACCCAGATTCAGTCCTGGCTCCACCTCTAGCTCCCTGGGTGACTTTGGGAAAGCAAACAGCTCCCCTATGTCCCACGTGTTAAGCGAAGTTATTATGGTAACTGCCCTAACTATCCTGGCAGATTGTATAGGGGATAGAGATGATGTTTGCAGAAATTCTAAATCACCACAGGGGTATAAGGCACCAGTGCTTTACCACTGCAGTATTTATTATGGCTTGTATTATCTACCTGTCCTTAGCTCTCCCCACATTCCCCTCCTGCTTCTTAGGCTAATTTTGAGGTCCCAAGAGGATAACTCTATGATGGAGAAGTCCCATGTCAGACGTTGTTTCAGCATCTCTGTATCTCATTGTCATATATATAGTCTCTTACTTACCCCNAGGGAAAGAGCTGGGACCCTCTTATGCCAGGCCACTTTGCCAACGCTTCTCTTTCTTGGATGATGCCTGCTTCCTGTTTTTATTAGAGTGAGTATGAGGACATTCATCAAATCCAGCCTTCCTGCTGGACCCATTTCTCAGGTAGCAATCTTGGGGCAGGCCCCTACATCAGAGGGCCTGATTGAGTCTTCATCATCAGATGCATGAAGCGTTTAGTTGGAATGTCAGAGCAGGGAGCCATGAACACTCAGCAAAGGCATCCTGGGGCTCATTCTGATAATCTAGGAGAACTTCTTCAGCTAAGGTCACCATGGTGATCTTCTTTAAGAGGGACTTATTAGATGATAGACTGGTGGTCCTCCTAGAATCTTGGTGGTGATAAGTATGCTTCACCTCTGTAGAGTTAGGGTTGCACGGCATCTCTGTGGAGTGTAGTCTTCTTGTCTAGACTTAATTATTCATAAGGGTTACCCTTCCTAGTTGCCAAATTCCTTTGAGCTGTTCTCAAGAAAAGACATATGTCAGTGGGTGAGTTATTTTAACTACTGTCTTAACGGTCCCCAATGCCCCATGTGGACAAAGGGAACAGAGATTCCTACAGCAGTCCTTTTGGGCCTTTTACTCAGACTTACACCTCCCTCAAATCATTTCACTCTTTCATCATTTTGCATAAATTCAAGCTCATCCAGCTAATGTTTCCCAATTCCTATAAGCCCAACTGATAGCCCCTTTCAGTGAAAACATGTTGATCTTATGGTCTTAGCTGCCAAGTTCATCCATTTACTTATGTCAGAAATATTGAACAACTACTGTATGCAAAGGGTGAAGACAGGCATTGAGAATGCAAAGCTGAGTCGGCTATACTTCTGTCCTGAAGCCATGTAGAGTGGTTAGAGGGGGAGCAGTTGAGGTGGGGAAAAGGGGTTCTTTTAAAAAGTGACCATGCAAGAGGTTAGCAGAGATAAGTGCTGTGAAGCATAAAATTTAAGTGCTGCAGGAGTTGGTGGAGAGAGGTTTGAGATGGAAAGGTATCAGGAAAACTTTTACAGAAGAGAAACTTTTCGGTTAAGTCATAAAGGATTTGGGCACTTGGAGTTAATGAGAGGACATTCCAGATAAAATAAACAGTTTGAGCAAAGACAGGGAGACATGAAATCAGAGTGCGAAACCTTATAACTCAAGTTAAAGTGGATTTAAGAGTCTCATTGGGAGGTAGTTTAATTATTCTTTAATTATTTAATATGTGTGGGGAGCTATTTTGCTCTCATTGATATCCCAATTCACATAGTATTTGTTAAGTGAGACTAGGTCTACAATTAGACCCAAAGGGTGACACAATGGGAATCATGGATTTCAGCATTTTTAGGAGACTTTAGGAGACACAGCATGAAATTTCTCACTGACACAGAACCTTCTACACAGCAGCCCCTAAAACTGACTGTCACACAACATGGGGACCTAATTTGGATTCTGGCATTGAGGCTTCCACCAACTATCTCCGCATGTCTGCAGCTGCTGCTCTGCCTTAATCGCATATATAAAATGAAGCTTTATAGAAAAGAGGATGCTGCAGGGTCTAGAGGAGTCAGTTGCCGGTGGAGAGAGTAGGGGAGAAAGAGGCTGTCGAGGTGGTGTCCAGGGACTGTCCAGACAGGGCAAGAGGACATTCATGACAAGGACTTTGCAAGACACCCTCAACTTGTATAATTTTTCTATATTTGCCATTGTTTTTATGCACTATCTATAATTATCAGAAAAACTCTTAACATAAGAAAGGCCCAGGTTCTTATTTTGAGAGAACAGCAAGAAAGAGTGATGATTATGATGGTGGAGGGGAGGTGGTGGAGAGGCGTGGTGGACTGTAGCCTGCCATCAACCAGTGGAAGACCACGAGACACAGCATTGAAGAGGCATGGAAAGCAGGCTGGTTTCTTTTGGGCAAAATGGGAAATCTTTGAGAAAAATGGAAAGCAAAAGCCTGGCAGGTAGACTTGAGGTTGGTGCCTGAGAAGTGCACTCAGGAGAGGCCAGTGGCTCTGTGACATTTGGTAGCAGATAGAAAACCTGAATCAGGCAGACATATCAGAGGAAAGGCTCTCACAGGGTAGATGAGGAAGGACAGCCCCAAAGTGAACTGAGGAGCAGAATGAAGTGAGGCAGGTGCTGTTTATAACCATGACCTACCTTATCCAAAAAGCCTGTTTGTTCACAAGCTACCTAAGACAGGTCTGTAAGCAAGAGACAGTGAGATTTGCAAGGCACAGACACAAAGGGTAGGGAATAGGTTTCTCAGTCAGAGGAGTCATTCAGAGCAGCTCC
Organism: Hipposideros armiger; assembly: GCF_001890085.2. Classification (NCBI taxonomy): domain Eukaryota; kingdom Metazoa; phylum Chordata; class Mammalia; order Chiroptera; family Hipposideridae; genus Hipposideros; species Hipposideros armiger. Next base: position 71,333 of record NW_017733198.1, read on the forward strand.
AGGGAGAACTGCAGAAAGACATGGATTTTTTTCATCCCATGGTGAGCGCCAGGAAATGCCCTTTGGGGATTTGGTTAGAAGCAGCCATCTTGGACTGGTCAGACCAGTGACAAATTTCTGATGTCCTCATACAAATCCTTTCCCTGATGGCCTCGTAGTTACTTGGGGGTTAGCAAGCATACCATAGGATGGCCCAGCAACAGGTCCTTTTTTAAAAATAGAACACCAGACATTTTATAAGTATATTTAATATTTACTCTAATCCCAACAATTCCAACCCAAAAATGCTCCACCATAGTTTCCTCATCAGTAAAGTGAGTGAGTAGATACTCTGCAAGATGCCAACTACCTAGCTCCTTCTTTGACTCAGTGATGCTATATATAGGGTATACTGAATACAGCTATGTGCACTGATAAGGCCACGATGTGGGTAGGGGTGATAGTCAAAATATTTAACAAGCACCAGACTGGTACTTTGTACCAGTGGATTCTGGCTGAATATTACCCACGGTGGATGTAGGCTTCCCACTGTATCTCAGAGTCTATATCATTGATGGGAAACTGACATTATGTCTTGAATTTAAATTATGTTTCAATATTTAGGAAGTTATCTTTATTATTTCCAGATCATGATAAAGTTGCAGAAATCACAGCTTTTCATTATTATTATCTATGATGCTTTTTAATTATATATTTTTTAAAACTCTAAATATTTCCAGGCACCAAAAATGTCACCAGGTGACTATATTTAAAAAGATCCATCAAAAAGACAGAAAAAAAAGTCAAAGTAATTAGTTTAATAAGTAGAAGATAAACACAATCTTAAAACATCCATGTTCTGCTAAAGCATTCACACAAAGAATAAAACAGGCCAAAGACTTCCATTGATGCCACATAAATTAATTTGGGCAGAAACTGGTAGGCGAGTTGGTTGTTTTGTTATGAGTAGATTTTTTTTTTAAGGAAGCACATGTTATACTCTTCATAGAGCAGTGAGGCAAATTAGGATCCATGTAGCACTCTAAACTTTTATTTAATCTGCTGGGTAGCAGCACCTTGAAACTGATGGAAACATGACAGGGAGGAGGAGCCATTGGGTTATTATTGTTGGCCCTTAAAGGTCTCTGTAATCTGGAAGAAACCGAACATCACAAAATTTATTTATTATTAGAAAAGTAATCATTCATTGGAGATCATTTGAAAGCAAAAGAAAAGTGAGGGAAAAAAGGAATTAAAAATTTCCCATATTTCTACCAGTCAGTGGAACTGAGAATGTTTATTTTGGGTAATTTTTCTGGGAATCTGTATATATAACACAGGTATAAATTTACTTCCTCCTTTACTTTTAATCTGATATTATAAAATTTCACCTGACACTTGGGACTTTTGGGTTTTGTAGCTGATTATTTTTGGCACACAAGGAATCTATTGGTTTGTATATAATGATTTTTAAATCTAACTTGATAATATCTTAATAACTCCAAGAGTTCCCTTGTTTTTAAGGCAGTTTTATTGTTTCCAAATTAACATTTTTCTTCATGTCTCTATTCTTTAAGTACTTTATTTCTCTTTGTCTTAAATTTTTAGAATAATGAGAAATACTTGAAGTAACAAAGGCTTTCTTGCCCCTTATTTTAATAGAAATATCACTACTCCTTCACCATTATGATATGGATGTGCAATGGATGGCCTTGTCACATAAAGTGGTGTACCTCCATTTCAAGTAGCTACAAGAGTTTTCTTTTCTTCTTTTTTCTCTACATTAAGAATATATGTAAATGTTTATGAATTGCTTTTTAGGAAAAGTTCCTCTTTTTTGAGCCAATTAATATGCTATAATATAAAAGTAGATTTACTAATATTAAATCACCTTCTTCCTATAAAATCTATTATAAAATGGTGGATTTCATTTATTGTACTTAAGATTTTTGCATACATATTATCAATGAGGGCAGTGTAGAATAATTCCTTTTTTTGTTATTGTTACATTTTAGTATTAAGATTTTTTTTAATTAAAGCTTATTGGGGTGACATTTGTTAGTAAAGTTACATAGGTTTCAAGTGTACAATTCTGTAATACAACATCTATATATCATGTTGTGTGTTTACCACCCAGAGTCAGTTCTCCTTCCATCACCATATATTTGATCCCTTAATGAATTGAAAGGCTTGTGTTTTTCTTTTCCTAAGCTAAGGGAAATTTATGTTACATGATCATTATATTTACATTGATAATTTTAAATAATTTGTATAAGAAGTATTTGAGCCTAGAGCCTACACATGGAAGTACATTGCTGACAATATTTTTTCCATTTTTTTTTAGTTGAAGCTGATTTGGTGTGCACACTGTTCTTGAATTGATTGTTCAAATTTAAGAGCAGATGGTATTCCATGATTATTTGATATATTTTTGGTCTGTGATTATACCACATTTTCATTTCCTAATTTTGTGTATTTTTACATTTTTAGTGCTTGGATATTTTCCAGGTATTTATTTATTTGTGAAGACTTTATGATCAATTCTTTAGCTCCTTTCTATTTACTATCTGTTCACTTTTACTTTTAGCATTATTTTCCCCCCTAAATCTCCTCAGACAGATTGCTGGTGAGGAGATCTAGTTCCTTGATTCTAGGGAACAAAGGAAGAAAGAATTTATACACCTTTCACCAGCAGGTGGGGGAAGTCCAAGGTAGTTTTGGCATCAGGCCACTCACCTGGAAGCTGGGTAAGGATTGAGGTGAAGACAGAGTTAATGAGTGAAGTGTGGCCTGAGGAATGGGAAAATAACCACTAGGGCACTTGGAAATTTACCCTGGGGCTTGGCATATAAAAGTGAGTCAATTTATTTTTATTGAATAACTAGACTGGGAAGAATGGTCCCTTCTACTATGGGGTGTCTTCTTACAGGGACACATGGAGCCAGAGTCTGGTGCCAATGGAACAGCTGTTACTGAGTTCATCCTGCTGGGCTTGATGGAGACACCAGGGCTGCGACCACTTGTCTTTGTGCTCTTCCTCTTTGCCTATCTGGTCACTGTCGGGGGCAACCTCAGCATCCTGGCAGCCATCTTGGTGGAGCCCAAGCTCCACACCCCCATGTACTTCTTCCTGGGGAACTTATCAGTGCTCGACGTTGGGTGCATCACCGTCACTGTTCCCTCAATGTTGGGTCGTCTCTTGTCCCATGAGCGTACAGTTCCCTATGAAGCTTGCCTCACACAGCTTTTCTTCTTCCATCAGTTGGCTGGTGTGGACTGCTTCCTGTTGACAGCCATGGCTTATGACCGATTCCTGGCCATCTGCCGGCCCCTCACCTACAGCACCCGCATGAGCCGAACGATTCAGAGGATTTTGGTGGTTGTGTCCTGGGCTTGTGCCTTCATCAATGCACTGACGCACACTGTAGGCATATCCACACTCAACTTCTGTGGTCCCAATGTGATCAATCACTTCTACTGTGACCTCCCCCAGCTATTCCAGCTTTCTTGCTCCAGCACCCAACTCAATGAGCTGCTGCTCTTTGGTCTGGGTATCTTCATGGCAGGTGTACCTGTGATTCTTATTGTCACCTCCTATGTCCTTGTGGCAGCTGCAGTTTTGCGAATACACTCTGCCGAGGGCAGGAAGAAAGCCTTCTCCACCTGTGGCTCCCACCTCACCGTGGTCGGGATCTTTTACGGGACAGGTGTCTTCAGCTACATGCGTCTGGGCTCAGTAGAGGCTTCGGACAAGGACAAGGGGATTGGCATCCTCAACACTGTGATCAGCCCCATGTTGAACCCACTCATCTACAGCCTCCGAAATCCTGATGTGCAGGGCGCCCTCTGGCGGGTGCTCACAGGGAAGCGAACCCTTGCATGAGGGGTGTCCCAGGAGGGCACAACCACAGCAAGTGAGCAAGACAACTTTTGTTAGGGAATGAGACTTCTTGTTGTCCAAGAAGGCACTCCCCGATAATAGGTTTGCAGGTTCTGTAGACCAGAACTCTTGGCTTGTTGCTTTTTTGTCCTAGCTACCTTTTTCACTCTCGATAAAGATAGAAGCCAGTAAGCTCTGTATCTTGAGAGACTCATGGTCCCACAGGCAGGACCCTTTTTTTATTTTCTGCCTGGATCCCCAAAAAATACACCAGCAAAGAATCTCTCCAAACTAGAATATGGAAAATCACAGCCTGGTGCCAAGTATTAGCACACCCTCCTGCCAGGCTTCCTCTGAAACAGCTCCCCCAACTTGCTTTCAAGCAGAATCCCACACAAGGATCCAGACCTACTACAGCACAATTTGACACACTGATTTCCAGTACTCTGTCTACATTGCAAGATGTTGAAACCTTAACCCCCCAATGTGGAGATAGGGTCTTTAGGAAGAGCTTAATTAGGGCGTACTAATGAGGTACTTTAGGAAGTAAAGTTAAATTAGGGTGGGGCTCAAATATAATAGGACAGTGGCATTGTGAGAGAAGAAGAGACTGAGAGAGAACTCTTTTCTTTTCATCATGTGAGGACACAGTGGGAAGGCTGCCGTCTGCAAACCAGGAAGAGAGCACTCACCAGAACCTGACCATGCTGACACTCTGATCTCTGACTTCCAGCTTCCAAAAGTATAAGAAAATAAATTTCTGCTGCTTAAACAACCCAGTCTATGGTATTTTGTTATAGATGCTTGAGCTGACTAATATAATCCATTAGTATTA
>NW_017733198.1:85631-88466 GCF_001890085.2 Hipposideros armiger
TGTGTGTGTGTGTGTGTCTGTGTATGTGAATATTGAAATAATATTTCGTTGTGTAGTTTTGCATCCTGCTTTAGTCACTTTACGTCATGAGAATTTCTGTTTTTTAATTTTAATTTGAATGTATTTTGTATTATGTTTTCCACTAATATATGCTGATGGTATATGAGTATAAGGAATATGTGGATTTTTGTATATTTGGTTTTTATCTTGCCACTTTAAAAAATAGTTCTCCATTTATTTTTTCTTATAGACAGTTAAAAAACTTTTTTCTCTACCTATCCAACATATAAATTTGATTTTTTAATTTCTTGACATTAATTTTGCTAATGATTCTAGGACAGCGATAAAAAAATAGATATAATGGTGGGGATTCTTCTCTTGTTCCTTTTTTCATGGAATAACTTGTTATTCTCCATTAGGAAGGATCCTGCAGTATCCTCCCATTCCTAGATAACTGCAAAGGGGTGTTTTTCCTTTTAAATCAAGACTGGATATTGACCTGTAAGAAGTACCTTTTTGCCAGCAGAGTGGAGCATTGGTTAAGAGCTGGCTTGGGACGCCAGAGGGCCCCGGTTCGGATCCCACATATAAGGGCCAGTGACACTGCCCTCTACAGCTAAGATGCTGAACAACAGCTCAACCTGGAGCTGGGCTGCTGTGAGTCCCCGATGGAGGCGTCCCGGGAAGAGTGCAATGATTGTGCCAACTTGGGCCCTTCAAGCAACGTCCTCCACAACTAGACTGAAGAACAAAACAACAGCAACTTGTCTGTTCCCCTTCCGCCAATTCCCCAGCGCTGTTTCTACTCCCCAATTCCCCAATAAAAATCTTTTTTTAAAAAAAAAGAAGTACCTTTTAGGTAATTGATATGATATAGTATATACATATTTACTTATATTAAATCACCCTCAATCTCTTATCGAGGTCTCCTTAATAATGTTAGATTATTCTTTCAAATATTCTGATTTTTTAAATTTAGCATTTTGTTTATATATTCATAACTAAAGTTGCTCACTAGTAATATTTGATATATTTCTTCCAAAACTTTTTAGATTTTAGTGTCAAATGTATGCTAACTTTGTAAAAAGTATTGGGGTGCTTAAATTTTTTTCTCTTCTGCAGGAAAGTTTATATAGCATGAGAATATTCTGTTCATTAAAGCTTAAACAAAATTTCTTTCAACAGCTTTATGAGCCTAGAGATTGCTACTAGGGTAACTATTTCTTTGGAAATTTTGTTCACTTTCTTCTCTTTTCTGTTTTATTTGGGTTTTTAGGCTGTTCTTAAATATATTTTAATTTACATTTTCCTTTAATTGTGCCCATTATATTGAAATTTTCCATTTAGGTAATGTAGTTATAAGGAATATTCTCATACAAATTTTTTTCCCTGTGTATCTCTGGCTGTAACTCTTTCTAATTTGTAATTGTATTTACCCATTTTTTTCTTGTTTGTACTTTTTCAGATGTCAATCTATTTGGTTATTTAAATGGATTTATTGTTCTTTTGGTTTTCTAATTTATCATTCATTCATTCTTTCTTTCTTTCATGTTGTCACCCACCCTTGCAATCCCCTTCCCCAGAAAAAAACAATAATACATCCAGAGTCTCGAGTAACCTCCTGGATATATATTTACAAACAAACAAAAAATTACATATTATATTAGTGGATGTGCATGTATATGTGTATATTCTTTTCCTCTTTTTCAGTGCAAATCAAATCATACTATATTCATTCTACAAGTTGTATTTTACATTTAACAATATGGCTTTGATATCTTTCAAATCAGCATGGACTGGGCTGTTTCTACAGCTGCATAGTATTCCTTTGTAAGGATATACCATAATGAAGTTAGCCGTCTATAATGAACAGTCAGGTTATTTTCAATTACTTGCTATTACAAACAATGCTATAACAAATAACCTCACACATATGTCACTTTTTACATGTGACCATATACCTTTTGAATGAGTTCTCAGAAGTGGAAAATTACATTTGTAATTTTGAAAAGTATTGCCAGGTTTCCCTTTTTCCTTTTCACTTCTACCTTACAACTATCATGGAAATTCCCCTTGTGGCCAACCCTAACCTGGAACCATACACAGAATGGAATTTAGGAAATGTAGTTCCAGCTTAGCTAATTTGCTAGAACTTTTGAATTTTAATAGATTAATCAATTTTGGTTATTGTTAAGTTTTCTTGTCTATATTTTAAGTCATCCTTATACTATTAAAATTCTCCAATTTTCCCCAATAATTTTATGATTAATTTTACATTTAAATATTTGATCCATTTATAATGTATTTTTGCAAATTATATGAAGTATGTGTACAACTTACATATAGCCATGTCATTGTCCCTGTTAATAGCACTTATTGAATAATGCATTTTCCCATTCATTTAAGATGCCACTTATATCGTGCACTACGTTCCTGTATTACTTCAGGTCTATTCCTGGGCTTTTCATTTTTTTAATCTTATAAAATTTTATTTTATTTTTTTAGCTTTTTGAGGTATAACTGACAAGATTGTAATATGTTTAAAGTGTAAGAAAAGATGATTTGACATGTATTTACATTGTAAAAGGATTCCCACAGTTGTGTTAATTAACAATCCATTGCCTCACATAGTTACTTTTTTTAAAAAAAATTAGTTTCAGGTGTACAAAACAATGTAATAGTTAGACATTTATAGTTACATTTTTTGTGTGTGAGAAGTTCTCTTAGCAAATTTCAGTGATGCGATACAGTATTATCAACTGTAGTCAACATGCTATACATTAGATCCTCAAACCTTATTCTTCTTATAACTGAAAGTTTGTACCCTTTTGCCAA
>NW_017733198.1:92734-98088 GCF_001890085.2 Hipposideros armiger
AGGTGCTCAAAGTGGCTACTATCAGTATAATTTTAATACAGTTTTTTTTCCTTTCTTAAAATGTGTATACATTTTTGTGGCACCCTCTGTATTTATTTGTATTTGTGTTTAATCTTTCAAAATTGTCAGTTCATATTTTTGCCCTTTTGGGGGTAGTTTTTCTGTATCTTGATTGGTGGAAACATTTCATGCTTTAGGATAGTGTCTCTTTGACATATTTATTGCAAATACAGGATATATTCCTCAATTTCTCATTTGTCTTTAACTTTATTTAGGGTGTCTCTTGCCCAAATTAAGTTGAACATTTTTATGAAATTTATCTTATTTTATGTCATGCTTAGAAAAAATGACTTTTCCATCTAAATGCTTTTAAATATTTGTTAGAGATGTTTTCTAATACTTTTACATTTCTTTTTTTAAATATTTTATTGGGGAATTGGGGGAGGGGAACAGCACTGGGGAATCAAGGAAGGGGAATAGACAAGTTGCTGTCCTTTGGTTCTTCAGTCTAGCTGTGGAGGACATCACTTCATTGGGCCATGTTGGTATTATCATTTCACTCTTCCCAGGTGAGGCAGTTGATCGCCAGCCATTGGAGGGCTGCTTACGACTGGCTCACATCAGCTCACGAAAGCACATGCCAACTGCCAGCCAGCCCCACTGCAGCCTATGCCATCGCCAGCGACTCATGGCAGCCTAGCTCTAGGTCAAGCTGTTGTTCACCATCTTAGCTGTAGAGGGCACAGCATCACTGGCCCGCATGTGGGATCTGAACCATGGCTCTGCTGCTGAGGGCTGGCGTCCCAAGCTGACTCTTAACCAATGCGCCACTCAGCCGGCCCTACATTTCTTTTTAAGTGAAATATTTAATATATAAGTAATTTATTTTTGACTGACTTTTGAGTTTTGTCAAATCCACTTTAACCATCATCAAATGTCTTTCTCATTTCTATTTTTAACAAATGATCCAGTTTTAGTTTTAAGGCTCAATTACCTCATCAGCTACAAAAACATTATCAACAGCAGTATTTATTAAAATGTCATAGAAGAACTTCAATTTTTAAAAAGCAGTCAAGGGGATTTCTGGTCAAGATGGCTGAGTAGGTAAATACTATACTTGCATCCTCTCAAGCCACATCAAAATTACAACTAAACTACAGACAACCATCACTGAGAATCCTCAGAAGTCTAGCTGAACAGACGTCCCACAAGTAAGGATATACAGAAAAAGCCACATCGAGACTGGCAAGAGGGGCAGAAATGCAGAATAGAGCTGGTCCCCATACCCACATGTGGTGGTTAAAAATCAGTAGAGATATTGTGGTTACAGAGGTCCCCGCTAAGGAGCAAGGGATCCCAGCCCCATACCATGCTTTACAGCCCAGGGTTCCAGTACTGGGAAAAGAAGTCCCCACAACTTCAGGCTGTAAAAATCAGTGGAGATTGTGACTGAGTGCGATGGAGGGTGACTGGAGTCCCATGTGTTCCTCTTAAAGGGCCCATGTGTAGATTTACTGCTGATAGACTCACTTGCTCTCAGCTCCAAAGCTGGGGCAGCAGCTAAAAAGGTGCTAGGACCATATGGGGAGGAACTGAATTGTCTGGCTTTAGGGCTAGGACTGGAAGTGCAGCTTTCTCTCAGACAGAAGTGCTGGGCAGAAGCCATTGTCACTTGTTTAGCCTTCCCACCTCCCAGCATAAAGACCCAGGTCACCATATCTGAGTTTCTATCAACTTGGCTAACACTGTTCTCTCCACTCTGATGATTCCCTGAGACCCCACCCCACCCAACTTGCAGACTCTCCCAAGGCACTTCCAGTGGCTTTTCCATACAAATGGCCTGTCTTGGCTCATGCTTCAGACTTTCTTAAAATCTTTCAAAGGTTCGCAAACCTCAAATTAGCAGCATCTGGCCTCAGTGTGCCCCATACCACTTGCTGAGTAGCCTCAAGACCAGCACTAGTGGCAGTAAGCCTTGTTTCAAGGCTTGGCCTCTCCCAGCCACTTCCAAGCCCAGCACAGGTGGTGGCCACATGTAGATTGCTTTGTGGCTCATTCCAGGTGGCCATGGGCTGGCACAGGCTGCAGCTGAACTTGGCATGCAGTGGGCCCCCTCCCAGGAGGCCCTGGGCTGGCACACCCAATGGTTGGTTTCAGAATGAGCCAAAGCACCACCGTACCACCTCCAAGGATAACACACCCACATCCTGCTTTGTAAGGTAAGCCCCTGCATAACTGCTCCTCCACTGTAGTCATGGCCAGTCCTCACAACCAATCAGCCTGAGAGTCGATCCCTCCCAGGGACATGAAAACAGCAACCAAGGCTCAACTAAAACATAAGGGCAAACACAACCCACACAAGGGGCATACCTGGCACACCTGACTCAGGTGACCAAGGAGACTGTGCCACAGGACACCTACTACATAAGGCCACTCTACTAAGACCAGGAGACATAGAAACCCTACGTAATATATAGAAACAAACACAGGGAGGCAGCCAAAATGGGGAGACAAAGAAGCATGTCCCAAGTGAAAGAACAGAACAAAGCTCTAGAAAAAGAACTAAACAATATATAGACAAGCAATCTANGGAGTAGCTGACTGAGCTTGTATAGATTCTCACCCCCTTTACACCCCTTTTCATGAACTTCACTGGCCTCTGTGCCAACACAGGGTAAGTTCTTTCATGATCCTCCCTCTGCTCCCATGGAGCAGGGAAGGGACTTTAGTTGTTACTGAGTAAGTCAAACGTCCTGATTTTACAGATGCAGCAACCAAGGTCTCAAAAGCAAAAATAAGAGACTTGCTCAGGATGAAATAGCAGGTGAGTAGAAGAGCTGGGGACTAGAACCCAGAGATTGGGGTTCCTCTTCCAGACACCTTTACCAATTCCCTCTATTTTAGACGAAAGCTTGTTTTTCTATTATATTGGGGGTGAGTGGGATGAGGTTCAGTGTTTGACTTACCCAGCTCAGAACCCAATCCCTACTGGGAAAGCCTTTCTTGGTCCCTAAGACAACCCTTAATGCATGAAGGACCCATTGGAACTTCAGATCAGGGAGTGATCACAGCATAATGAGGGAAGCCTGGGACTCCCATGGACCCCAAGAGTGGTGACCTAGAAGGGCATCCTCATCAATGATCACTCTTGTGATTTCATCAGCACAGATGTCTTGGATAGTCCAGGGGACAACTCCAAATTGGGACAGCTTATGTAAACTTCATCCTTTGTTGATTGAAGACTAGACCGCAGCTAGTAGGTGGGATTAGTATTCTGGCTAATGACTTACTTATTTTTAAAGGACTATTTCTTCTGATTATAAAAAATATGTGTGAAGTTTATATGAAAAGCTGTGTGTCAGTGTGTGGGTTGCTACAACTGCATGCGTCATCTAGACAAATGAAGGGGTCCCCTCTATAGCAGTAACCTTGTGCCTTTCACGCAATTCCACTTCCCCCAAGTCACATCCATTCTTCAAAGTCTAGCACAAATTCCCACTTTTCCAGAAACCCTTTCCTCACTATTTTAGTCCACAATGATGCCCTTTTTTGTCCAAAAACCTAGTTGTCAACCAGTGCATTTATTCATTTATTTATGAAATGGTACATAACTAAAAAGTTGAATCAGACATGAATTTTATCCTTCAATCAGCCTGGAGGAACTACACTAAATCATTAAGCGATTGTGCCAGAAAGTGCAGAGTGGTAAGTGCCACGTAGAATACAACTAAAGTGCAGTGGGAATGTTGAAGATGCAAATATCACTTTCAAATGAGCGCAGATCAGGGAGGTATTTCTGGAGGAAGTAGCATTTGAGCTGAGTCTTGAAGACTTGGCCAACGTGATGGCAGAAGAAGGAAATTCTACTTAGAGGAAATAGCATAAGCAAAGGTGGGGATATAGGAAGCCACAGAGTTTGCAATCTGATGACATAGGTTAAAATAAAAAGGGAAACTAGGAGGCAGCTCCTCACTGTGACCACGATCCACCCAAGGCACTCATTTGGACTCCAGCTTCTGCAGCCTGCAAGGCAAGACTTTGGGATCTACGAGGGCACAGCTACAGCAAGTTTGAGAGTGGGTCTTTGAGTCTTAAGAGTGAGTCAGAACAGATTGAGAGAAATTACAGGAGAAGGACTTTATGGCTTTACAATCTTCGAGACACCTTGGGTTTCCTAACATGGGGTCTGTATAAAGATTCAGAACTGGGGCTCTGGAGTCAGGCTACCTGGGTTAAAATCCTGTCTCTGCAACTTGCTTTTTGTGAGCCATGTTCTCTTCATAAAACAAGAATTAAAAATGGTATCCATGTCATAGAGAGGTTTTGAGGAATAGATGAGTTAATACACATAAAGAACTTAGAACTGTACACAGTGCCGTGCCTAGCCCCGAGTAAGTCTCCTTGTAACTGTTAGCTGTGATTATTATCAGGAAATGTCCCCAGAAAACTGTCAGTATGGAAGATATGGGGGCAGCCTGAACAGTAGAAATCACAGGGGAAGGAATTTCTGGTTTCTTTTTTGTTCAGTTAGTTTATTGTGATGTTGGATTTAGTATGTATGACAAGAACATGCACAGGAGGTGGTACTTCACAAAATACTTTAAAAATCATCTGTATTCGTTTATACAGATTAAAAAGCAGAGAAAAGTAGAAGGAAAATAATAAAAACCACCCAGATTATTACTTAAACCACTGATAGTTTGGTATTTCCTTCTAGCCTTGTTTCTGTGTGTGTGAGTGTGTGTGTGTGTGTGTCTGTGTGTGTGAATATTGAAATAATATTTCATTGTGTAGTTTTGCATCCTGCTTTAGTCGTTTTACCTCATAAGAATTTCTGTTTTTTAATTTTAATTTGAATGTATTTTGTATTATGTTTTCCACTAATATATGCTGATGGTACATGATTATAAGGAATATGTGGAAATTTGTATATTTGTTTTTTATCTTGCCACTTAAAAAAATAGTTCTCCATTTATTTTTTCTTATAGACAATCAAAAATTTTTTTTCTCTACCTATCCAACATATAAATTTGATTTTTCTATTTCTTGACATTAATTTTGCTAATGATTCTAGGACAGTGATAAAAAAATAGATGTAATGGTGGAGATTCTTCTCTTGTTCCTTTTTTCATGGAATAACTTGTTATTCTCCATTAGGAAGGATCCTGTAGTATCCTCCCATTCCTAGATAACTGCAAAGGGGTGTTTTTCCTTTTAAATCAAGACTAGATATTGACCTGTAAGAAGTACCTTTTAGCCGGCCGAGTGGCGCATTGGTTAAGAGCTGGCTTGGGATGCCAGAGGGCCCTGGTTCGGATCCCACATATGAGGGCCAGTGACACTGCCCTCCACAG